>NW_024870984.1:4465000-4797500 GCF_019054845.1 Dipodomys spectabilis
TTTCAAATGAATGTATTGAGACTTAGAGGGTAAGTTTTTTTAAGTCATTTAGCTAAATACTAGCAGAACTTTCTTTGTGTTATATTCATTGCCATGTTATGTGATCTTGTCTGAGATGTTATAAAACATTCTGAATTAGCCCTATTGTTTCCAAAGATACCACTTAAGAACTGAAAAAAAGTATTAACAGAAGGCTTTATTCTATCTATGTTATCTATTTATGTTTATAAATTAATGTATATATTAAGTTGAATGATAATTACTATATAATTTTACTGAGATTATTAGTCCCTGAATAATTTAAACATATTTATCTAAAAGTTAAATTGTAATAATTTTGAAGACATATTTGCCAAACGAGTTCAGTCCTTGTCTAAATTTTCACAAAATTAGAAATTAGTGGAACAGAATTTAATGTGCTTTCATCTACTAAAAATGGTAAAATAAAACTCAGTCACTTTTCTGTTAGGGTGTTTTCAGAGAAGTTTGGGTAGAATGTTAAGGAGGATATTTGAAATCGTTAAAAATAAGATCATTTACAAAGAATTTAAAATTCACCAGATGTTAGTGGATTATACCTGTAATCCAAGCAACTCAGGAGACTTAGATCTGAGGATCACAATTTGAAGCCAGCCTAGACAGGAAAGCCTATGAGACATTTTTTGTAGATTATAAGTCTGGAATTCAGGAGCTGGGAGCTGTCCCTGAGCTTTTTTGCACAAGGCTAGTGCTCAACCACTTTGAGACTTAGTTCCATTTGTCATTTTCAGGTAGTTAACTGGAGATACAAGTTTAATGGCCTTTCCTCTCCTGGCTGGCTTTGAATCACAATTCTCAGATTTCAGCCTCCTGAATAGCTAGGATAACAGGTTTAAGCCATCAGAGCCCAGACCTACGAAACTTACTTATCTACAATTCACTACCAAAAATGTCAGAACTGGAGCTGTGGCAAAAATGGTAGAAAACTATTCCCGAGCAAAAATGCTCATGGACAGTGCCCAGTCCCTGAGTTCAAACCCTAAGACCACACACACACACACACACACACACACACACACACACACACACACACACACACACACACATTTACCTAGGAACGGTCCATGGCTCACACTTATAATCCTAGCTTCTCAGGAGGCTGACATCTGAGGGTTGTGGTTCAAAGCCAGCCCTGGTAGGAAAGTCCCAGTGAATCTCTTATCTCTAAGTAACCACTTAACAACACAGAAATGGAGCTGTGGCTCAAAGCACTCAAAGCACTAGCCTTGAGCAAAAATGCTCAGGGACAGCACCCAGGCCCTGTGTTCAAGCCCCACAACTTCAGGGAGAAAAAAATGCCTGTAAAATGTGTTTTTCCAGAATTCCTTTCAGGTTATCATTTGTCAATCAATAAATGCATTTTGAGTATTGTATATTTAAAATATGGCTTAGAGTATGCATTTGATATTTCTGTAGAAGGGGGTCCCTTAATAATTAATAATCTCAATAAATAATAATACAGGATCCCTTATCTCACAGACCAAAGAATGTATGAGAAACAGAAGAAAAGACTAATGCTGAGGAGTGCCACAAGCTATGGAAATGTATAAAAACACCCCAACACAGCTTCTGTGCCTTTGAATATCTGTCTTTGGTCTCTGTGTGAATGCCTACAGTCCTGTATAATTTATCATGTCTCTGTGTATCTGTGCATCTGTCACGTGGATGTGATTGGGTCTTTGAAGAAGCACCGTGGAAGATTTCTGTAATACATCATATCTTCACAATAGAGTCCTGAAGTTTTCCTAGCAAGAAAATAATATAAAAATGAATTACTCTTGATGGGAAAATAAATAATTAAAACTATTTCAACACCATAATAGTGTATGTTAATTAGCATGTATCAAAATAATAAATAATCTCCACTTGATACTTGAGATCAGACTAAAATACAAGCCTTTTAAAAGTTAAAATTAGAATCTATGTCCCTAAAGATGTACAGCAAATACTTTTTGACAAAAACTACTGGTGGACCCATTGAAACAATGAGATATACAAGTCGTTATGTCAAAAAATGAACTTTACAACTTTGGTGGAAGGGAGGATCGGGTGGGGGGAGGGAGGAGTATGGGAAGCGATGGGAAAGGGAAACAGAGGAGACAACAATGCTGGATAAGAAATGTACTCGTTATCTTGCCCATGAAATTGTAGCTCCTCTGTACGGTATTCTCACAATAAAAAATAAATAAATAAATAAAAAACATATTCATGCCCTGTCTACCATTATCTTTCACAAACAGTAAGATCTGTGCAGAAGTAACATTCTTACTGATCAATATACACATAACTTTGAGAACTGAAGTTGCGGCTCAAGTGGTAAAGTGCTAGTCTTAGCAAACTTAAGAACTTGAGATCAAACCAAAAAGGCACTAAGTTTTGAATCAAATTATTTTTCTTAGGTACTTTCACAGATTTAAGAAATTCATTGGGTGTGGTTTGCATGATTATTTTTCCTAATTTTTGTTTCCAAATGAATACCTAGTTAGGTAACTCTAGCACTTTAACAAATAAATTCCAAAATTTGAAAGCTTAGTAGTTTATGAAATATTATATACTCATCCGTTGTATGTGTTCCTGGCTGGAGTGCAGCCTTTTACAAAAATAATTCAAGTACTCAAGCTGTTCTATCAGGTCGGTCACCTGTCTTCTCTGGTAAAGAAGAAACATTTTCTTCACAGGTTTGCCTTAAAGTGAATCACAACACCACCTTTTCCCTTTCCATTGTCTTTGACTTTGCTTAGGCCTGACCTACGGCACTTACCATCTTACTAGGTTTTGTGTTCAGACTCAGGGCTTGAACTAAGGGCTTAGAAGTTGTCTCTGAACTGTTTTGCTCAAGGATAGTGCTCTATCACTTGAGCCAAAGCTCCACTTCTGCTTTTTGGTGATTAATTAGAGATAAGAGTCTCAAGGACTTTCCTGCGTGGGTTGACCTTGAACCAGATCCCAGCCTTCTAAGTAGCTAGGTGTGAGCTACCTGCACCCAGCTCATATTCTAAGTTTTTTGGGTGAAGAAATGTATAAAAAGTTCCTTTAATGAACAAACTTTTCTTACTTTAGCAAGTCAATAAATTTGGAAAATAAAATACCTATAGTGAGAAAAAATTAAATAACTTACATAAAATATACATTGTAACCCTATTATATGTTAAGAATTAAATAAATTGGCTGGAGATTATAATAAATATAAAATTGAAATCATACTTTTTGTTTGTTCATAGGAAAGTGAGCAATGTTTGGGGTTGTAGAGGAGGAGGGTATATATATTTTCCACGGTTTGTCCTTACAAACTGTTGAAAGGCAAATTTTTGCCTCTTGTTGGCTTCTGATTCTAAACTTCACAAATTTTACATAAACTTCAGCTCTTAAACATAGACAGTAGTTTGAAATCAAATTTTATAAATCTTGGAAGTGAAGTTTGTATTTTTGGCTAGGTTATCTTTGAATGGCTAGCTCCTTATTTGTATTCCTATTGACTGGCTGGCTCTTTCTTGGACCATGGTTCAAATTTTGGACATGGGGAACAGCTTGAGAGGGGGATTTTTATATCTGCATCTTATCTGTCCTATTTCATGCACTTCATCATCACTACATTTCATCTGGGCTTCAGTATTTCTCTGTCAGCACATTTCCTCTGATGAGACCTCCTCCAGAGCATTTAGGTCTCTGCTTGTTTTCAGGACACTTTCTACAAAACAAACAGCTTTCCTGTCAGACAGAATGGCGTCCATTACCAAATGGATAGGTTAGGTTAATTTGATTGGGCACCTTATTGGTCTCACATTTCTTCTTTGCTTCAATTCCTTGTTTTAGCTGGACCATTACAATAGCCACTGAACAGGTCCCTATCTCCTTGTTATCATCTATCCTTAGCTTAAAGTCTTTTTTTTTTTTTTTTGCCTGAAGATTGAAATCTTAATCTTAACCACTTACCTACATTTCCTGGATCTTCATAGTAAGATACCTTAAAATATTTTCAGATATATGCTTTTCTTGATTCTAACATCAGTCATCTAGCTGACTTAATACAAATATAAATTCAATTAAATTTGTTAGGTATATGAATTGAAAGCATCTTGTGTAGTTTCTGAAAGATTCATTAATGCACTCTACCTTCTACTAGATGTATGTGTGCCTGTGTGTGTGTGTGTGTGTGTGTGTGTGTGTGTGTGTGTGTGTGTATGTGTGTTCTGGGCTTTGAATTCAGTGCCACAGAAATGTCCCATTGCTTTTTGCTTAAGGCTGTGCTTTACCACTTATGCCAGAGCTCCACTTCAGCTTTTTGTTGGTTAATTGGAGATAAGCATCTCATAGACTTGTCTGTGAGTCTTAGATCTCAACCTCCTGAGTAGCTAGAATTACAGGTTTAAGCCACCAGCAACATCTGGCTTCCAATTTTATTGTCACAGTTATTATTTTCTCTTATTAATTGTAATGCTTGCTCAAATCTTAGCCTTCATTAAAACTTCCCAGATTATCTCTCTTCCTCATGTACCACAGCACAGTATTGAAATTTCTCTTATAAGTGATATTTCTATGTGCCATATATTTATTCTTTTCACTGTTTATTTTCATTCTGACAAAATTGAAATGAGATTTTGTTTACTTTAACAGACCTTATAGTTTCTACAATATTTTTTATAGGTAGGAAGATCTCCATACATTGCAAATATACTTTACGAAGTATAACCACACAATTTTGTTGTTTCAAGAGAAACACTGTGAAGGTGAGAGAGGATTTTCCTGATAATTGTAAGGGAAAACAATGAAGTATATGGCTGAGAGGAAGCAAACTCCACAAAAATAGAGCTCAATATTGCAAAGATTACCCTAATTGAATTAGCTGATTTGGTTTTGCTCTAACAGAAGCAGCCCTTTTAGTGAAAAGGTTATGTTAGAGAATTTTTTTAGTATATAGAGAGAGTAGAGATCTACAGGGTAGGTGGCACAGTTTGAGATAGTTAGAATTAGCCTCAGTTGACCAGAGCATCAAAGATTTGAAGTAAGCTCCCTTCTCCTGAGTGCTTGAGATGGAGATTCCGAGCAGATGTTGAAGACGTTGCCTGCTGTGATATACAGGAGTGTGATGGGGAATGTCCCAAGCCACAGGCCTGTGCCACTACTGAAGTGTAAACCCTTGCCTTCTTCACTCCTTCCTTATTCAAGAAATTCTCAAGTTGTGGCTTTCATGGTCTGCACATCTTTGTGGTTCCTTTCCCTCTCTCATCTTTTAATGTTAGGTAGCTACTTTCAGAATGGTTTATTCCTCCTTCCACACCTAAGCACCCATGTTCTCAACTATGAAAATGTTATCCAGTATGTGAAGGAAGGACACTTTTAAAGATGATGTCTTATTGTCTACTGGATGTGGTCCTGTGGCAGGCAGGCCAGGAGGTTGAGTAAGCCAGAGTCTGCACAGGGTGCATGCACACTGCAGAGGATCCATGAGAAGAAGACAATTCATCCTGACCCAGTCCTAGTTTAGGCTCTCCTCTACTCTCACCACTTGAGCAGCCAGCCATTTAAAAATTTAATACTAGCACAGAATGACCATACCACCCATGCCCCATAACAAACATGTCATGTGGAAGAAATCCAGAATTTACAGCCAAGAGATGAAGAGGTGAGGAATGATTCCTGCTTAACACTAGTACTATAACTCTTATATCAACCCTCTATCTAAAGTAATCAAAGACAGTAACAGAGCTTGGGTTGTAGTACAGGGGCTGAGCACTGACCTATCTTGTCTGAGACCTCGAACTTGATTTCAGCACTGAATAACAGAGTCCAGACAGTGACAATCACTGAATAAGGATTATATGAAGGCAAATGTGAAATCACATGGGAAACTTTAATCACTTGTAATGTCTTGCCTTTTATTATGAAGACAGACTCTTTATTTCCTATATGTTATCCTCTAACATCATGGAGATTTGACTGTTTCATTAAACATCATTCTGCATGTAATTAATTGTTTTTTTTTATCATGATTCCAGTTTTTGGTGGCCATATCACCTCATGAAAAGTATTATTACTTTAAGAAAAACAAGTAAAAGGATTTTGCTTTTTAAATTAAGAAAATTATCTAAACATGACATAACTTTTGACAGCAGGAACACTTGTGAGGCAATCTGTATAATTTGGAATGCAGGAACATTCAACTATGTATGATTTAATTGATTATGGAAGAACTTCATTTTTGGAATGCTATGTTACATTAATGTATTTAATTTCATAAATAAGATGAGGGGAAAATACCAGACTTTTGATCCAGCTCAACAACTTCTGATATTTATGACTGCTGGAAAGTCACATAATGTCTTTGGGTTTAATTTTATTTGCGAATCACTCAGAATAAATATTATTTAAAGATTTAAGATTCATTCTAGTTTTAAAATCTAGACTATTTTAAATTATTATAATTGTTCTGTATGCTGATTCTAGGTCTTTAACTCAAGGCCTAGGCACTGGCCCCTACAACTTGGGCCTTAGCTCCACTTCTTGCTTTTTAGTGGTTAACTGCAGATCAGAGTCTCACAGACTTTTCTGTCTGGGCTTGCTTTGTAATGTAATCATAAGAGCTCAGCCTCTTGAGTAGTTAGGATTACAGGTGGGAGCGACTAATACCCAGCAATTACTTTAAAAGTGTGTTTTCTAGGGTTTTTTTTCTTTTATTAAGTTACTAAATACTTGGCTGTGATTAACTTCCTCAGCACCATGAAAATAACACCCCAGGGGCTGGGAAGGTGGCTCAGTGGTAGAGCGCTTGCCTTGCATGCTCGAGGCCCTGGGTTCGATTCCTCAGCACCACATTAGCAAAAAGAAAAAAGCCGGAAGTGGCGCTGTGGCTCTAGTGGTAGAGTGCTAGCCTTGAGTTGAAGAGCTGAGGGACAGTGCCTAGGCCCAGAGTTCAGGCCCCACGACCGGACCTCCCCCCCAAAAAAGAAAAGAACACCCCAAATAATGATATTCATAGAATAAAGTTGTCAAGATGAAAAGAGCAACTTATCAAACAAAGTATTAAAATGTAATTGACTTTGGAATAACCTGCCTAAGCATGGCTCTCAAATTCTACTAAAAACAACATTCTTGAGACTGTTTGCTTAGTGTGCAAATTATCATCATCATTAAAAGATCAGTGACCATGTGGAGCCTCCATGATTAATGAATTCTATGGCCAAAGGGAGAGATCATAGTTAATTGGCCCGGTGGACCTCTTTATTTCTGCCTCTTTTGGGGAAGAGCTGGATGCAGAGGTGCTTCCTTGAGGGACAGGCAGGAGTCCTCTTGTTGTGGAGGCCACACTCTTCATCTGAACCCCATGATCTCATCCACCTCCTCTCTTCTTGTTGAAACTGAGGGAAGGACATTCTTTGAAAGACAAGGAGATTATGGTCCCAAGAGAAGGTTAGATCATTACACTTGGTTGCTGATGGAAAGCAAAATAGGAAAACATGAAAATAAAATACTTTGCAAAAAGGAAGACAAAAGTAATAAGGGATAGCTAATTGCCCTGGCTAGGTAATTAGGGACATAAAAAGGCAGCTAGAATGAATGGCAACACGACAAGAACTATGATACTGTGCAGAATGTCCCTCTTGTTCCATCAGTAACTGGGCTCAGATGACTTAGCGCACTCCCCTGACATGTGCTGGAGTGAAGCACCTGTCTCTCCATCCATGGTCATGGAAGGACCCATTCCCACTCATGATCCCAGTGGAGGACCCAATAAAAGAAAATCCCAGCTCATAGGAGTCTCTTCTCGGTTTTTCTTATGTTCTATCTGCTTCAAGCACTTTTCTGCCCTTTAATCTTTATTTTTTGTACCAGTACTGGGGTTTGAACTTAGTTCCTGAACACTGTCCCTTAGTGTTTTTGTTCAAGAATAATGCTTTGCCGTGCAATACACAACTCCATTTGTGACTCTTTGGTGGTTAACTGTAGATACCAATCTTATGGACTTTCCTACCTATGCTGGCTTTGAGTCATGATCCTCAGATCTCAGCCTCCTGAAGAGCTAAGTTACAAGGATGTAATCAGCAGAGAAGAATTCAGACCTACATGATATTAAAAATGCAAATTGCTTACTGGAAAACTCCACACGCTTTCTTTTTACACATAACTTCTTTGCTTTTTCTTGTTCCTAATGTAGTAGAAAAGACCATCTTTTGGTTTCCTACCACTTGATTTCACAAACATGAAAACTGACATCTTATCAGGGACTCAGTTTCTTTGTATAAAAAACATTTCTACTTGTAAAGATTCTTCAAGTGAGGAACTCCACAATTTCCTTAATTTTAATGAAAAGGAATAAAAAAGGTTATTGGTGAAGTCTCAAGATTAAAGCAGTGGTGGATCAAATTAAGTGTAGAGAATTTGAAAAGGTAAAGCAGAGATAGTTAAGAAGTCTAATCTTATTCAAGTGATCTTTGATCAAGTCAGCAAAACCTTAGAGGAATTAAGACTGTCTAACCTGTTCATGCCTTTCTGGTCACTATTTTCCTTTCCTGTACTCTTAGATTTTCCTCCTCTATGTTAGTGCTATTTTTGTTTTCTTCTGCTGCTTTTGGTTTGCTTAACTATTGAGAAAATTCTTTTCCAGGACCTCTTCTGTGTTTCCCTTTCTGTTAATTCTTTCCCTTCATAAAAAGTTGTCCTGAATTCTCTTGGGATATTATTTTCTTGTTTATTTCCCTACTTTCTTAACTAAGTCCCTAAGAGAACATTTAGTGTCCTTTATTCCTTGTCCTCTATTACCTCTTCATCAGTTTCTATCTGCGGTCTGGCTCCTCAGAAGCAGACTCTGGACATGGATTCAAATACAAATAGCTTACATGGAAAATGATCCTGGGTCATACAACAGGAGTGGCACAACAGTGAGATAGGAAGAAGGCAGCCATTGAGGGTATGCGGTCAGGGCTGATGCTGATGATTTTCAACTATTTGTCTCCAGCTTGTATCTCAGCTTCAGAGTCCAAATTTACAAAACTTCTGAAACCCAACTGCTACAAACATTGGCATAAGGAAAACATCCAAGTCCTAGCACTCCTAATCCCTGACTATGTTGACATTGAATAAATTACTTCTCCAAGTTCCAGGCAATGCTCATGCAAGAACAGGAACAATAACAATGCCATCAACATAAATGTTTTAATTATGAAATGAGGTTGTTTATGTTAAGCAGTAAGAGGAGTGCCTATTACACTGGAAGCGGTAAATACTCACTCAGGATCTGTCAATGTTGATGACACAAACCAATTTCTTTTCTTACTTTTTAAAAATTAGAAACTCACCATTTATTAATCCCAAATGAAATAATGTCTCTGGTCACCATCTTTGAGATTTGCATATGCCATTAAGAGAGAGGTTTATGAGGAAACTTTAAAGTTGGTAAAATGATGGCACTGATATCACCCAAATCTACAGGTCTATACTAATATCTCCCCACAAACTAATTTCCTCTTACACATTCCATGTCTGTTAATAGCAATTCCATCTATCACTTGCATCAGAAAGTTTAAAATGCTCCCAGAATCGTTCTCACTTTCAACATGAGGCACCACATCCTACCAACTCTGACTCCCACATACTTCTTAAAATTGTCATTTCCTCTACATCCTTCTTTTTCTGCCTAATGCCAGCCCTCAGAAGGCCTTGCTTAGATTAGAATGCTTTGGAGGGTTATAGTATCTGATACAAAATAATCACTAAATAAATGTTTGAATGAATAAATATCATCAAATCATTTCTAATACAGCAAATGATACCATACTACTCTGGCTGCTTGGAGTTGCCCTAGATTTCACATTTTAACCTCTACCCTTTAACTTCTACCTTCAAATATACCTTGATTCGGAGTGGCTTTTAACACCACTCCTCATCTATCCACCTAGACTTTGTTCCTCTTGACTTTTAAGGTGCCAAAGCATTTATTAGTCTCACTATTGAAAGGCCACCAATGAAAGATCTTCACATCTGCCTCAGAGGACCACGTGGAGGCAAGCAGGCACAGCAGAAAGGTTATTACAAAGTTTATTAGATGAGCCATATTTCCTCCAAGAGGGAGCACATGGCACCTGTCCAAATGCAGGTAGCAGGAGGTTCTGGGGCAGGAAGTGAGGTAGGTGGGAGATCAGGTGGGTCCTGGAAGAGAGAGAGAGGGAGGGGCCAGCTGTATGGCGGGAACTCCAGGGCTGGGAGGAGCTCTGGTCTGGGTGGAGCTGAGGACCAAAGGTGAGCAACATGCTTACAACTAGGCCTTTCTATGTTATCTTTCTGTGTTCTCTATTGACTTGTCTAACCTTGTTGTTTCACCTGTCCATTCCCTCACCTTGTTTTGGTCATATTCACCTCTGTGACATACTACCAACAAACAAAACCCTCAGTCTTTGCAATTGTAGTTTTCCTGCTTGGACCACTCTTTCTCTGGGTCTTCACCAAGCTGTGAATTTACAGTAGTTTATCTTATTTTTTATGGGTCTTTGGATTAGAACTCATGGCCTGGGAGCATTTGTACTCCAAACTACCTTGCTACCACTTGAGCTACAGTGCCACTTCCAGTTTTTTGGTGTTCAATTGGAGATAGGCGTTCCATGGACTTTCTTGCCTAGGTTGGCTTCAAACCATGATCCTCAGATCTCAGCCTTTTGAATAGCTAAGATTACAGGCATTAGCCACAAGTGCCCAGCCATAGTTCAAAGTTTTAATTTCCCACAATTACCTCCTTCTCTGTATTTTTACATCTTACTGTCTTTCTCCATCTTAGAATGTAAGCTTCTTAACATAGAATTTATGGCTTCTCTTGATTGTCATCTAGATCTTAAGACCAAAGTTAGCATATAGCAGCACCTCAATAAATATTTGTTAATAAATATTTATTGATTACTGTTTAAAATGAGCACTCAATGAGATATACGAGACGTGATAAAAAATGTACTTTACAATTTTTGGGGGAATGGGAGGGCAGGAATTTTAAGGGGAAACAAAGGAGGAGGCAACAATGCTTGACAAGAAATATACTCTCATTACCTTGCTCATGTAATATCAATATCAATAGGAAAAAATCAATTGTCTTTTATAGGTAAGAATAGGAAATGAACCTGGAGAATTAGAAAACTGATTAATATGATAGTTCTACCTTGTTCCTTTTTTGAAAATTCCTTTATTGGATTTGAGGTCAAGATGGCAGAGGAGAAGCTGGAGGCTAAAGAAGCTCTCACATAGAAAGCAGTTTTAGAGTTCCAGTGAACAGTCCTAAGCCAGAGAATCACACCAAGTGTGCCATCACAGGACAGAGAGTTAGGCCAGAGAGGGAAAATCCAGGCAAGGAGACAGATCTGAGCTCTTGCCAGAAGCCGCCGCCACCCAGAGGCAGCAGTGGCAGTGGTGGCCGAACCCGCCATACCTGAATCACACAGAGTACTGGACGAAGGAGCCAGACACAAAGGGCGAGCAGATTCCACTCAATACAAGCAAGAACCGACAAGCAGCAGACATCTTCATCCTGCAATTCACAGACCAGAGACGACCCAGGAACCAAGACTCTGCGGGAGTAGAAGCCTGACGTCCTCACTCTTTCTCAGGGAGCAGAGGAGAGAAGGCCACCCCTCCACCCCCAGTACCGGAGATCTCCATCTTGGATACTGACAAAGCTCAGCGGAGCTGCTAGCTCCAACTCAGGCCTTGGAAGTAAACTAGAGTCATTAAGCAGGTCACAAGAACCTAAACTGACCTGCCAGACTCAGCTCCACCCAGGAAAAACTCAACCAGCTAGGGCGCCAGCCCTAGGACTGGCTTTCTTCACTGGGTAATCAGAGCCAGAGTCTGCCCCTCCCTTTAGCAGCCTTGACAATCAATTGAAATTCAGTAAACAGAAACCCTGAGAATGGCTCCAGGCTTGATTCTGTGAGTTTTTCACAAACTAGCCCCTGGGAAAAGCTACTGTTTGCTGAAAGGCTTCAATTCTACCCAGAACCTAACCTCATCACAGCATCTCCAAACTTGAGAAAAAGCCATCTCCCTCTATTATGTTACTCAAAGCAGATCTCCCTCCCATTGAACTAACCTGGGAGGAGGATAGCAAAATCCTGGGTAAAGCAGAGCATGTTTTCTGCCTGTTCGAACAAACTGACTTAAGAAACCAACCAAGACAGAGGACCATAAGCAGACCAGAGACTCCAACAAGAGGCTGTTTACGGCCACAAGGGAGATACAGGACTTTTCCGAACCCTCCCTTAAAAATCAAAGAATTTTTCTTCTTCTTTTTTTTTGTACCTTTTATAAAAAACTTTTTTTCTTTTCTAAAACTTTTTTTAATTTTAAATTTTTACCATTTTTGAAAAAAATATTTTCTAGCAACTTTTTTTTTTCTTCTTATAATTGTTATTTTAGGGGTACGTATGTGTGTGCGTTTTTCTTTCCTTTTTTTCCTTTCTTTTTTTAAAAAAATTCTTTTTGTTTTTTGTTAAGCTCTACTTAACTTCTGATCTTTTTTTCTTTCTTTCTTACCCTTTCACCTTTTCTTCTCTTGCATTCTTCTTTATGTGACTTAATTTTTGTTCCGCACATCCTCAGATAAACACATAGTTGACTATTAGACCCTATCCACCAGGGTGTACACACTTAATCCATAAATTTATTACTCAATTCAATCCTCTGAGACTAAAATTTCTTAATAGCAGTACTACCTCCTTATACTGATATAATATTTTAAGTATTTTTATTTTAAAAATTTTCACATCTCTTTATATCCCCCTCCCTTCTCTCATTATATTCACATTCTTCTCTGCATAGTTTGTTTTCGTTTCTGCATAATATTTTTAATTTTTACTTTTCTATTTTTTCTGGTCTCTATTTTTTTCCCTTTCTCTTTCTTCTTCTTTTCTCTCTCTCTGCTTTCATCCTATCCAACCTATTTCCTGCTTTGAGATTAGGACTTAGTTAATTCTCGCTGTGCCTTCCGACATAATTCTCTTCCTATTTTTTACCCACAACTCTCCCTACCCTAATAATTTCTTGTTTTCCAAATTCTTCTTTGCGGTTCGGAGCCCATTAATATATAGTTGTTTGATGTTGAATAGATGTATCTGTTGAACTAGACTGTATCTGCAGATAATTGATTGTACAAATTGAGATTTTGGTTGATGCTTGCCTTAAGTTAGTGTTCTAGCACAAAACTGGTGTTATTTTCATCCCAAATGGGCAGAGTAAGCCGTGAAAACACAAGAAAAATGGCAACGCCAGGTATCACAATTCCCACTCATGATTATCAGGGGACAGAATACATAATGAAAAATCCAGAGGAGAGTTCCCAAATAGCTCTACAAACACTGTTGGAAAACATGATAAATAAAAAGATTGAAAACATACAAAGGACTCTGTATGAGCGTGATAGGGAGAGAGATGAGGCAAACAAAAGGTCAATGCAGGAAAAGATTGAAAACCTACATAGGACTCTGTATGAGCATGAGAGGGAGAGAGAAGGGGAAATCCACAGGTTTATACAGGAATATCATGAGTGTGAAGAAACTACGCAAAAACTGATACAGGACTTGTGTGAGCAGCTTGAGAATACTCAAAGAGAAAGGCAGGAATGGCATGAACATGCTGAAAACACTCAAAGAAAACTACAGGAGTGGCGTAAACGGGAGGAAGCTAAGCAAAGAGTAATACAGGAATTGAGAGAGCAGGATGAGAATGCACAAATATCACTAAAGGCATTCATGGGATCCATTAACAAAGAGCTGAAGGAATCAAGGACACCACAAAGGGAATGCTGAATGGAACCCAACAGAAGGAATGGGAGTCCAAGGAAAACATAACCAATCAACTAAGTGATTTGAGAATAAACACTGAGCACCAAATTAAGGAAGTAAAGAAGTTCATACAAGATCTAAAACAAAGCTTCAACAAATTATTTGAAGCCATCAAAGCTGACAAATTAGAATGAAAAGAACAAAAAACAAAGTAGAGAGGCTTGACAGCAGGTTAATCCATGCAGAAGATTGAATCTCGGGAATTGAAGACACTCTCGATATTATAGAGAAAGAACATACAACCATCCAAGACTAGTCTAATTAATATGATAGATCTATCCAAAACTTGGAAGTCTCAGAAGGCCTAGTCTATGGATAATCGTGTAGAGGAGGACTTAGAAACAGAAGTTAATGGGCTAGACAATTTGTTTAACAGCATCCTATCAGAGAACGTCCCAAATATGCAAAAAGATAGGCCTATTCAGATACAAGAAGCTTTTAGAACTCCAGATAGACCAGACCCGAACAGGACATCCCACCATCACATTACAATCCACACAGGAACAACTCAGACCAAGGAAAAGATCCTTAAAGCTGTCAAGGAGAAAAGATTAATCACCTATAAAGGGAAAACAATTAGAATCACCTCAGATTTCTCAGCAGAGACAATCAAACAAGAAGAGCCTGGAATGATGTATGCCATGCCTTAAAAACAAACAACTATCAACCAAGAATACTGTACCCAGCTAAACTCTCCTTCATAACTGAAGGCCAAATAAAAACTTTCCATAGCAAAGAGAAATTGAAAAAGTACATCTCCACCACACCAGCCCTACAAAAGATACTTAAAGATGTCCTACACATAGAAAACCAAGAAGACCACAATAAAGGCCAAGAAACTGCACTCAAACTGTGAATCCAAGAACCATAGGAAGAACCCAGTTATCACAGCCACCAAGAAGGTGTATAACATGGCAGGAACTCCCAAATACCTCTCAGCCCTATCTGTTAACATTAACGGACTTAACTCTCCAATTAAGTGACATAGACTGTCTAGTTGGATTAAAAAAAAATCCTTCTATCTGCTGCCTTCAGGAGTCACATCTTGCCGTAAAAACAAACACATTTTCAAGGTGAAAGGCTGGAACAAAATCTACGAAGCAAACGGCCCCCGTAAACAGGCGAGAGTTGCAATCCTAATATCACATAAAATTGACTTCAAATTAAAATTTGTGAGAAGAGATAAAGAAGGTCTCTACATACTAATTAAGGGCTCTGTCCTTCAGGAGGATATTACAATTCTAAATATCCATTCGGCAAACAACGGAGCAAACAAATTTATCCAAGAAACACTACTTTCCCTCAAATCCCTCACAGATCCAAAGACATGAATTGTTGGGGATGTTAACACAACACTCTCCCCACTAGATAAATCAACTCGGCAAAAACTCAACAGAGAAACTGCAGATCTAAACAGCTGCATAGATCAATTAGATTTAACAAACATCTACCAAACATTTGACCCAATAGCATCAGAATACACGTACTTCTCAGCAGCACATGGAACATTTTCTAAAATAGACCACATTTCAGGCCACAAAGCAAGCTTTTCCAAATACAGAAACATTGAAGTTATAACTTGCATTCCCTCTGACCACAAGGGAATAAAATTAGATCTCAACACCAAAAGCCACCAAAGAAATTCCGGTAACACATGGAGGCTGAAAAACACTGCTGAATCACGAATGGGTCATGGAAGAGATTAGAAAGGAAATTCAAATGTTCATGCTATTCAACAAAATTGAACACACAAATTACCAGCTCCTCTGGAACACAGCAAAGGCAGTACTCAGAGGCAAGTTTATAGCTCTGAGCGCCTACATCAACAAATTGGAGAGATTTGAAACCAACAAATTAATGACACATCTAAACCTCCTTGAAAAAGAGCAACAAGATAAGCCCCAATCCAGTAGACGGAAAGAAATAATTAAAATTAAATCAGAATTAAATGAATTACATTCCAAAAAACTATAGAAAGAATCAACAAAACGAAGAGTTGGTTCTTCGAAAAAATTAACAAAATTGACAGACCCTTAGCAAATCTCATCAGAAAAAGAAGAGAACACACACAAATAAATAAACTCAGATATGAGAAGGGAAACATCACCACGGAAACAACCAAGATTCAGAACATTATAAGGGAATACTTTTCAAAACTTTATGCTAATAAGTTTGAGAACTTGGCAGAATTGGACCTTTTTCTAGCAAATATTGACATGCCAAAACTAAACCAAGATGAGTTAAACCATCTTAACAGGCCCATATCAAGCACTGAAATAGAAACAGTAATGAGAGTCCTTCCATCTAAGAAAATTCCATGACCAGATTGTTTTACAGCAGAATTCTACAGGGCCTTCAAAGCAGAGCTCATGCCAATACTCCTCCAACTCTTCAATGGAATCACAAGAGAAAGATCACTACCGAACACATTCTATGAAGCCATCATAACCCTCATCCCAAAACCAGGCAGAGACTCATCAAAGAAAGAGAACTATAGACCTATTTCTTTGATGAAGCTTGATGCAAAACTTCTCCACGAAATTTGGCCAATCGACTTCAACAATTCATCCAAAAAATCATACACCATGATCAAACAGGGGTGATCATAGGGGATGCAAAGCTGGTTCAATATACGCAAATCAATGAATATTATTCATCACATCAACAGGAGCAAGGATAAGAACCACATGGTTATCTCAATAGATGCACAAAAAGCATTCAACAAGATCCAACACCCCTTTATGATGAAGGTTTTGGAAAAATTAGGAATCATAGAACATTCCTCAATACAATAAAGTCTGTATATTAAAAACATACAGCCGGCATTATACTTAATTGTGAAAAACTAAAGCCATTTCCTCTTAACTCAGGAAAAAGACAAGGATGTCCACTCTCTCCACTTCTCTTCAATCTAGTATTAGAATGCCTAGCTACAGCAATAAGACAAGATGCAAATAAAAAGGAGATCCAAATAGGGAAAGAAGAAATAAAATTCTCCCTCTTTTCAGATGGCATGATCTTGTATTTAAAGGATCCCATAGACTTTACTCCCAAATTTCTCATGCTGATTCAAAACTAGGGAGGTTGAGCATTTCTTCATGTGTCTATTGGCCATCCTTCTTTCTTCTTCAGAGAAGTTTCTCTTCAAGTCATTAGCCCACTTATTTATTGGGCAGTTGTTTGAGGATTTGTTGTTGGGGGATTTAATTTATTGAGTTCCAAGTATATTTTAGATATGAGACCCTTGTCCGTTGTATGGCTAGTGAAGATCTTCTCCCAATCCGTGGGCTTTCTATTGATCTTGCTAGCTATCCTTTGCCATGCAGATGCTCTGCAACTTCTTAGTTACTATCATTTATTCC
The DNA here is from genome assembly GCF_019054845.1 of Dipodomys spectabilis. NCBI lineage: Eukaryota > Metazoa > Chordata > Mammalia > Rodentia > Heteromyidae > Dipodomys > Dipodomys spectabilis. The sequence goes on from NW_024870984.1 coordinate 4,482,216, forward strand.
TTCCATCTGGAGTTATTCCTTCTCTTCTGTCACAACTGTTAATTAGCCTCTGCCTTTTTGGTGCCACGACTGAGCAAAACAAATTCCAAATCTTACTTGGACTGCACTTCTCTTGTGATTAGCAATGACCATTCAAATGCATGGAATCTTTGAATTTCCAGTATTAATCTTCACCTGATATCTAAGCACATTCCTGGCATTAAATTCTGTGACCTAATGAACAAAACTTTTTTTTCAACACAGTATCATAATATAGGTAAAGTACATGAATTAGAGACTATTGTCAGGTATCAGTATGGAAGGAGCAATTATATGTTCTAAGTATGGGTTCTTTATTGTGCATTCACTAATATTTTTTGAGAGTCCTGGGGCTTAAACTCAGGACTAAGGAATTATTCCTGGGCATATTTTTTCTCAAGACTAACACTCTACCACTTGAGGCACAGAACCACTTCCAGTGTTTCTTTTTCTGTTTATGTGGTACTGAGGAATTGAACCCAGGGTTTCGTGCATGCTAGGCAATCAGTGTACCATGAAGCCACATTCCCAGAGCCCTAAATGAATTTCTTAAGATGGCATTACATTTTCATTCTGTAACTATGTATCATAATTTTGGCCAGGTGCTAGAAAATGATGTAGAAAACAATACTAGTCCAAGAAGGCTGGAAATACTATACATCACTAGGGAAGTACAGTGTTAAGACTTGCAGGACTCTTAGGACTCCTAGGGCTCATAGAACACTATCCTTGAGCTGAAGAGCTGACATGCCATGCCCAGGCCCAGAATTCAGGCCCCACAACCGACCCAAAATGGCCATAATTTCATACCATTCCATGGATAAATGTCTAATAGCACATAGTTTTAGAACTCTCCTTCTGATTTGAATATTGCCTATACTTCTATCTACGGTTGATTATTTTTCTGCTCTATCTTCCTTATGGAATTTCTTACATATCTGAAAACAAAATAAAATATTTTGCCTACTACTAAGCTACATGTATCTACTTATATAGGTTGTTCTATATACTATGATTCTGTTACTAAGCATGTGACTTTAGCTCTCAAGTTTTTTCAGCTTTAACATGAGAGGACAGAGCCTGTGACATGTCAACACCTCTAGTAATTATGATTAAAAGGATAACTAAAGCTAAAATGTACAGATACAAACACAAACCATCTATAATTCTTGTAGTAAAACCTAGAACTAAGTACATAGAGATTCTCAGAAAATTTTTTCCACCAAACAAAGATGTCATCTTTTATATTTGCAGCTAGAGAATGCAAAGTATCCTTCTGTGCTCGTTAATAGTTCTCTCCTAGATCAGACTTGGCAGATTGGTCTTTAATGGCACATAGTTAAGAGTTTCTGGTGAGATATAATGAAGCAAGGTAACCGTGAATGCCTACAGACAATTATCCTGGGCTCATGACTTTTTATCTTCCATGGTGCCCTGAAAAGAGACTGTGTAGCTATAGAATTGAGAACAAATTGAAGAACAAAAAAAGAAACAAAATACAATTCCATCTGTCAAACTGATGATGGATACTGTCCTTACCTGCCGAAAAAAATGAAGTGCTTATTCTATGCTCTATTGATGCCTTTATTTATGCAAATTTGACAGATGGAAAGATCATTATGCAGCTTTTATTTAAGAAACTCATGCAACTGTACAGTTTGTGCCAAGTGTAATCCGTCACATGAAAGAATCTACAACAAGTATACCTCTACCTTTTTTTATAGCTTACTAGATCCTAATTATATTTCATAAATGGAGAGTCAAATAAGGAAAATAGAAAATATATATGACTGTAAATTAGAATGTAGAAACAGGGAGCCTTTTTCTGTGCCTGTTCTAAGGCTGGAATTCAGGTTCTGGACTGTGTCCTGAAATTTTTTTACTCAAGGTTAGCATTCTAACACTTGAATCACAGGTCCAGTTCTGGGGGGTTTGGTGGTTAATTGGAGATAAGAATCTCACAGTGTTTGCTTCTTCAGACTGGTTACAAACTGCAATCCTTAGATCTCAGCAACCTGAGTAGCTAGGATTTCAAGTCTGAGACACCTAACCCTGCTTAGGCAGCCATTTTCAAATAGCACAGTAATTTTCTAGCAAGCAACCCACAGCAAGAGCACAATGAAGATAATACCACTGTTACAGGATTCCTGATCCCTGATGTCCCAGAGAGGAGGTCTCCAAAAGGAAAGACTCATCTGCCTGCATACTGAGTTCCTTATGTTGTCTCGGAAAAGAATTTGAGGATACAAAATAAAGGCCAAGAACGTTTATTAGTGAAGCAGAGTGAAGCAAAGATAAAAAGATAGTGCGCAACACAGACATGTGTATGGGAATATCTGACCATAAACACTTCATGATGTTAAAGCATTCAGCATACCTGTGCTCAAAGGGAGGTTGAGAGTGATCAAATGCACCAAATCTGAGAACAGAGTTAAACACATAAGGTACACTTTCATCAATTAGGCTGAGAGGCTTCTAGACTGAACTATTTGTTCAATTTTCGTCATTGATGTCTGGTAAGCCCTTAAAAGAAAGGATGAATACATATCTTAGGGTTCATTTCCCTAACATCAACTTATCTGACCTTTTCTGTTGACTCAGGCATATACCAGATATTGCAAATAAGGGAAACCATGGTACCTATATTTCTTTGGGTCTGGCTTACTTCACTTAATATAATTTTTTCCAAGCCTTTCCATTTCCTAACAAATGGGGCAGTGCCATTCTTTCTGATGGAGGCATAGAATTCCATTGTGTATATATACCACATTTTCTTGATCCATTCATCAATTAAGGGGCATTGGGTGGAGGGGGCAGGGAGAGGATGGGCAGGGATGGGAAGGGGAAAGAAAGGAGGAGGCTACAATGCTTGATAAGAAATGTACTCATTATCTTGCCCATGTAATTGTAACACCTCTGTACAGTATTTTCACAATTAAAAAAAAAAAGATGAATTTTGCCACATAGTCTAAGGTTTACCATAAGATTAATAAAACTTTTAAACACGTTTTTTTTTAATTTTAGAAGTATTTTTATTATGAAAATACCGTACAGAGGAGTTACAATTACTTGGGAAAGATAATGAGTACATTTCTTATCAAGCATTGTTGCTTCCTCCTTTGTTTCCCCTTCCAAACCCTTCCCATATTCCTCCCTTCCCCCCCACATCCACATCCCCCCTCCCACCCCTGTTCAAAGTTGTAAAGTTCTTATCAAGAAAAGTTATTTTTCTCAAGTGTTTGTTTTTTCCAGGATGTCTCTGTTTTTTAATTGTGAAAATACCATACACAGGGGTTAAAATTATATGAGCAAGGTAATGAGTATATTTCTTTTTTGGGGGGGAGGGGTCCGGTCATGGGGCCTGAACTCTGGGTTTGGGCACTCTCCCTCAGCTCTTCACCTCAAGGCTAGTGAGTTACCACTTGAGCCACAGTGCCACTTCCAGCTTTTTCTTTTTGCTTATGTGGTGCTGAGGAATCGAACCCAGGACCTCATGCATGCAACGCAAGCGCTCTACCTCTGAGCCACCTTCCCATCCTGGAAATGAGTATATTTCTAATCAAGCATTGTTGCCTTCTCCTTTGTTTCCCCTTACCATCCATGTCTTCCCACACCTACCCACCACACCCTACCCCCGGGCCAAAGTTGTAAAGTTCGTTTTTTGACATAGTACCTTGTAATCCCATTGTTGCAATGGGTCCACCTGTATCCCTATTTAAAGACAAGACATAAACCATGCTCATTCACTTTACTAATATAATGTGAAACATCTTATAACAGGAGGAGTCTCTTTAAGATATTGTTGTTCAATTTTCAGATCACTCTTTATATTGGACAAGCAGGCTATGTCAGAGGAAGAGATCTACACTTTTCCTTTATTCTTTTTCTTTTAACTAATACTGCAGCTTATAATGGAAGGTAGGCCTTAAAGATAAAGCTTTTGTGCTTGTAATAGAATTACTAATAAAGTGCCTCTGAATTCCATGATGCTTGTTCCCATCCCTCTTTCCCTGATTTATGTCACCTCACCTTGTAGAGGTAGTATTTCAAAGGTGTGAAATATTTTTCTATAGTCTTAATTTCATCAAGATCTCCAGGAAATAAAAAACAGAATAATTTCTGTTTTCCTGAAGCATGCCTATCTTGGCTTATAGGGGCTTATCTGATTCTGATTGTTTTCTCTGTCCCTCCTGGCAGTTCCTTGAGGTACAACTGTTTCCTATCATGTACTTTGGTATCTCACTTGCCCTGATACTTTAGAACATTTCCTTTGGTGTTCACACATTGGGGCAGGTCTTCTGCTCATCTCTCCAACACTCTGTTGTCATCTTTTTTCTAGAGAGGAGACGAGTGCCTGGCAGCTCTGCAGATATTTAATCTCAGGACAGTTAGTAAGTAGTTGGAAGTGTCTTCTCTTTTTGACTCCATGACTGCCTCTCAGTCCATGCCTTCACCACCATGAAGTTATTTACATGTGCTCAGACATAGTTTCCATACTTTCTATTCCTCTACCTCTTGGTTCATCCTGTTCATTCTTGTCAGATGGATTTTAAAATACAGTTCTTCACATAGTCCTCCTATTTAAGATCTTTAGTGAGTCAACTTCATTTAAAGTTTTAATCTTTCTTTTCTTCTCCTTCTGCTAAGCAATATATACCCGCATCTAATCATCAAGAGTCTATCATTTCCTAGTTTTTCTCTTCTCATCTTTTTTTGTGCATCTGCATTTACCTGCCTTGAGTATCTTCCAAACCATCTAAACTTCTTTGAAACCTACTTCTTTTTCAATTGATAAAATATAGGATTCAAAGAAGTGTGACTACTCCAAACTATTTACCTTCCATTCAGTTATGAAACATGGCCACGTGTAAAGTTATAAAAATAGCAACTTAGACTGCAAATACTAAGTGAATGTCTTTGATAAAGTTGTAAAAGTTTAGATTTTGAGATTCTGAGAGGTAAAATAAGGTAGCATGAAGAACACAAGGATTAGTCTTGGGTATATTTCAACTCTAGGCCTGACTTCTTTATGCCATTGAATATATTACCTAACTCTTGAAACCTTATGCATTGATAAAATTTAGATGGATATTGTAAAACTAGTATCATGAATTAAAAGTTTACATAAATTAAAGCTATTAATATATTTAATTTACTTGACTTTTTCAATGTTAAACATAGTGACTGTTAAATAATTGGCATTTAATAAACCTTAATGCAATCAACTGACTACATTCTCATTTAACTCTAGCCATTGCACCTACATATATTAGATAATAAATCATCTGGATTTAACTAGGTTAAATGTGCAGTACTTATTACTACAAAATCATTTAAACTTATGTTTTTCATCAATAAACTTGTCTCAGTTACAAACATGTATATTTCAGTTGAGTTTACTTTTACACAGGTTGGATGGTTGAAATGCCTTTTGACAACCAAATGAAGACACCTGCAGAAACGGTGGCCTGAATACAATAAAAACAGGTGTCAACTGAATTTCAGCAGAACAGCCTGTTGACACCAAAGAAATTTTTAGAGATAAAAAACAACAAAGAGAGAAAGGGCCTTTCATTTTAGGGAGGTTAGTAGAGGAGACAGCATGACTAGGACTTTATTTTGAACACTTATTTGTAATTCAGGGGATTGGAATAAGCTACAATTTCATATACAAAACAGAGCATCTTTTAAAAAATAAAACTAGCTAGATGAGGTTTCCCAGTAAAAATTCAAGCTTGATTCTTCCCTTCCTTTAATAAAGGGGAGATTATCATTGTTATGACAAAGTAGTCTAAAACTACCATTCCCTCCCTCATGTTGTATGATGTACCAAAATAAATTTATGGGGAACACTGGTTAACTGTGATGCTTGCTCCTTCATTGCCAGATTCCTTTGACGTTTCAAGAGTGGGGATGACCCTTCTAGGTACTCTCCATCAAGTTCTTTGTTTCCAAAGGTGCTTAATGAGATCAACAAAGCAGAAGTATCATATTCAAAAGTTGATGGTAAGAAGAAATTTGTATGAACTGGGAACAGATCCAAGTCATTTTACAAACAAGGTAGATTTACTCATTTCCTCATGCTCACAATCATAGAGAGTGACGATATTTGATCTATTTTATCAAATGAAATGATACAAAGTAACAGGATTTCTGTATAAAAAAATAGGACCCATTGTGTGCAAAGAAATTAATACCTAATGGAATTTCAAAATTGGTAGATCCTCTACTCCTCTGCATAAAGTTCCACCAAGTCTTCAAGACGCAACAGTGAAGGTCAAAGCAAATATATTGGGCTATTATTGGGTACCTGGTAAACAGACATGCCTTAACTCTGACAAAGTGCATACGATAGTCATTAATGTGACCTTTCTGAACAACTACATAGACTATATGTTCCAGTTTGAGCCCATGGGTGGCACAATCATATCTGAGACTGAGAAGCTTGTCATCAATGTAAAACCCCTCCTCATCTTCCACCAACATCAAAGGGGTGACCCTGGAACTATTTGTGTAGTTCTCTGATGTCTTCAGGAGGAGGAGGATGGGCTTAAAGAGGGAAGCCAAAAAGATGATCATTTGTGTCCCTTCTCTGGTATTTCAGTGTTTCTGAAGAATGTGAACACTGAGAAATTTAACTTCACCAATGTCATCAACAAATGCCTCTAGCTTGAACAAATACTTACACTTCTTGGTTATAGGTCATCATGATAATTTTGAAATCATAGAGTGACTCATCATCATAATCCATGCCACCCAGACCATAAATTCCCTTTCAGAAATTGTCACTTGTAACCTGTCGAGTTGCAACATATCCAATGCTTTTAGCTATAAATCTGACCTGTCATCACATTTGGTAGCTGTTTTCAGATGTCATCAAGAAGTATGGTGATCCACAGGAAAATGTGGTATATATACACAATGGAATTCCATGCCTCCATCAGAAAGAAAGATGACATTGCCCCATTTGTTAGGAAATGGAAAGACTTGGAAAAAAAACATATTAAGTGAAGTAAACCAGGCCTAAATAAATATATGTCCCATGGTTTCCCTTATTTGCAATAACTAGTATATGTCTGAGACAAACAAAAACTATCAGATACGTTGATGTTAAGCTAAATGAACCCCAAGATAAGGATTCAAATTTTTTTCTTTCTTGTGATTGTTTGCAACATACTTATAAGATGATTTCTTTGTTGCTTTGTATATACCTTCCCCAGGGTATGATCCCTGCTTTCACTGTTTGATGTTGATATAATTGGTGGAGGGGCAAGGAAAAAACAAACTGTTTAAATAGGGTTACAAGTGTACCCATTACTACAATGAGATATACAAGATGTTACGTTGAAAAATAAACTTTACAATGTTGGTGGGGTGGGGTGTGGGGTGAGGGGGGTAGTACAGGTTGTGCGGGTGGATGGGTAGAGAGGGGAAGGGATGGTATGGGAAAACAAAGGAGGAGGCAATAATGCTGGATAAGAAATTGTAACCCCTCTGTATGATATTTTCACAATAATAATGATAATAAAAGTATGGTGATCCAAACATCCAGAGCTCCCCTAAAGGAATACTGAAAACCCAATTGTCTATTTTTTTAACAATGATATCCACTCTCCAACTTGGATCTGAGAACCCATATCACCCTTAATAATTAACCATTTGTCAAGTTCATTTCTTGCTGCAAAATTAATTTAACTGAAAAACCAATATCTACCAGGATGGTAGATATTTTGATTCACATGGCCTCCAATGAGTAACCTTGTGACCCTACCCCACTCAAATAAAAGTGTTCAGATTTGGGGAATTTTCCTTGGAAGGGGAGACCTTAAATTGGGACAGATGATCTCCTCCTCTACTGTTTCCAGATCAGGTCCTTGAAGAAAAGGAGGAACTTGGGGAACTTTACCTTATATATGGTCAACAAATTTCACTATATCCTGAAACTGCTACTGAAACTTAGAAAAAAGCCAACTAAAAAGAACGCAAATTGGACTAGGAATCACAAAAAGTTCAGATTTGCGTTAACTATTTACTGGTCATTGGACTTCACATTTGTAACTCCTCTTAGCTTCTTAAATACTGTTCCCCATTACATTTTTTGCCCAACTATAGGGGAAAGACAATTTTATTCTCAAACTTAACTCTTTTGGACATCTGTGGGAATTTTTCTCAAAAATATGTAATTCAGTTATCTGATACACATTGGTAAATCAACAAGTCCAACCACTTAAGGGATGAAACTTACAAGATTGTCCACCTTCAGATGTCAGTCATCATCCCTTCATTGTTAGAACATTTTCTAGAATGGTTCACAATCCTCAGAAAAAGTTTACTCCTACATTAAGGATTATAATAGGACATCACTCAGGAATTTGGATATTCCATATTTTCTCCAGATGTGCCACTTTTCTGCCAACCAAGGGTTTAACAACTTAGAAACTCATTGAACTTTGGGATTTTATTTTAAATTTTATTTTAATCTTTTAGTAGTACAAAGGAGTTGCCCTTTCAACAATGCTATTTGTGAATATAATGCAAAGTCCAGAATAAAAAAAATAAACTGTATTTAAGAGTGCTAAAATGAAATAGCCAATATACTCAGTTAAGGGGTAAACTACAATAAAAACTGAACACAGGAAATTGACCATACTTAGGTAAGCTGTAGAGTTGGAAACTGACCATATTCAAAGAAAAAATAAAATAGAATCAAAATAATACTGCTGCTCAAAACACTACTAAGGTCTCTGTTTAACTCCTTCTCTAGAGATTTCTTTTAGTCCTTGCAATACACTCTGAGAGCATGTAATAGATCATTTATTTCAAAATAAAATGCCCTATTTTTGGAGTACTATCCCAAAATTTTTATTTTGCATGTAATAATCTATTGTCCTGGATAACAAAAATTTTATTGGGCAAGAATTATTTAAAGCTTTCCAACAGAAAGCAGTATAATGAAGCTTATCGAATTTCTTAGAAAAGTAGTAACTTTTACTTGAAGAGCTCTCTAAAATTGAGCCATATAAACTCGTACCAGTGATATAAAACAAGAATGATGGAAAATGATAAAAAGTGAAGGAGGCTCGAAATAATGGGCCAAGTAGCAATTTGATGTAAAAACAGAACAAAACCAAACAAAAACCCTGGTAAACCAGGTATCAGTACCTCATATTTGTAATCCTTCCTATACAGGATTTACAGCATGGCAGTTTGAAGCCAATCTGAGCAGAAAAGTCTATGAGATTCCATCTCCAAAATAACTAGAAAACGTCGAACAGGTTCTTTCTGGAGGCTGAATGAAAATTGTTAGCTTATTTTTTCCAGCTTCTAGTGACTATTAAAATTTTTTCTTTGTGGTATATTCTATCACTAAAGCATATCACCATAACTGCTTTCATCACATCACCTGCTTTTATTACATCACCCCCTCTTGAATGAAATATACCTTTGCTTTGGTGAATGGAAACTCTTTTGTAAAAATACTCCCAACACACCTTTTCCCTCATTTATCTTATTTTTACGTTATGTACTAAATTTGTTTGCATTTAACCCAGCAGTTTATGTGTACAATGCATCTTAATCTGTGTCATCACTTCAACATCATCAACACCTTTGGCCCACTCCTTCCTTTATAGTTCTCAATTCTGTGGTATATACAATTAATACTTGCCTGTATTCTATCCCTTCCCTCCCCATTCTTTTACTCCTCCACTTGACTACAATTGCCCCTCTTACAAGAATACATTTCCAGGCACTTATTTTGTTGGACTTTGACTTTTTAAAAAACTTTAGAGTTTTTTTTAAAGAATTATTTTATTTGCAGTCTCTATCATAGAGTCTAATAAACTTCAGTTAATTCATTTGTAACCCATGTCTCACCCACTGCTTATGCTCCAGAAAATTATAGGCAAATTGTAGCTACCACAAATGAAGGAAATAATGAAACTATATTGCTCTGTGTTTAGTTTGAGGACAGTCATGATTGTATCCATGAGGGATCTATTTGAATAATCCACCAGATGCCCTTCAGTAGATGAATGGATCAAGAAAATGTGGTATATATACACAATGGAATCCTATGCCTCCATCAGAAAGAATGACATTGCCCCACTTCTTAGGAAATGGAAAAACTTAAAAAATTTTATTAAATGAAGTAAGCCAGGCCCAAAGAAACACAGTCTCAAGATTCTTAATTAAATCTTCTCTGTCTTTCTTTACCATAAACATGCACAGCTACTAAGGATTAGAATGAAACTATTTCTTGGGAGACCATTGTTTAACCTACCATAATGATCCAGCAAAAATTAACTGTTTTGTGCATTCCTAAAGATAACTAGCCTTGGAAAACAGTGGGTTATTTTTCAAATGTAAAATAAAGTGCTTTGCGTTGTCAGAAATTTTCAAAAGTAGAGAGAATTTCTTGGATCTGTGAGAAGATAGCAAACTGGATTTTTTATTCCAGTCCTGGGGCATGAACTCAAGGCCTGGGCACTGACCCAGAGTTTTCTCAAGGCTAGTCCTCTACCACTTGAGAATAGCTCCACTTTCAGCCTTTTTTGGTTTAGTGGAAATAACAGTCTGACACACATTCCTAACCAGACTGGCTTCAAACTATGAAACCATGAAACCATGATTCTCAGATCTCAGTTTAAATGTTATTTCCAATAGAATTAGTTTTGATTTAAAAAAAATCACCTTACAGGAGAGTTCCGGGAAGATGGCAGAGGAGAAGCTGGAGTCTAAACAAGCTCTCGCTTAGAAAGCAGTTTTAGAGTTCCAGTGAACAGTCCTAAGCAAGATAATCACACCAAGTGTGCCATCACAGGACAGAGAATCAGGCCAGAGAGGGAAAATCCAGGCAAGGATACAGATCTGAGCTCTTTCCAGCAGCCGCTACGGCGGCAGCAGCGATGGCGGGCGGAGACCACAGGCGCCATACCTGAATCACAGAGAGTCTGAGACAAAGGAGCCAGATGCAGCAGGCGAGCAGATTCTACTCAACAGCAGCAATAACCGACAAGGAGCGGACATCTTCATCCTGCAGTTTTGCAGACCAGACATGACCCAGGATCCAAGACTCGGCGTGAGTAGAAGCCCGACGTCCTCACTCCTTCTCAGGGAGCAGAGGAGGGAAGGCCACCCCTCCACCCCCAGTACCGGAGATCTCCATCTTGGATACTGACAAAGCTCAGCGGAGCTGCTAGCTCCAACTCAAGCCTTGCAATAAAATGAGTCATTTAGCAGGTCACAACAACTTAACGGCGGCATGACCTGCCAGACTCAGCTCCACCCAGGGAAAAGTCACCCAGCTTGGGCGCCAGCCCTAGGAGTAGCTTTCTTCACTGGGTAATAAGAGCCAGAGGCTGCCCCTCCCTTTAGCAGCCTCGACAATCAATTGAAATTCAGTAAACAGAAACCTTGAGAATGGCTCCAGGCTGGGTTCTGTGAGTTTTTCACAAACTAGCCCCTGGGAAAATCTACTGTTTGTCGAAAGGCCTCAACTCTACCCAGAACCTAGCCTCATCACTGCATCTCCCTCTTTTGTGATACTCAAAGCAGATCTACCTCCTATTGAACTAGAATGGGAGGAGGATCATAAAATCCTAGGTAAAGCAGAGCATTTTTCTGCCTGTTCGAGCAAACTGACTTGAGAAGCCAACCAAGCCATAGGACCACAAGCAGATCAGAGACTCCAATAAGACTCTGGTTACTGACACAAGTGAGATACAGGATTTTTCCCATCCCTCCCCAAAAAATGAAAGAACTTTTCTTCTTCTTCTTCTTCTTCTTCTTCTTCTTCTTCTTCTTCTTCTTCTTCTTCTTCTTCTTCTTCTTCTTCTTCTTCTTCTTCTTCTTCTTCTTCTTCTTCTTCTTCTTCTTCTTCTTCTTCTTCTTCTTCTTCTTCTTCTTCTTCTTCTTCTTCTTCTTCTTCTTCTTCTTCTTCTTCTTCTTCTTCTTCTTCTTCTTCTTCTTCTTCTTCTTCCTTCTTCTTTCTTCTTCTTTCTTCTCCTTCTTCTCCTTCTTCTCCTTCTTCTCCTTCTTCTCCTTCTTCTCCTTCTTCTCCTTCTTCTCCTTCTCCTCCTTCTCCTCCTTCTCCTTCTTCTCCTTCTTCTCCTTCTTCTCCTTCTCCTCCTTCTCCTCCTTCTCCTCCTTCTCCTCCTCCTTCTCCTCCTTCTCCTCCTTCTCCTCCTTCTCCTCCTCCTTCTCCTCCTTCTCCTCCTCCTCCTCCTTCTCCTCCTTCTCCTCCTCCTCCTCCTCCTCCTCCTCCTCCTCCTCCTCCTCCTTCTCCTCCTCCTCCTCCTCCTCCTCCTCCTCCTCCTCCTCCTTCTTCTTCTTCTTCTTCTTCTTCTTCTTCTTCTTCTTCTTCTTCTTCTTCTCCTTCTTCTCCTTCTTCTCCTTCTTCTCCTTCTTCTTCTTCTTCTTCTTCTTCTTCTTTTTTGGTACCTCATATATATATAAAACTTTTCTTTTCTAAAACATTTTTTAATCTTTAATTTTTGCCTTTTTTGAAAAAAAATTGTTTTCCAGTAACTTAATTTTCCTCTTTTAATTTTTATTTTAGGGATACGAGGGTGTGCGTTTTTCTTTCTCTTTTTTTCTTCAATTATTTTTTGTTTTTTGTTTAGCTCTACTGAAGTTCTGATCTTTTTTTCTTCCTTTCTTATCCTTTTCACCATTTCCTCTCTTTCATTCTTCTTTAAGTAACTTAATTCTTGTCCTGCACATCCTCAGATAAACCCATAGTTGTCTCTTAGACCCTATCCCACATTGTGTACACACTTAATCCACAAATTTATTACTCAATTCAAAACCTCTGAGACTTAAATTCTTTAATAGCAGTACTAACTCTTTATACCTATATAATATTTCAAGCATATTTATTTTTAAGTTATTCACATCTCCTTTATATCCCTCCCTGTCTCTCAATATATTCACGTTCTTCTCTAGATTGTTTTCGATTCTGCAGAATATTATTAATTTTTACTTTTCTATTTTTTCTGGTCTCTTTTATTTTCCCTTTCCCTTTCATCTTTTTTTCTCCCTCTCTACTTTCATCGTACCCAACCTATTTCCTGCTTTGAGATTAGGACTTAGTTAACTCTACCTGTGCCTACCCACATCAATCTATTCCTATTTTTTACCCACATATCTAACTAAATCTAAAAATTTTTGGTTTCCAAATTCTTCTTTGTGGTTCGTAGCCCCTTACTATATAGTTGTTTGATGTTGAATAGATGTATCTGTTTAACTACATTGTATCTGTAGACTATTGACTGTGCAAATTCAGACTTTGGTGGATGCTTGCTTTAAGATAGTGTTCTAGCACCAAACTGGTGCTATTTTCATCTCAAATGGGCAGAGGAAGCCGTGAAAACACAAGATAAAAGGTAAGTCCGGGTATCTCAATTCCCAATCTTGATAATCAGGGGACAGAACAGATAATGAATAATCCAGAGGAGAGTTCCCAAATAGCTATACAAACACTGCTGGCAAACATGTTAAATGAAAAGATTGAAAACATACAAAGGACTCTGTATGAGCGTGATAGGGAGAGAGAAGAGGCAATCCAAAAATTTGTTCAGGAATATCATAAGCATGAGGAAGCTACTCAAAAACTGATAAAGGATTTGCGTGAGCAGCTTGAGAATAATCAAAAAGAAAGTCAGGAATGGAGTGAGCAGGCTGAGAACACTCAAAGAGAACCACAGGAATCCCATGAATGGGAGGAAGCTAATCAAAGAGGAATACAGGAATTGAGAGAGCAGGAAGAGAATACATAAAGATCATTAAAGGCATTCATGGAATCCATTAACAAAGAGCTGAAGGAAGTCAGGGAGACCATAAAGGGAATGCTGAATGGCACCCAACAGAAGGAATGGGAGTCCAAGGAAACCATAACCAATCAACTAAGTGATTTGAGAATAAACACTGAACACCAAAAAAAAGGAAGTAAAGAAGTCCATACACGATCTAAAACAAAGCTTCAACAAAGAATTTGAAGCCATCAAAGCTGACCAATTAGAAGGAAAAGAGATAAAAAAAAAAACAAAGTAGAAACTCTTGACAGCAGGTTAGACCATGCAGAAGATCGAATCTCAGGGATTGAAGTCAGCCAAGATATTATAGATAACGAACATACAACCATCCAAGACAAGTCCAAGAAATATGATAGATCTATCCAACACTTGGAAGACACCATCAGAAGGCCTAATCTAAGGGTAATGGGGGTAGAGGAGCACTGAGAAACAGAAGTTAATGGTCTAGGAAATTTGTTTTACAGGATCCTAGCAGATAACTTCCCAAACATGTAAAAAGATAGGCCTATTCATATACAAGAAGCTTTTAGAACCCCAAATAGACCAGAGCAGAATAGGACATCCCACAGTCACATTATAATCCACACAGGATCAACTCAGACCAAGGAAAAGATCCTTAAAGTTATAAAGGAGAAAAGATTAATCAGCTATAAAGGGAAAACAATAAGAATCACCTCAGATTTCTCAGCAGAGACAATCAGAGCAAGAAGAGCCTGAAATGATGTATGCCATGCCCTAAAAACAAACAACTATCAACCAAGAATACTGTACCCAGCTAAACTCTCCTTCATAACTGAAGGCCAAATAAAAACCTTCCATAGCAAAGAAAAATTGAAACAAAACATCTCCACCAAACCAGCCTTACAAAAGATTCTTAAAGATGTCCTACACATAGAAAACCAACAAGACCACAATAAAAGCCAAGAAAGTGCACCCAAACTGAGAATCCAAGAACCATAGGAAGAACCCAGTTTTCGCAGCCCCCAAGAAGGTGGATAACATGCTAGGAATTCCCAAATACCTCTCAGTCCTATCTCTTAATGTTAACGGACTTAATATTAAAAAAAAAGATCCTTCTATCTGCTGCCTTCAGGAGTCATATCTAGCCCGTAAAAAAAAAACACATTTTCAATGTTAAAGGCTGGAACAAAATCTACCAAGCAAACGGCCCCTATCAACAGGCGGCAGTTGCAATCCTAATATCAGATAAAATAGACTTCTAATTAAAATTCTTGACAAGAGATAAAAAAAGGTCGCTACATACTAATTAAGGGATCTCTCCTTCAGGAGGTTATTATAATTCTAAATATCCATTCGGCAAACAATGGAGCACACAAATTTATCCAAGAAACACTACTTTCCCTCAAATCCCATAGAGATCCAAAGACATTAATTGTTGGGGATTTTAACACAACACTCTCCCCATTAGATAGATCAACTCGGCAAAAACTCAACAGAGAAACCGCAGATCAAAACAGCTGCATAGATCAACTAGATTTAACAGACATCTACCTAACATTTGACCCAGCAGCATCAGAATACACGTTTTTCTCAGGAGCACATGGAACGTTTTCTAAAATAGACCACATTTTAGGCCACAAAGCAAATTTTTCTAAATTCAGAAACATTGAAGTTATACCTTGCATTCCCTCTGACCACAAGGGAATAAAATTAGAACTCAACACCGAAAGCCACCAAAGAAAGTCCGATAACATATGGTGGCTGAACAACACACTGCTGAATCACGAGTGGGTCATGGAAGAGATTAGAAAGGAAATTCAAATGTTCATGCTATTCAACAAAAATGAATACAAAAATTACCAGCTCCTCTGGGACACAGCAAAGGCAGTACTCAGAGGCAAGTTTATAGCTCTGAGCTCCTATATCAACAAATTGGAGAGATCTGAAACCAACAATTTAATGACAAATCTAATCCGCCTTGAAAAAGAGCAACAAGATAAACCCCAATCCATTTGATGGAAAGAAATAATTAAAATTAAATCAGAATTAAATGAATTAGAATCCAAAAAAAACTATAGAAAGAATCAATGAAACAAAGAGTTGGTTCTTCGAAAAAATTAACAAAATTGACAGACCCTTAGCAAATCTTATCAGAAAAAGAAGAGAATAGACCCAAATAAATAAACTCAGAGATGAGAATGGAAACATCACCACGGAAACAACCAAGATTCAGAACAATATAAGGGAATACTTCTCAAAACTTTATTCTAATAAGTTTGACACCATGACAGAAATGGATCGTTTCCTAACAAATATTGACATGCCAAAACTAAACCAAGATGAGGTAAACCATCTTAACAGGCCCATATCAACCATGGAAATAGAAAGAGCAATAAGAGACCTCCCAGCTAAGAAAAGTCCAGGACCAGATGGTTTTACAGCAGAATTTTACAAGGCCTTCAATGTCGAGCTTCCACCGATACTCCTCCAACACTTCAATGAAATTGAAAGAGAAAGTTCACTACCAAACACATTCTATGAAGCCATCATCACACTCATCCCAAAACCAGGCAGGACTCATCAAACAAAGAGATCTATAGACCCATTTCTTTGATGAACTTTGATGCAAAACTTCTCAACAAAATTTCAGCCAAACTCCTTCAATAATTCATCCAAAATATCATACACCACGATCAAACAGGATTCATTTCAGGGATGCAAAGTTGGTCCAATATATGCAAATCAATTAATATTATTCATCACATCAACAGGAACAAGGATAAGAACCACATCATTATCTCAATAGACGCAGAAAAAGCATTCAACAAAATCCAACACCCCTTTATGATGAAGGTTTTGGGAAAATTAGGAATCCATGGAACATTCCTCAATACAATGAATGCTGTATATGACAAACCTACAGCCAGCATTATACCTAATTGTGAAAAACTAAAGCCATTTCCTCTTAACTTAGGAACAAGACAAAGATGTCCATTCTCTCCACTTCTCTTCAATCTAGTATTAGAATGCCTAGCTACAGCAATAAGACAAGAGGCAGACATAAAGGGGATCCAAATAGGGAAATGAGAAATAAAATTCTCCCTCTTTGCAGAGGACATGACCTTTTATTTAAAGAATCCCATAGATTCCACTCCCAAATTACTCAAGCTGATTCAACACTTTGGCGAAATAGCAGGGTATAAAATTAACCCCCCCAAATCAATGGCTTTTCTGTATGCCAACAATGAGAAAAGTGTGGCTGAAATTAGGAAAGCAACTCCATTTGTAATAGCCCCACAAAAAAATAAAATACCTAGGAATTAACTTAACCAAAGAAGTGAAGGACCTCTATGATGAAAACTTTAAAAGCTTGAAAAAGGAAATCAAAACAGAACCTAGAAAGTGGTAAAAACTCCCTTGCTTCTGGATTGAAAATATTAACATTGTGAAAATGACAATACTTCCCAAGGTTATCTACAAATTCAATGGGCTACCTATCAAAATTCCAACCTAATTCGTCAAGGAAAAGAAGAGTCAATCAAAAATTCATATGGCACTATAAAAGACCCCGAATAGCAAAGAACACTCCTCAACGGAAAGAACACTGCTGGAGGAATATCAATACCAAATTTCAAACTCTACTATAAAGCCATAGTAATCAATACAGCTTGGTATTGGCACAAGAACAGATCTCAGGACCAATGGAATAGAATTGAAAACCCAGAAATGAACCTACAGACCTATAGCCATCTAATCTTCGATAAGGGAGCTAAAACAATAGAATGGAACAAAGTCAGCCTCTTCAGTAAATGATGCTGGCAAAATTGGTTAACAACTTGTGGAAAATTAAGCTAGATCCTTATATATCACCCTGCACCAGAATCAACTCCAAATGGATCAAAGACCTCGAAGTCAAAGCAGACACTCTGAAGACTTTACAGGATGGAATAAGAGAAACCCTAGGTCTCCTTGTCTCACGCCCAAATTTTCTGAATAAAGACCCGGAAACACAACAAATCAAAGAAAGATTGGACAAATGGGATTGCATGAAGTTGCAGAGCTTCTCCATGGCAAAGGACATAGCTAGCAAGATCAATAGAAAACCTACGGATTGGGAGAAGATCTTCACTAGCCATACAACAGACAAGGGTCTCATATCTAAAATATACTTGGAACTCAAAAAATTAAATCCCCCAACACCAAATCATCAATAAATAAGTGGGCTAAAGACTTAAAGTGAAACTTCTCTGAAGAAGAAAGAAGGATGGCCAATAGACACATGAAGAATTGCTCAACTTCCCTAGCCATAAAATAAATGCAAATCAAAACAACATTGTGATACCAACTAACTCCAGTTAGAATGGCAAAAATCAAGAACTCTAACAACAACAGATGCTGGAGGGGAGGTGGACAGAAGGGAACCTTACTTCATTGTTGGTTGGAGTGTAAACTTGTTCAACCACTTTGGAAAGCAGTATGGAGGTTCTTCAAAAGACTTCACATAGAGCTCCCCTATGACCCAGTAATCCCACTTTTGGGCATTTACCCAAATGTTTACAAACAAGACCACACTAAAGCTACCAGCACAACTATGTTTATTGCAGCATTATTTACCATAGCTAATATCTTGAACCAACCCAGATGCTCCTCAGTAGATGAATGGATCAAGAAAATGTGGTATATATACCCAATGGAATTCTATGCCTCCATCAAAAAGAATGACATTGACCCATTTGGTAGGAAATGGAAAAACTTGGGAAAAATTATATTAAGTGAAGTAAGCCAAGCCCAAAGAAACATAGGTCCATGGTTTCCCTTATTTGCAATATCTATTTTATGTATGAGTCAAGCGGAAAAGGTCAGATACTGTGATGTTAGGAAAATGAACCCTTAGATATGTATTTTAATATTTTTTCTTTCATGAATTTGTTTCTAACGCATATATAAGATTATTTCTTTGTTGCTTTGTATGTCCCTCCCCCACAGTATAACCCCTGCTTTCACTATATTTGATGTCAGTATAACTTGTGGAGGAGATGGGGAAAAACAAGTCGTTTAAGGATACAGGTGGACCTGTTGCAACAATGAGAAGTACAAGTTTTCATGTCAAAAATGAGCTTTACAACGTTGGTGTGGGGGGGGGGAGGATGGGTGAGGGGGAGGGGGAGGCTGGGAAGGGATGTGAAGGGTAAACAAAGGAGGAGGCTGCAATGCTTGATAAGAAATGTATGCATTATCCTGCCCATGTAATTGTAATCCTTCTGTAAAATATGTTCATAAAAAAATAAAATAAAAATAAAATGATAACAAATCACCTTATAGTTCAATTGTCGTGCACCATGTCTTTCAAAGTTTATTGATGTAAACTCTATCAAAATTTAAAATTTATTTGTTATTACTTGGGAATGAACTACTGGTGTAGCTGATTTACATGATACTCGCTCCAAACACAAGACAATGGTAAGGTAAGAAGTTCAATAATTAACAATAGTTAAAGGCCAATAAAAAGTCTGAATATCCTGATAAATGCACTATTAATATTCAACCCAAGAAAAACTTGAAAAATTCTAAAGTGTATGTTATGAAAATATGCAAGGATGAAAAATATGCCTGAACAATGCTCCAAAGGAACACATTAAACCAAAAGATAGTACTATAAGCCTATTAAAATGGCTCAAATCCAAAGCATTCAGTACAACAAATGGTGAAGGCCATGAATAGAAACTTACTCATTGCCAGTGAGAATGCAATTATATAAGTATGCTGGGAGTAAGGGTCATGATGACAAGGGTATATGGTGAAAATGTTTAGCTTTGTCAGAAATCATGTTCTTCACTGTTTACACAGAAATGCTAAAAATTCCTCTAAAACAAAATGAGAATGTGGGCGTTCTCAACAAGTTAATCCATAGTAGTCTAAACATGGAAAGAACCAAGATGCCCTTCAGTAACGAACTGAATGGATAAGCTGTGACCCATCAAGTGTAGTAATCTGTGATAAAATATAAATGAGTATTTAGCAATAGCCATGAAGGAAAGTTAAGCAATCATTAGTTAAAAGAAAACAATTGGAATATTACATATGTATGTACTATTTCTTAAATGTATGTACCCTTTCCAACTACATGGCATAAAAAGGCAAAACCATCAAGACAGTAGAAAAGTCAGTAGTTACCAAGGGCCAAGGGACAGAGTGGAGAAATGAGAAGGCAGGTAAAGAGAAATAGATTGATGCTATCATGGTAGATTCATGGTGATGTTCATTCCATGAATGTGAATAAATTTATACCAAGAGTAAATCCTGATGGAACCTGTGGGGGATACCAGTTGATAATGATGTGTCATTTGGAACAATGTACCACTCAGAAGATACTGATATTTTGGGAGGCCATGGATATTTACGGAGAGGTTATATAGGGAATCGCTGTATCTTCTACTCAATATTTTTTGCCATGAAGTATGAAACCAAAAAAAACTTATTTATAAAAAAATACAACTGCTCACACACAAACATTTGCATGCTTTAGTTCAAAATATGGTAATATGAAAGAATAAGTTTACAGCCACAACTCTTTTTAAAGCTAGTTTATCTCCAATTGTATGAATGTTTTATTACTGTTATTATAAATGCCCTTTAATATAGGCCTTCTTGTTTATTATCATGGATAGTTCTGAAGTGAAATGAAAAGCAACAGCACCTTGACAAGCTTACAGACTTTAAAATTATTCGAATGGGTGAATGAAATGAGTGCTGCAAAGCTTTATCGACATTGGTAGGTTGCTTTACTCTAAAATGATATAAATAAGCCACTTCAAAAGCTACACCAAGTATATCATGTAAATTCCTGTCAGTTTTTGCAAGTGGACAACTTTTGGACCTTAGGCATAAATAAAATACATTGCCCTGCAAAACTTGAGCCAATGCTTTTACTAGCAACTTCATAGATTTCTAAAACTGCCTTCTGAGAGTTAGTAATCCTTAAGTGAGTGAGTGTGTGTGTGTGTGTGTGTGTGTGTGTGTGTGTTTGGACACACGTGACTGGATGCATGTGGGTGTGTGCACCTGCACGTGCGTGTTATTTCAAACTGTAAAAGTGCTTTTTATGAAAGTAGTAAGGGAACTTTTATTATGTGTTAGGTACTTCAACATCTCACTTAATCTTAAGAGGTCAGAATTGTCATCTTCTTATCTTCAATTTAAACATCAGCAAATTATAGTATGGATTCACATAACATTGGGCACTATGTGCGGGACACTGTTTCAATTATTTTCTTGTATATTGACATTTAATTTCTAATTTTACCAGTATTGGAAAGATGGGTATGTCCAATTACTCCATTTTGCAGATGAGAAAACTGAAGAACAAACAGATTATTGAAAGTAAGAGACACTGATTGGAGACACATGACATCTGGCTGGATTCTGTGACTTTAACCAAAAAAGCAGTTCAACGTAAAGAATAGCAAGTGGATACCCAGTATGGAATGTAATCATCCCAGGTGCTTTTCAATGGACAAATGAATCAAGAAAATGTGGTATATATACACAATGAAACCTGTAAGTAAACACGGAATGATAGGCAAGTGGCAGATTCAAGGGAATACTTAAAGATTCAAAATGCCTTAGAAAGGCAAAGTGATAGCCTAACAAAATAAACACCAAGAAACAACTGCAAGAGGTAGGTGGGGCAGACCAGTAAACAAATGAAGAGTAGAAGGGGAGAATGAAATTGACTTCCATGTACATTTCAAACAACTAAGATAAGGAAGAACAACTAAGTAAATGTCAGGAGGGATGAGTGAGAATGCAGAAGAACAATGATCAAGATGAGTTGTATTTATAAATTGCTTGGTTAAATGGCAACTCATATGTTCAACTGGAGATGATAAAAAATAAATTACAGAGTTCAAGGATCACAATGAGTTGGAAATATACAACCTACCACTTCTGTTCAGCAGATATTTTGCTACACCTATATTTTTGATCCTTGAACTCTGTCATCGTTTTAGTCATTTTCTCATTTTAGTGAAAATTTGTATGTTACTGTTATTTCCCAACTGTCAGAGTATTAGGATAAAATCAGGGAGTAACAATAAAATATAGGGAATTAGGATAAACTGTTTCATCTAAGTTGAAATGACACATTATTTTTAGCTCCACCAAACAAGTATTTAATTCTGATTTGGATATTTACATTAAGCTCTTTTAAGATAACCTCTTGTCTCCTTGCACCATAATCCCCAGGGAAAGTTTGAAAATGTTTTCTTTGTTTCTCTGTTAAAGAGACAAATAACAAAGGAAAATGTGACATTACCATAGAAGTCTGAGTAAATATTTTAATGTAAGTTGTGAGAGAATTTGAGTTATTATACAATAAAATACGTAAGACCTCACCACGAGGAGATCCGAAGATAGCACTGGTGACCAAGATGGCATCAGGAAAGTAGGGAAATGCCACAGCTCTCTCCAACTAAAACAAGAGTTCAAGTTCCAACTCTTAATTTCCCCAAGAGACTGACAAAAACAAAAAGACAAACACCCAGAGAAAAACAGGAGGCAGAAAAAAAGAAAGAGAGAATGTAAAGGAAGAATTTCAGAACTGAGAAGCACAAAGACTTCTCCCCCAATCTTTACTGGCTGCATGGCAACACACCAAGCTGTGGCCAGCCCAGCCCGGCGAGGGCTGCCAGAGTCCCCAGAGACACAAGGGACTGTCTGAAAAATCACCCTCGCAGAAGATGCCTGAGGTACCCGTGTTGGACCTGCTGATTGCAACGAACAGAGAAACCTCTGAGCTGGGAGCCTGCACAAAGATACTACTCCCACCCCTCACTCTCCGAACAAAGGGGCTCAATCCCAACAAAGCCACTCGTCCACACAGAAGTAATCCCAGAAATACACAGGTCACCCACAGAAGGCCAGATCAGAATACCTGGAAGGTATTGAAACTGATCCGGAGAGCACAAACAGAGACAAAACCCAATGCTCAGAACCTGCATGGAGACACCTCCCTCACCTCTCAGCCAGAGGCCTATACCAGGGAACCGACCCAAACAGCATCAACAGAGGCAGAAACAGAGGAGAAACACGCAGAGCCACCACCACCCAGCCAAGCCCACAAACATCTCAACTGAACTCTGATTGCATCAGCAACCAGAGACCTACAGCAAACAGAAACAACAATTATCTCCAGGGTGAGTACCCCAGAGGGGACAATGTATCCCTCAAGGGAGAATACAGAAGGTGGGAACCCCTAGACCTTGACCCAGACCCATACCTCAACACCTGGACTACAGGACCCACTAAAACTGGGAACTGTTCAAGAGCTCTATCAGCCTGAGAAGCACATTCAGCCAACCAGGCTATATCAAGAGTGCCCATGGAATACTTTAAGTTATTTAGAAGGAGAGATTGGAGGAGGATGGTAGAAGAGAAGCTGGAGGCTAAAAAACCTCTCACATAGAAACCAGTTTTAGTGTTCAAGTGAAGAGTCCTAAGCTAAAGAATCACACCAAATGTGCCATCACAGTACAGAGAGTTTGGCCAGAGAGGTAAAATCCAGGCAAGGAGGCAGATCTGATCACATACCAGTAGCCCTAGCTGTGACGGCAGTGGCGGCTGCCTCAGCTGCCATGCCTATGGACAGTCTCCGGGACAAAGGCACCAGACACAGCAGGTGAGCAGATTCCACTCAACACCAGCAAGAACTGACAAGGATCAAATATTTTTATCCTGCTGATCACAGATGAAAGATGGCCCAGAAATCAAGATTCTTGTGAGTAGAATCCTGACATGCTCAATCCTTCTCAGAGTGCAGAGGAGGGAAGGACTCCACTCCCCCACCACTGGAGATCTCCATCTTTGATACTGACAAAGGCCCAGCTGAGCAGCTAGCTCCAATTCAGGCCTTGGAAGAAAACAAAAGAGTCATTTACCAGGTCACAGGAACCTGACCTGACCTGCCAGGCTCAGCTCCACTAAGGGGAAAGTCATCCCACCCAGGCAGAGGAAGCTCTCCCAGCCACCAGGAGTGACTTTCTTACTTGGTAAACAGAGCCAGAGACTGCCCCTCCCTAGAGCAGCCTAGACAAATAATTAAAATTCACTAACTATAAAACCTGAGAATGACTCCAGGCTGGGTTCTGTGAGTATCTCAGGAGCTAGTCTCCCAGGAAAAAGCTACTGTTTCCTGAAAGACCTCAACCCTACCCAGAACCTAGACTCATCACAGCATCTCCAAAATAGAGGAAACTGCCATCTCCCTCTTTTGCGATACTCAAAGCAGATCTCCCTACTACTGAACTAGCCTGGAGGGAGCATCACATAATCCAAGCTAATGCAGAACATTTTTTGCCTATTCGAACAAACTGACTTAAACCAATCAAGCAACAGGAATACCAAACACCACAAACAGACGAGAGACTACAGTAAGAGACTGATTGTGGACACAGGAGACATACAAGATCTTCCCAACCTCACCCCTCCGAAAATAATCAAACAATTCTTTTTTGTACCATTTTTAAAATTTTTCTATTAAAAATTGTTTTCTATTAATCATTTTTTCTCTCATACTTTTTATTTTTGGTGTATATGTTTGTGTGCTTTTTAAAAAATCTCTTTGTATCTTTTGGTCCTTTTAAAAAATTCTTTTCATTTTTTTCTCTTTATTTTTTACATAGCTTAATTGCATTCTGCTCATCCCCAGATATGCAGTCGTCGTTGATTTTTAGAACTTATCCCCTCTTGTGTACATCCTCAATCTAGAAATTTATTACCCAATTCACAACCTCTTTGGCTTAACTTCTTAATATCAGTATTGTCTCTTTATACCTATATAATTTCCAACAATTAATTTTAAGAATTATTACTTTTCAGTTTTTCATATTGCCTTTCTATCTCCCTTCCTCTCATCCTACCCTTTTCTTATCTCAATATCATTTCTTTAAACTTACATCATTTTAAGTGTTTCACTTTTTAAATTTAAATTTTGGTTTTCCAGTTTTTTTTTCTTTTTTTTCCAAACCTCTCTCCTATCATTCTGTACAATCAATTTCCCTCTCTGAGATTAAGACTTGGTTAAATTCACTCTTTTTACCTCTCCATAGCCCTCTAATCCTATTTTTCCACACATTTCTCCCTAAACTTAATAATTTCTAATTTGCCATATTCTTCTTTGCTATTCTTAGCCCATTAATCCTTAGTTGTTAGATGTTAGATAGATTGTATCTGTTGAGCTGGATTGGATCAGCAGCCATTTTGACTGTGCAACTATAGGACTCTGGTTGATGCTTACCTTGACATAGTGTTCTAGCACAAACCTTGTGTTACTTTAATAACAAATGGGCAGGACAAGCCAGAAAAACACAAGAAAAATGGCAAGCCTAGGTAGCTCAACGCCCACTCATGATAATCAGGTGACAGAACAGTTAATGAATAACCTAGAGGAGAGTTGCCAAAAAGGTCTACAAACATGACTGGTAAACATGGTGAATGAAAAGATTGAAAACCTGCAAAAGATTCAGTGTGAGCATGATAGGGAGCAAGAGGAGGGAAACCAACGATTAATACAGGAAACTCATGAGCATGAGGAAGCTACACAAAGATTAATACAGGAATTGAGTGAGCAGGTTTGCACAGCAAAAGACAAAGAAATTGTGTAAGCACGCTGAGAACAAACATAGAGAAAGACAGGATTGGGTGAGTAGGCTGAGAACATTCAAAGAGAAACACAGGAATTGTGTGAGCAGGCTGAGAACAGTCAAAGACAATAGAGAATTGCGTGAATGTGAGGAAGCTAACCAATGGGTAACACAGGAATGGCGAGAGCGGGATGAGAATAGACAATGATGAATAGAGACATTCATGGAATCCATAAACAGACAGCTGAAAGAATTCAGGGAGACAACATAGGGAATGCTGAATAGAGCCTGACAGAAGGAATGGGAGTACAAAGAAATCATAACTAATCAACTAAGTGATTTGAGAATAAACACGGAACACCAAATTAAGGAAGTAAAGAAGTTCATACAAGATCTAAAACAAAGCTCCAACAAAGAATTTGAAGCCATCAAAGCCGACCAATTAGAAGGAAAAGAAATTTAAAAAATAGAAAGTCTTAAGAGTAGTTTAGACAATGCAGAAAATCGAATATGGGGGATTGAAAACAGCCTAGATATTATAGAGAAAGAACATGCAATTATCCAAGACAAATCCAAGAAATATTATAGAACTATTCAACATTTGGAAGACACCATCAGAAAGACTAATCTGAGGACAATGGGTGTAGAGGAGCACCTAGAGACAGAAGTTGATGGACTAGGAAATTTGTTTAACAGGATCCTAGCAGAGAATTTCCCAAACATGCAAAAAGATAGGCCTATTCAGATACAAGAAGCTTTTAGAACCCCAAATAGACCAGACCAGAACAGGACATTCCACCATCACATTATAATCTACACAGGTTCAATTCAGACCAAGGAAAAGATCCTTAAAGCTGTCAAGGAGAAAAGATCAATCACCTATGAAGGGAAATCAATTAAAATCACCTCAGGTTACTCAGCAGACACAATTAAAGCCAGATGAGCCTGGAATGATGTATGCCATGCCCTAAAGACAAGTATCAACCAAGAATACTGCACCCAGCTAAACTCTCCTTCATAATCGAAGGTCAAATAAAAACCTTCCATAGCAAAGAAAAATTGAAACAATACATCTCCACCAAACCAGCCCTACAAAAGTTACTTAAAGATGTCCTATGCATAGAAAACCAACAAGACTCACAATAAAGGCTAAGAAAATGCACCGAAACTGAGAATCCAAGAACCATAGGAAGAACCCAGTTGTTGCAGCCCCCAAGGTGCATAACATCTCAGGAACTCCAAAATACCTCTAAGTCCTAACTCTCAACATGAACGGACTTAATTCTCCAATTAAGTGACATAGACTGTCTAGTTGAATTAAAAAGCAAGATCCTTCTATCTGTTGCCATCAGGAGTCACACCGTGCCCATATAAACAAACACGTTTTGGTGAAAGTGAACGGCTAGAACAAGATCTACCAAGCAAATACCCCCACCTCCCATAAACAGGCAGGAGTTGCAATCCTAATATCAGATAAAATAGACTTCAAATTAAAAGTAGTGAGAAGATATAAAGAATTTCATTACATACTAATTAAGGTATCTCTCATACAGGACAATACTAAAAATGTAAATATCTATTTGCCAAACAACGGAGCAACCAAATTTATCCAAGAAACACTACATTCCCTCAGAGCTCACCTTGATACAAAGACATTAATTCTTGGTTACTTTAACACACCATTCTCCCTACTAGATAGATCAACTCGGCAAAAACTCAACAGAGAAACCACACATCTAAATAACTGCATAGATCAAATAGATTTAACAGATATGTACCGTACATTTCACCCAGGAGCACCAGAATACACGTTTTATTCAGCAGCATATAGAACATTTTCTATAATAGACCACACTTTAGGTGACAAAGCAAATTTGTCCAAATTCAGAAACATTGAAGTTATACCTTGCATTCAAAAGCCACCAAAGAAAGTCCAGTAACACATGGAGGCTGAACAACACACTGCTGAATCACCAGTGGGTCATGGAAGAGATTAGAAAGAACTTCAAATGTTTGTGATATTCAAAAAAATTGAAAACACAAATTAACAGCTCCTCTGGGACACAGCAAATGCAGTACTCAGAGGCAAGTTTATAGCTCTGAGTTCCTACATCAAAAAATTGGAGAGATCTGAAACCAACAATTTAATCAGACATCTGAACCTCCTTGAAAAAGAGCAGCAAGAAAAACTCCAATTCATTCATCTATCTTTCACTATATTTGATGTCAGTATAACTTGTGGAGGAGATGGGGAAAAACCAGTTGTTTAAGGATACAGGTGGACCTGTTGCAACAATGGGAAGTACAAGTTGTCATGTCCAAAACGAGCTTTACAACGTCAGTGCGGGGGGGGGGTGTAGGGAGGGAGGGAGAAGGGGGGGAAGGAGAAGGATTGGGATTGGGGGGGTGGGGGGAGGCTGGGAAGGGAGGTGAAGGGTACACAGAGGAGGAGGCTGCAATGCTTGGTAAGAAATGTACGCATTATCCTGCCCATGTAATTGTAACCCCTCTGTACAGTATGTTCACAAATAAAATAAAATTAAATTTAAAAAAAAGAAAAACTCCAATTCAGTAGATGGAAAGATGTAATTAAAATTAAATCAGAAGTAAGCAAATTAGAATCCAAAAAAATCCATAGAATGGATTAACAAAACAAAGAGTTGGTTCTTCGAAAAAATTAACAAAATTGAGACACCCTTAGCAAATCTTATCAGAAAAAGAAGAGAACAAACCCAAATAAACAAACTCAGAGATGAGAATGGAAACATCATCACAGAAACAACCAAGATTCAGAATATTATAAGGGAATACTTCTCAAACATTTATGCTAATAAGTTTGAGAACTTCGCAGAAATGGACCTTTCCTAGCATATATCAACATGCTGAAACTAATCCAACATGAGTTAAACCATGTTTACAGGCCCATATCAATCATTGAAATAGAAACCGCAATAAGATACCTCCTCTCTAAGAAAAGCCCAGAACGGATGGGTTTACAGCGGAATTCTTAAAGGCCTTCAAAGAAGAGCTCACACCAATAATCATCCAACTCTTCAATGAAGTGGAAAGAGAAAGTTTACTACAAAACTCATTCTATGAATCAACCATAATCCTCATCACAAAACCAGGCAGGAACTCATCAAAGAAAGAGAATTATACACCCATTTCTTTGATGAACATTGATGCAAAATTTCTCAACAAAATTTTGGCCAATCGACTTCAACAATTCATCCAAAAAATCATAAACAACGATCAAATTGGTTCCATTTCATGTTTGTAAAGCTGATTCAATATACATAAATCAATTATTATAATTCATCACCTCAACAAGAGCAAAGATAAGAACCATGTGGTTATCTCAATAGATGCAGAAAAAGCATTTGAGAAGATCCAACACCCATTTATGATGAAGATTCTGGAAAAATTAGGAATTCAGGGAACACTCCTTAATACAATAAAGGCTGTATATGACAAACCTACAGGCAGCCTTATACTTAATGTTGTAAAACTAATGTCTTTTCTTCCTCATTCAGGAACGAGATAAGGATATCCACTCTCTCCACTTCTCTTCAATTTAGTAGTAGAATGCCTAGCTACAGGAATAAGAAAATATGCAAATATAAAAGGGGTCCAAATAGGGACCCCTTTTTTGCAGGTGACATGATCTTGAATTTAGAGAATCCCACGGACCTAATCCCAAATTAATCAAGCTGATTCAAAACTTTGGCAAAGTAGCAGGGTATGAAATGAACCCTCAAAAAACAATGGCTTTTCTCTATGCCAACAATGAGAAAAACGTGGCTGAAATCAGGAAAGCAACTCCATTCTTAATAGCCCCACAAAGAATGAAATACCTAGGGATTCACTTAACAAAAGAAGTGAAGGACCTCTATGATGAAACTTTAAAAACCTGATAAAGGAATCAAAACAGTTCTAAATCTAAGATTGCAGCATCCATATTCCAGAACATGCCTACAGAACTAGGTATAAACTACATCGACTGTTTTTCCTTCAGTGACCTAGCTGTAAGAAAGTCCCCATTTGGTCACAGGTGTGGATTGTAGGAAAAAAGACAATTCAGTATAAAGAAAATCAAAGGATCTGGGACACTTACAGAAATTCTGGACATCACTTCCACTTGAGGAGTTGCTGTGCAGGCCCAATATTGGATCTTAAGCAAAATTAGGGATTACAAAAATTAAAACCCAATGTCTAGTAACCTCTAAAAGGCCTGGTTAATTCCTTAGTCCTCACACCTGATACTGTGATCTAGTGGGAAAACCAGAGGGAAGATTTCCAGCTATTGCAGATATCTTCCTTGGTGAATTATGAGCTATCAACTCAGTCAGGTGGGTCCAGCAGACTTGGCTCAGGTCAATAAAACTGAGTGTAGAAGTTTGAATCTCCATACAGTGAATGGAATTTTGGCCTCCTACTACGCATTTTGGGCGACCTTGGGTAGCTGTGGACAAGAAGTCTCTTTTTAATAGCCTGTCCTTTGTGCATGGAAACATAATAACTAGCATCAGTGGTCACCCCAAGGAAGAACAAGAGAGCCACACTAGAGGGACGGAGGTCAAGCTCATACCGTCATTTTATGCTGCTTGAATTGACATGTTCTGCATGTATTTTAGTAATTGACGAATAAAAATTAATATTACATATAGAATTTTAATTCCTCTTTGTTTCTGTCTTTATTAGATTATTTTTCTAAGGGAGAAATTTTGAGTATCCTAGATCAGAAGATCCACTGCATTGGGGAAAGATCAGGGAGTCAATAAAGCCCACTATTAACCAGTTATGAGACCAACAGTAAGTCCTTGCACTTTCTGGCCTCAGTTAATCTATTTTCTATATATCTTCCTGCTGTCCTCTGGAAGTTCTATGGAGCCAACCTCATGTGCCAGACCAACGTGTGGCTAAAATTACAAAGCTGTTCTTCTGTGTGCCAAAGATTAGGTGGGGTTGGGGTGGGGCCAGGACAGGCTAGGCTACGGTGGACAGTGCTTTGATAGCAAAACCAGTAAGTCCATCCAGATCAGGCCAGTGAAGCACAAGACATCATCTTGTCTCCAATTTGTTGTACAAACTCCTCTAAGTCCCTGCTCCAAGGTGCTGGCTGTAGGATCTGGTGTCTGAGAGGCTTGCATTGAACTTCTCTACAGTTCATGGTCCACTTTACATAACGAAGTCTGCTGTCAAATATGTATGTATGTGTGTGTATATGTGTGTGTATGTAGCATGTTATACTTAACACTATGTCATATGTTCTTACGGGAAATATTTGCTTAACCCATGTGAAAAAAACTACCTAGTGCCAAAGTACACAAAAAGTTCCAGCTGCTATTAGTACCAGTAATGGTTTATTATTAGCACTAGCAGAAGTATAAATTGGAACACATAGAAGGACCCATCTGATCTACAAGGTAAGAATTCAGGAATCATATCCTCCTCTGCTGCATCTGTTGAAAAGACAAATCTTTTCAAGAGACTTGGGGAAGAAGGGGTTAACTCTACCTGTGAGGCTCAAAAGAAGCCCCATGCTGGCATATGAGTACTATCATGCACACACACACACACACACACACACACACACACACACACTGGTAGGTCCATCAGTATATCAGTATTCTCAGGCATCTTCCATGAGCTGTGAAATCTATACAGCAAAGTCTAGAACTGTGTGGGAAACAGGAGCAGAGCAGCTTGTCAACACTTCACCAGATGTCTGACTTGTCTTCCACTGCCCAGTAGTAGATTTATGTTATCTCAGATGCTCTCTGAGCTGGAGGGACAGTGAAGGGATTAGAGAATCTACAAAGGTAATTTGAGCAGTCCAGCATTATGAAAGTACTTCATTTAAATGCTAGTTTATTAGTAAGCGATGAGCGCGCTTGGCCAGTACTGACATATATCATGTATTCTCCCTATTTTGTTTAAATAAAAATCAGTATTTATGAACTCTCATTTCTCCTTGCCCCTTCTGGTATATTCCTGTAGTGTCTAATGCCTCACGTTAAAGCTTCACTCCCCCCTATCTCTGGTGAACTTTGGTGAGTATTACCAAGTAATTTTCTTATGTAATGCAACCAAGATAAAGATGATGAAGAAAATAGTGTTACCTTCAAGCTAGTATGGATATCTCTTCTGATAAAGGAAGATGATGGTCTTACCACCATCATGCAAAAGATTCTGCCTCTGGAGACAGGGGATTGTATTTCCTCTGACTTCCGAGTTTCCTCTGGCCTCCTAGTAAAGGAATTCCTTGCTAGGAAAAAAAGCATGCCATCAAATTGCAGAAGGCCAGCACATCCACATTGTTCCTGCTTAAAAACAGTTTTAAAAAAACAGTTCTCCTAGCCGTAGACTGATGATTCACACCCATAACCCTAACCATTCAGGAGTATGAGAGCAGAGGATCTCAGTTCAAAGCTCGCTGGGCCAAGAAGAGTTCATGAAACTTTTATCTCATTCACCACACAAAGCCTTTAAGAGAGTGGTGGGCCAAGCGGTACAGTGCTACCCTTGAACAAAAGAGCTCAAGGACAGTGCCCAGGCCTGGAATTAAAGCCTCATATTGGCATGCAAACACACACACACGCACACACACACACACACACACACACACACACACACACACACACACACACAAAGCTAGAAGTGAGACTGTGGCTCAATAGTATAAGTTTAATCTTTTTTCTGCATTTTTTAATTGTAAAAATGCTGTACGGACGGGTTACAGTTACATGAGCAAGGTAATGAATATATTTCCTATGGAGCATTGTTGCCTCCTCCTTTGTTGTTCCTATGGAGCATTGTTGCCTCCTCCTCCCCTACCATTCCTTCCCTCCCACCTCAATTATCCTCCACCCCCCCCCCCCGCCAAATTTGTGAAGTTCGTTTTCAACTTAGTGTTTTGTACACCTCATTGTTACAATGGGTCGACCTGTACCCAAAAAATACAAACTTAAGTCATATGTGAAAAATTTCTCTGTGGGAAAATGTCAAGGCCCAGCATGCAAGCCCAAATATCAGTACACATTAAAAAACACTACTTTTAATAAGCTTTCCAGACTGGTTCTCTTATTTTTTATGGTATTGAGGTTTGAACTCAGGGCCTCATATTTTCTAGATACCCAGTCTACGATTGAGCAACAGCTGTGAAATTTTTGCACTGTTTGTGAGAGAGGGTCCATATCTTGCTCAGGTGTGGAACTGGATTTCAGTCCTCCTATTTTCCTCTCCCATCAGTGCTGGGATGAGAGGTGCGCACCACTATGCACAGCTTCTTCTGTTCAGATAAGGTCTCACAGAATTCTGATTGGGTTAGCCTGAAAACGCAATTTTCACTCTCTCAGCCTCCCGAAAAACTAAGCCTATACGTGCATATCACTATTCTTAGCTTATTGAAGCCCTAGATTTAATCACCAATACAAAAATTGAAAATGAAAATAAATTTAAATGGAAAGGCAGTATGGTAAGAGCAGGGAAAAGGGATGAATCAATGATCCTGGGCAGCTCCTCAAGTCCAATCAGGAAGCTTTATTTACTGACATTGGGAATAAAATGAAACTGTGTAACAAGACAGGCTTG
Source organism: Dipodomys spectabilis (assembly GCF_019054845.1). Classification (NCBI taxonomy): domain Eukaryota; kingdom Metazoa; phylum Chordata; class Mammalia; order Rodentia; family Heteromyidae; genus Dipodomys; species Dipodomys spectabilis. Next base: position 4,515,241 of record NW_024870984.1, read on the forward strand.
CCTGCTTTTCCTTAGCAACAAGACAACCTTGCCTGTCTTTCTGCATTTATGCCAGAGCCAAAGGGCTCAGTAGACAATGAATAAGGAAGAAGTTAGAGCTCTTTTTGAAGATGAAAAAGAACAAGCCTTGGACACGTCTGGAAACCAACAAAGCATCTGGAGCCTTAGACTCTTAGGCCTTTCAGAAACTACTATTCTAAAGAAACCAAATGTTCAGAGAGAAAGCTCTGAGGTGTGTAGATTCCATTATTCAACACCCAGACTTCCCAATGACACAATTCTTCCTGCCAACAATAGTCCTTCAGAGTGATTCTCAGGGGTAAACACACTGTCCTCTGCTACCCACCAGACATTAGCCCACATCATGAGAGCATCAGGAGGTGCTCAGCCCTGTAAAAATCCAAGGAAGACTCTCAGAGGACCACACCTAATCTCGTGATGTACTCAGGCCTCCTAAAATCCAACAGCTGCCAGAAGGTGTCCTCAACCCTTCAAAAAGTTCAAGCTGTGATGCCCAGCTCTACAGCCCAAACTCCGGACCCAGTGTTAGCCCTGTTGAGTGACATGCAAGACAAGTAGGGCTCTCTGATAAATTTCTTAAAATCATCAGGCTCCGTGCCAGCATCCAGTTTCTTGTCCTCTGGTGACAAAGCCTTGTGGTGATTCAAGACAGAAGCAGCCATGACCTCAACTCCATCTGCCATGGGCAGTTCAGCAAGCGTTTTTCTTTAGCTCCCTCAGGGGTTGGCTTTAATTTTTGGATAATCTCACCATTACTGTCTCCTAATATCACTGCCCTTAAGGGGCGACCCCCTACCCAACCAAAAAGTCAAACAATGTAGAGGTGTTTTCTTTGGACAAACCAGCCTATCCATGATCTCATTTCCAGGGCATCACCTTCCCTCAGAAGCCTTGGAAAGGGCATCTTCTCCCTTCGGCAGCAGGCCTCTAATTCCTCCCAAACCTGCTGACCACAGCAGCCTCTAGCATGCTGGACACTCCATGTCCAAGTTGAGAGAGCTGCTTTCCCCAAGTTCTTTGGCTGAGGAGATGCTAGGCAGTTTCTTGTACCATCAGGTGGCGCATATTGAGGACTCTGCAAAGCCGTCCAGCAAGATTTCACCTACCAGCCTGCCCAGTGTGCACTCCTGGTGTTTGCTTGGTCTCTGGCTTCCCTAGATCTGTCGTGTTAGTAAACCCACAGATCCCCCTGCCAGTACCACCACTGAATTGCCCACCAAGAGCACCGAGTGCTCCTGGTCTGTCTACTTTGGTCTTTGGGATTTTGCCCATCACCAGAATGGGGCCCTCTGGTGCAACCAGTTATAGGGGATATTTCTGTGTAGCAAGCAAGTCTAGCTTTTCGTTTGGAAGCCAGCAGACTACTAGTGTAGGCTCATCACCTCTCCCCTGACAACCTGGATAGCACTGTCCCTCCCACCTCCATTGCCCATCCTGTGTTTAGGGGCCCCCTGAGCTCAGCTTCTGCTCCCTGAACCTGCCCATGTATTCTGGAAAGAGCCCAGAGAAGCCTTTGGTATCTGTTGTGCCCCAGAAGTCAGGCCACAGTGAGGCTTCTGTTGCCCACAGCCTTGCTCCTAGCACAATCACCAACAGATCAGTGTTCCCAGGATCCAACGCAAACCTCTGACTTGGGTCAAAAAAGAGGCTGTGCTTGTGCCGCTCATAGTTACCGGTCAGCAGTCCTTGCACAGGGGAATCTGCTAAGGCCACCCCAGTAGCTGCAGGGACTCTGACATCAAGACAGGGGCAGGTACAACCATGCAGGCTGACTTTGTAGTAGCTCCTCTTCCATGTGCATGGCCTTTGAAGCAGAACATGGCAATGCAAAAGATCACACACACTAGGAGAACCTGATAAACAATAGTCCTGTGCTCAGAGACCTGACAGAGGTAAGAAAGAAAGAGAGAGACAGAGACACAGAGAGAGAGACAGAGAGACAAAGGAGCTAGCTCTGCATTGTACCTGTTTCAATATCACTGCTGAGAAATGCATATTTTCACCAAGAAATAAAGTGGAAAACTTCTAACTCTAACTCTGCTGGAGTAGCTGGGATCAATCTAGACTTCTACCATAAACAATAACAAAAGTGGAAACTATGTGAAAAACAAACATATGTATGTAAATGTAGGCATATAAATGTGTAGCCATACATATGTATATTCACATATACAATGTGAATATGTAATATATGTACAATATATAATGTATATATGTATAATGTACAGGGAGGAAAAAAGAAATACATAGTATTTGAAGGAGTAATGACCAAACCTTCCCAGTTTTGATTGAAAGCATGAACTCTTCTATGCAGGCACCTAGCAGCTCAAAACAGTCAATTAGCATAATTACACAGGTCCACACTAAGACAAATACAGAAAACCTCCCAAAGTACAGAGGCACAAATCACACACAAGTGATCTTCAAAGAAACTAGATTAACTATTAGACAGCAAAGGCAACAAATTTAAAGTGCTAAAGGACATACCTAAAATCAAGCTTTCTAACCTTTCTACTTCCTCCAATGTGAGAGATGAGCTAAGTACCTACCCATGGCTTAGGCCTATAATTCTAATTACTTGGGAAGGTGAATTGTGAGGATTGTGGCTCAAAGCCAGTCTGGACCTCTAGGAGCAAGTTGTAGGATAGTGTCCTTGAGAAGGACGGAGGCCTTTGTGCCGTATTTTTGCTGGAATAAGGCACAGTACAAGTTGGCCATCAAGAATGGATGCTATAAGTTAGTGTCTCCTCAGAAGCAATTTATAAGATGCAGTAGTCCTCTAGAAGGTCAGAGCACCTTGACTACTGTCCTAGTGGTTTCAGAAATGCCATGATAATGACCATGGCAAACTCAAACCCACCTGGAGTCCTTAGCAACAGTCTTTGAGGCCTAAGAGCTAGAGTGTCAATGCTGGCAGGCATTGTTACCTCACTGTCCCAGATTCTGATTGGTCCATTTCCTCCATGATGTCACTATGCCCGGTTGTGATTGTTCCATTGTGAGAGGTTATACAGGGTATATAGGAAGCCACTGTGTTCCAACTTATGTCAGTTAACAGGGCTGGGAGCTCTTGCTTGGTGACCCACTGGACTGACTCAAAGGTAAATTGATGATTATTTTGGTCATAGGGATGGTTTGTCGTTTGGATTTTGGTATTTCTTTTTACTTTTTCTGGGTTTTCCATTATTTTATTTAGATAATTTCAGGCAGACTTACTAGCTGCCACCGTACCAGCTCCTTGAAGGAGATATCAAACAATACCAGATGAAAGAGCTCATTGACCATGGTACCTATGGACAAGTGCATCTGGCCAATCTGCACCTCACAGATATGCCGATGGCAGTACTGAGGTTTTGATTCAGAGGCTGGTGCTGGGCAAGCAAGTGCGCTACTCCTTGACCCTGGCCTCCAGTCCTTACTCTTCATTTTACTTTAGATGAGCTCTTATTGTATTATTTTGCTTGAGTTATCATCAGACTGTGATTGTAATGTATTTTCCTGCTGGAAAGCTGGCACCTACCTTAGATGGTTCAAACCTTTTTTGCCTTTTTATATTTTTGTTAATATTTTTCTTATTGTTATAAAGATGGTGCACAGAGGGAGTACATTTATATGTCATTTTAACATTCAAAACTTTATTTAAAAGAGTGAACATGCATAAAATCACTAAAATTTATCTCTAGAAAAAATGACGATCAGAATAAATGTTTTTGGAGGCTGGGTCAGTGGCATTTGGTGTTGTTCTCACTTCAGCTCTAGACATTGCTACATAGTTCCAAGACCGCATAGCCTAAAAAAAAAAAGGAAAAGTAAAAAATGATCCTTTAGGGCACAGCTGTGGAAAATTTGAAATACTCTTGTACATTTTATTGACCATTTGTACACTTCTGTGTTGATGGAAAGTGATATAGCATTATGGAAGAATTTGAAACCATAACATAGCTACCATAACATAGCATTACCACTTGACCCAGGAATTCCATTGCTCATTGCATACCCAAAATAACTGAAAACAAAAGCTAGTAGTTTATATGCCAATTATAACATCAACAATGTTCACTATAGTCAAGAGTTGGAAACACCTGGAGTGTTTATCAGATGAATAGGTTTATGAAATGTGAGGTATGCATAAACGGATTATGACTTATCCACAAAAAGGCTTCAATTAATATATGCCTGTCACAGATGGACACAAAAAATAATCTACTATTTATTTGAAATATATTGACTAAACCATTTCATAAGAGAAAATGGAAGATTAAAAATTTCTGGGGCAGGTCATTGGGGTGATCATTGCTCAATGATTGTGTGGATTCCATCAGTATCAAAAAGAAAGTTAACAAATAGAAATCATTGTTACAAATCAGTGCGGATATAATTAATGTCACTGAATTTTATACCTTCATAGCAAACATGAGGCCCTGCGTTCAACCCCCAGCACATCCAAATAAAAGCTAAATCTTCATCTGTTACCTATCTAATGTGGTAGGTGCTGTTCTACTGATTTGACTGTATTCCTCAAAGGAACTCTGGTATTTATTCATGCTTTTACACATAATCAATTATTTGAATATTGACATTAAGTTTTAAAGGAAACCTTTAGTAAAATGAGGGCAGTGCCTACAGTTCTAAATCAAGACACTAAAGTAGGAAGATCCCTAGGGATACTGTCAAGGCTGTATAGAGAGGTTATGTCTAAATCCCCATGCTAGCTGCTGAAACTGGAGGGATAATTGTTTGTAAGCAATTACAAGTGAGATATAAGTGAGAGTTAAGTTTCTGATCACATTAGATTTTAGTCACATCATCTTGGATTTAATATTTACATGAAATTTTAAAAATTTCCTTTTGTATGTCATATTGAAACTTTGTACAATGTTCTTGTTTTCTACATTTAAAAAGAAACATAGTTTTCCTTTGTATCATATTAAACATGACTTTTTTTCTGTATTACAATTAAATTATATATTTTTGAAAGTTTTTATGTTTGTTTTTCTGCATGTGGGAAATGGCCACTGTCTCAACAACTCAGTTGAGACAGAGCTGCTCAGTTCTTCCAATTGAGCCATAGCTCAACTTCCAGCTTCTTTCTTTTTGAAGTCTCATGAAAAGCCCAGCACAACTAAGGAGGCTGAAATCTGAGGATCTTTGTTTGAAGTCAGTCTTAGCAGCAAAGTCCGAGATTCTTATTTCCAATTAATCACCAAAATTTGGAGGTTGTAGAACTCTAGCCTTGAGTGAAACAGGGCAAGTTCAAGCCCTTGCACTGGTAATTACACACACAAGTCTCATGGACTTTCTTACTTGGACTGGCTTTGAACTGCAGCCCTTCGAATTCAGCCTGCTGGGTAGCTATTATTTACGGACATGAGAAAACAGCCTGTGGCTTATTTTAATAATATTTTTAATCAGCTCTTTCTTGTCTTCAACTTCAATGCTTTTTTATTTTGCTCAGTAGACCTGATCTCTGGGCCATATTGCTGTTTCTTAGCTATTTTTATGATGGGTAGGCGTGAACTCTGGGCCTGGGTGCTGTCTTTGTGCTTTTCAGATTAAGGCAAATGGCCACAGTGCCACTTCAGGTTTTCTGGTGGTTAATTGGACATAAGAGTCTCATGAACTTTCCTGCCCAAGCTGGCTTTGAACCATGATCTTCATATCTCAGCCTCCTGAGTAGCTAGGATTGCAGGCAATAGCCACCAGCGCCCTTCGGTTTCCTAGCTTTTTTGACTCAAGTAAGTTTTACAACTTCAACCACAGCACCATTTCTAGCGTTTGCCTGGCTTATTAGACTTAAGATTCTAATGTAGGGGTTGGGAAGGTGGCTCAGTGATAGAGCGCTTGCCTTGCATGCCTTAGGCCCTGGGTTCGATTCCTCAGCACCACATAAGCAAAAAGAAAAAAGCCGGAAGTGGTGCTGTGGCTCAATTGGTAGAGCGCTAGCCTTGAGCTGAAGAGCTGAGGGGCAACGCCCAGGCCCAGATTTCAGGCCCCACGACTGGACCAAAAAAAACAAAAAACAAAAAGATTAAAAAGATTCTACTGTACTTTTCTGTGTAGTCTGGCTTCCAACCATGATCCTCAGATTTCAGCTTTCTGAGGTGCTCCAATTATACACATGAACCACAAACCCATTGCTCATTTAAAAACATTAATATGTTCCTTTTCCACGTTTTCTTTTTAAAATTTTCTTATGTTTGCATATGTGCAATTCCTGGGGCTACAAATCAGGGCCTGGTTACAATGCCAGAGCTTTTTCTTCAAGACTAGTGGCTTACTACATGAGCTAAAGTATACCTTGTGGCTATAATTATTTTGTCCTGGTGCTTGAATGAAGGCCCTGGGTGCTATCCTAGAAAGTGATTGCCAAGTTTGCCACTTGAGTCACAGCTCAACTCCAGGATTTATTTTTTGGAAATTCTTGGTAGTTAATAGGACTTAACTGTTTTATGCAAAGCCAAGCATGAATCAGTTGGCTGAAATCTGAGGATCATGGTTCAAAGCCAACCAGGGCAGGAAAGCTGATGAGGTTTTTAGGTCCAATTAATCACTGAAAACCTGGGAGTGGAGGAATTTTATCCTTAAACAAAACACAACATTAAGCCACACGATGGCACATTGATTCCTCATGGACTTCCTTGTATGGGTTAGCTTTGAACCAGGGTCCTCAGATTTCAGCCTCTCTTCATCCGCTCTGCGTTGTAAATTTTATTGGTCTTGTGGCTTGACCTCTGACTCTTGGGATTAAATTTTAGCTTTTATACTCAAGGCTGGTGCTTTTCCACCTCAGCCACAGTTCAAGGCTTTGTGGTGTGTAGCTGGAGATGAGTCTCAAGCATGTTCCTGCCCAGGCTGCCTTGACACTACAATTCTCAGATGTCAGCTTCTGTGTAGTAAGGATTGAACACATGACCAGCAACATTTGGGTCATTTTTAAAACTTTAATATAGGCTTGCTTAAACCTTTTCTTATTTCTTACCTTTTGCTTGTCCTGGGAGTAGAAACTGAAGCTCAGATGCTGTCTCAGGGCATACATGGGACTAACCATAAAATGTGTCTTTTAGGGGGAGGTTAATTGAAGAGAAGAGAATCATGTAGAGCTAGACCAGATTCAGGAGGCTGAAAATTGAGGTAAGTCCATGATATTCTTTTCTCCAATTAACAACTAAAAAACTGACAGTAGAAGATCATTGATCAAAACTGCAAATTCAAGCACCAGGAGTGGCACACACACACACACACACACACACACACACACACACACACACACACACACACACACACACACACACACACAGAATTCTTATGAACTTGTATACTTGTGCTAAGCTTTAAACAGTATCCTTAAATTTCTGCCTGAGTACCTAGAATTACAGATGTGAGCCACCAATTATTGGCTCATTGAAACCTCTGTTATTGGCTCTTTCTTCTCTTCTTCTACCCTGATTTCCACTTATCTCATTCCTGTTGGTCCTGGTCTGGCACTCATGCAAGGCCTGGCCTGATTCAGGAGGCTGAAATCTGGCCATCATGGTTTGAAAGTGGCCTGAGCAGAAATGTCCACCAAACTCTTACCTTCAGTCAACAAAAACCTATCCCCAGTGTGGCCACCACACACAAAACAGTCTCCTGGAATTTCTTGATTAGGTTTTCCTTTACACTGGATTACATAATTTAGCCTCCTGCATTTCTAGAGTTACAGACATGAGACAATAGTCCTAGGTTCTCTACTTCCAACCATTTAGTTTTCTTATTGTGATCCTGAGGCTGGATCTCAAAAACAGGGCACTGTTTCATAGGTTTTTCACTCAAGGATGGTGCTTTCCAACTACAGCCACATCTTAATTTCTGACTTTTTGCTAGTTAGTTGAAGACTTATGCACTTCCCTGCCCAGGCTGGCTATGAAAAACAACCTTCAGATTTCAGCCATGTGAGTCAATAGGATTACACATATTGACCAAAAACTCATGCAAATGGCTCATTTTGAAACTTTAATTGGACTTTCTCACACCTTTTTTTTAAAAATTCTTTTTCATAGTCTTCGGGCTTGAACTCAGGGCTTCGGCACTGTCCCTGTTACAACTAAAGGTGAGAACTCTATTACTTCAGCCACAGTGCCACTTCCAGCCTTTCGTATTTATGAGGTACTGAGGAATTCAAACATGCTAAGAAAGCACTCTATCACTAAGCCACATTCCTAGCCATTCTTACGCCTTTTAATTTTTATTTTTATTTCCATTTTTATGCTGGTCCTGGGTCTACAAATTAACGCAGGTAGTCACGGAGGATTTAATTCAAGACTAGCACACTAAAACATGAGCCACAGTACAACGTGTGGTTATTTTTTGTTTTGTTTTAAGTAGCTACTTAGAGTTGAGTCCATGAATTCTCCTACCTGAGCTGGCTTTCAACTATGATCCTCAGATTTGAGCCTCCTGAGTAGCTACTATCACAGCTGTGTGCCACCATTGCTTGGCTCATTTTGAACTCTGAAATTGGCTTTCTTCTCCAACCCTTTTCTACATTTATTTATTTTATTCTTTGTGTGTGTGTTGGTACTGAGCTTAATATCAAGGTCTGGATGCTGTCCCAGAAATTATTTTCTTATTTCTGCCATTGGAGATACAGCTCAATCACCAGGTTTTATTTTTCTTCTTTTTGGTGGTTAATTGGAGATAAGAGTCTCATGTAAAGTGTGGCAAGACTCAGGAGGCTGAAATCAGAGGATTGCAGATTGAAGCCACCCTGGGCAGGAAAGTCCATGAGACACTTTTCACCAACTAACTACCAAGAAACTGGGAGTGGTAGAACTCCTACAAAAATTCAAGCCCTATGTTGGCACACACACAGAAAAAAAGTTCGGTGGACTTTCCTGTTTGGTCTAGTCTTTAAATGGTATCTTCAGACTTCAGCCTCCTGAATAGCTAAAAATATAAGAATGAACCACCAGCCCCAGACTTATTTTTAAATCTCAAATAGTCATTTCTTCTCTTCTTTCAGCTTTCTTTTTGGTCGACTTTGAGCTGAATTATGGACGTGTTTCCCAGGTTTTTCACTAAATTTCAGTACTTTACAACTACTATCACACCTTCATTTACAGTGTTTTCTGGGTAGTCGGAGATAATTTCAATAACTTTCCTGCCCAGGCTGGCTTTGAGTTGTGATTCTCATATTCCAACTACGTGAGTTGCTAGGAATATATAAATAAACCAAAAATGCCTAGTGCTATTTGAAACAATAACTTTCTCTTTTTCCATCTTTCACCATTTGTACTCCTTTTTTATATCTTTTTGCAAGTGTCTGTGTTGGGGTCTCAGCACCAGGGCCTGTGTGCTGTCCCAGAGCTTTCTGTTTAAGACTAGTACTTTACCACATGTGCCAAAGCACAGCTAGTGGAATATTTTAGTGACAAATGAAACAGGAGTCTCATGGCTTCTCCTACTTGGGCTGGCCTTCAACCATGATCCTCAGATTTCATCCCCTTGAGTAGCCAATAGCACATCTGTGAGCTACCAATGCTTGATTTATTTAAACCTCTGTCATTGTCTCTTCCTTCTGTACGTCTAACCTCCTTTTCTTTAATTCTTCTGTGATTTCCTGGGGTTTGAAGTCAGGGCTTTCTTGCTATCCCAAAAGGTGATTGCCCAGTTCTGCCACATGAGCCACAACTCAATTCCCAGGTTTTCTTTTCTGTTTGATAATTATTTGGAGATGAGTCTGAGGCAAAACATAGCATGAATCAAGCCAGCCTGGGCAGGAAAATCCACGAGACTAAGGCCTCCATTTAACCACTAAAAAGCTGGGAGTGGTAGAGCTCTATTCTTGAACAAACCAGCACAAGTTCAAAGATGGCACACACAAGGTTCAGGATGGCATGCAGATGCACACACGCACAAACAGAAAGTCAAATTGATTTTCTTGCTTGTGTTAGCTTTGAAAAGATTTCAGTCTCTTTTCTTACACTCTCCTTTGTATTGATTGTTTTTTCACTCCTGTAATTTTTTTAAATTGTGAAAATACTGTACAGAGGGGTTACAATTACATGAGCAAGATAATGAGTATATTTCTTATCAAGCATTGTAGCCTCCTCTTTTGTTGCCCCTTCCCATCCCATCCTCCCCTCATCCCCCACCCAACCCTCCTAGCCCCACCCACCAAAGTTGTAAAGTTCGTTTTCCACATAACGATTTGTACATCTCATTGTTGCTATGGGTCCACCTCTATCCCTATTTAAACGATATGTTTTTTCCCTACACATCCACAAATTATAAGAACATCAAATACAGCAAAAGCAGGGGTTATACCGTGGGGGAGGGACATAGAAAGCAACAAAGAGATAATCTTATAAATGTGTTAGTAACAATCGCATGAAAGAAAAAAAAAAACATGTGAATACATGTCTTAGGGTTCATTTCTCTAACATCAACTTATCTGAACATTTCTGCTTGACTCAGACATATACTAGCTATTGCAAATAAGTGAAACCATGGGACCTATGTTTTTTTTGGCCTGACTTACTTCACTTAATATAATTTTTTCCAAGGCTTTCCATTTTCTAACAAATGGGGCAATGTCATTCTTTCTGGTGGGGGCATAAAATTCCATTGTGTATATATACCACATTTCATAGATATATCCATCTACTGAGGGGCATCTGGGTTGGAAAGATCACCATCGAGAAAATGGCAATACTTCCCAAGGCTATCTACAAATTTAATGCGTTACCTATCAATATTCCAACCTCATTTTTCAAGGAAATAGAAGAGACAACCCAAAAATTCATATGGAACAATAAAAGACCACGAATAACAAAAAACGATCTTCAACAGAAAGAACACTGCTGGAGGAATATCAATACCAAATTTCAAACTCTAATACAAAGCCATAGGAATCAAAACAGTTTGGTACTGGCACAAGAACAGACCTCAGGACCAATGGAATAAAATTGAAAACCCAGAAATGAACCTACAGACCTATAGCCATCTATTCTTCGATAAGGGAGCTAAAAAAAATAGAATGGAAGAAAGACAGCCTCTTCAGTAAATGGTGCTGGCAAAATTAGTTAACTACTTGTAGAAAACTAAAGCTAGATCCTTATTTATCACCCTGCACCAGAATCAACTCCAAATGGATCAAACACCTCGGAGTCAAAGCAGACACTCTGAAAACTTTCCAAGATGGAATAGGATAAACCATAGGTCTCAGACCGAATTTTTCTTAATTGATTGTTTTTATTTGCAATTTTTAGTGGTCCTGCAGCTTGAACTCTTGCTCTGGGGACTGTTTCCTCGTTTTTTCACTAAAGGCTGATGCATTTCCACTCCAGCCACAGCTCAAGGCTTTGTTCTAGGTAGCTGAAATAAGAGTCTCAAGCATGTTCCTGCCCAGGCTGATTTGATACCACAAACCTCAGATGTCAGTCTCTTGTGTAGTGAAGATTTTACACAGGCCAACAACCCTTGTGTCATTTTAAAACTACCTTCTTTTGTTTACTTTTTATTTTTTGCATGTGTGTGCTGTTCCTGGGTCTACTCATTTTGACTCATATTCTCCCCAAGGAGTTTTTATTCAAGACTATCCTCTATTACATGACACACACCATAACATTTTGGCTTTTTGGGGGGGGGGATTGATTAATTACAGACAAGATTTTCATGGGCTCTTCTGCCTGGGCTGGTCATCAACCATCATCCTCAGATTCCAGCCTCTTGAAAATCTAGTATGTATGAGCCACCAATGCTTGATTAATTTAATGCTCTGTCACTTGCTTTTCCTTGGTTAAATCTATTCTTCTTTACTTTATTTCTTCTGTGTGTTTTCTGGAGCTTGAACTCAGGATTTGGGGACAGTCCTAGAAAATATTTCCCCAGTTCTGCCACTTAAGCCATAGCTCAATACCCAGTTGAGTCAGGTGGCTGAAAACAGAGGACCAGGTTCCAAAGCCAGCCTGGGAAGGAAAGTCCATGACATTCTTATCTCCATTTCACCACCCAAAAGCTGGGAATGTGAGGGCACTAGGAAAAGGATGGTACACAAACACATACATCAAACATACAAACACACACACATCCATGCACCCATACACACAGATACACACAAAGTGTCCTGGACTTTGCTTCTTGGTCTGGCCTTGAAACTTGATCCTCAGGTTTCTGTCTCCTGAGTAGGACTACAGCCATGATCAACAACACCAGGCTTATCTTTAAATTTACAATTGGCCTTTCTTCTCTCCTCCTACACTTTTTTAGCACTAGGAATTGACCTCTGGGTCATCCTTTTGTTTTTTAGCTTTTGCACCAAATACAGTGCTTTACAACTACAATCATATCTACACTGGGTAGTTGGGCTAAGAGTTTCATGTACTTTTCTGACTAATCTAGGTGTAAACCTTGAATAACTAGGAATACACATATGAACCAAAACCCATGCTCATTTTGAAACTTTAGTTTTCTCTTTTCCCATTTTTTTAGTTTGTGCTTTTTTGTTTTTTTGAAACATGTGTCTAGGAATTCAACTTAGGGCTTAGGTGATGTTCTAAGCTTTCTGGTTAAGATTAACACTCAACTACATGAGCCAAAGTACAGCTTGTAGCTTATTTTTGGTGGAAATTTGAAATATGAGTCTCATGGTCTCTCCTGCCTGAGATGGCCATGAACCAAGATCCTTATATTTCAACTTGATGAGTACCTTGTATGTGTGAGCAACCAATGTTTGATTCATTTCAACTGCTCTCACTGACTCCTTTTGTACTTCTATCCTCCTTTTATTTCTTTCTTTGTCCTGGGGCTTGAACTCAGGGCCTCAGTGTGGTCCCAGAAATGTTTTCCCAGTTCTGCCAGTTGAATCACAGCTCAACTCTAGGTTTATTTCGTGGTTAATTAGAAATGAATATCATGCAGAGCCAGACCAAACTGATGAGGCTGAAATCTGAGGATCAAAGTTTGTACCAGTCTGGGCAGGAAAGTCCATGATATCTTCCAATTATAACCACTAAAAGTTGAGATTAATAGAGCCTTGACCAAATCAGTACAAGTTCAAGCAACAGGACTCACACACAACATACATACATACATACATATAGACACAAACAAACACACACACACAGACACATACACACACACAAATTTTATAGACTTTTCTACTTGGCCTGGCCTTTAAACAGCAACCTCAGATATTAGCCTCCTTGTAACTAGAATTACAATTTTGAGACACCAATGATTATCTGATTGGCTCACTGAAGCTTCGGTTATTGGTTGTTTCTTCTCTTCTACCCTTCTTTACATTTATTTGATTCTTTTTGTGTGTGCTGGTCCTGTAGCTAGAACTCATATAAGGCCTGTCTGATTCAGGAAGCTGAAATCTGACCATCATGGTTCAAAGCCAGCCTGAGCAGGAAAGTCTAAGATCCTTACCAACAGTTAACTGCCCAAAATCTGGGAGTAGTACAGTTCTAGACCCAGGATGGTCACAACCAACTGTCTTCTGGACATTCCTGCTAGGGTTGGTTTTTACACTAGATCCCCATATTTCTGCCTCCTGAGATTCTAGAATTATAGTCATGAGTCACCAGCCCCAGGTTCTCTTCTTACAACCATTGTTTGTGATCCTTAGGCTGGATCTCTGATCCAGGACACAGCTTTCTCACTCGAAGCATGTGCTTTACAACTCCTATAACAGCTTCACTTCTGTTTTCTTGTTTGTTTTGCTGGTGATTTGATGATAAGAGACCATAGCCTTCAGATTCCATCTATCTTAGTATTTAGGATTACACACAAAACCCAAAAACTTATGACTCATTTTCAATATTTAATTGGATTTTCTTACAATTTTTTTTATTTCTATTTTTAATTTCCATATATATGCTGGCCTTGGGGCTATAAATAAGAGCCTAGGTATTGTCCCAGAATATATATATATATATATATATTGTTTTTTTTGGGTCCGGTCGTGGGGCCTGAACTCTGGGCGTTGGCACTGTCCCTCAGCTCTTCAGCTCAGGGCTAGTTCTCTACCACTTGAGCCACAGCACCATTTCCGGCTTTTTTTTCTTTTTGCTTATCCGGTGCTGAGGAATCGAACCCAGAGCCTTATGCATGCAAGGCAAGTGCTCTACCACTGAGCCACCTTCCCAGTCCCAGTCCCAGTACATTTTTAAGACTAGCACTCTAATATGTGAGCCATAGCACAATTTGTGGCTTTTATTTTTACTCTAGTTGGCTAATTAGAGATGACTTCATAGACTCTCATGCCTGGGATGGCTTTAAACTCTGATCCTCAGATATGAGACTCCTGAGTAACTAAAATAACAAGTGTGAGCTACCTAGGTTTTGTTCATTTTAACCTCTGAAATTGGCTTTCCCTTTTCTTCTTCCACCTTTCTTTTCATTTATTTATTTTATTGTTGTTCTGTGTGCTGGTCCTGGAGCTTGATCTAAATATATGGGTGCTGTCGCAGAAATGATTGTTTCATTTCTGCCATTGGAGCCACAGCTCAAACTCCAGCTGTTTTTTTTCCTTCTTCTTTTTGGTGCTTCATTGGAGATTAGAGTCTCGTGCAAAGCACAGAATAACTCAGGAAGTTGAAATCTGAGGATCACAGTTTGAAGCCAGCCTGCACAGGAAATTACATGAGACTTTTTATCTCTGATTTGCTGGTAAGGATCCCACCTATAAGCTGAGAGTGATAGAACTCCAGCCTTAAATAAAGTAGAACAAATTCAACCCCCATGACTGGCACATGCAGGAAAAATCCCCCATGGACTTTCTTGCTTGGGCTTGCCTTAAAATGGTATATTTTTTCTTTAGCCTCCTACGTAGCTAATACAACAGTGCGTGATTAAGTTAACACTCTGTCACTGGTTATTCCTTCTCATCTTTCACAATCCTTTATTTCTGTTTTGCTGGACCTGAGGGTTCAACTTGGGGCTTCAGTGCTGTTCGTCTTTTTATGTCTTCCATATAAATGTTTTCAGGTTTGTTGTTGTAATGTTTCATTTGTTTATGCTGCTTTTTCTATCCTACATAAGTAAATTTTTATATCTTAAAAAGTAACTTTTACCTGACTACTGGTGGCTCATGCCTATAATAGTACTCAGGAGGCTGAAATCAAGGATCACAGATTGATGACATCATAGGTAGAAAACTCTGTGAAATACTTTTTAAAATTTTTTTATTGTGAAAATACTGTACAGAGGGGTTACAATTAGATGGACAAGATAATGAGTACATTTCTTATCAAGCATTGTAGCCTCCTCCTTTGTTTTCCCTTCCCATCACTTCCCAACCTCCCTCTGTCCCCCCACCGAATCCTCCCCCCCCAACAAACTTGTCAAGTTCATTTTCGACATGACAACTTGTACTTCTCATTGTTGCAACGGGTCCACCTGTATCCTTATTTAAACGACTTGTTTTTCCCCTTCCCCTCCACAAATTATACCGACTTCAAATACAGTGAAAGCAGGGGTTATACTGTAGGGGAGACACATACAAAGCAACAAAGAAATAACCTTATAAATGCGTTAGAAACAAATGCATGAAAGAAAAAAAAACATTTGGATACATATCTTAGGGTTCATTTTCTTAACATCACCTTCTCTGAACTTTTCTGCTTGACTCATACATATACTAGATGTTGCAAATAATGGAAACCATGGGACATATGTTTCTTTGGGCTTGGCTTACTTCACTGAATATAATTTTTTCCAAGTCTTTCCATTTGTAATAAATGGGGCAATGTCATTCTTTCTGATGGAGGCATAGAATCTCCTCCAACTCTTCAATGAAATTGAAAGTTCACTATTGAACACATTCTATGAAGCCATCATAACCCTCATCCCAAAACCAGCCAGGGACTCATCAAACAAAGAGAACTATAGACCCATTTCTTTGATGAACATTGATGAAAAATTTCTCAACAAAATTTTGTCCAATTGACATCAACAATTCATCCAAAAAATCATACACCAAGATGAAACAGTATTCATTTCAGGGATGCAAAGCTGGTTCAATATACGCAAATCAATTAATATTATTCATCACATCAACAATAGCAAGGATAAGAACCACATGGTTATCTCAGATGCAGAAACAGCATTCAACAAGATCCAACACCCCTTTATGATGAAGGTTTTGGGAAAATTAAGAATACATGGAACATTCCTCAATACAATAAATGCTGTATATGACAAACTTACAGCCAGCATTATACTTAATGGTGAAAAGCTAAAGTTATTTCCTGTTAACTCAGGAACAAGACAAGACTATCCACTCTCTCTACTTGTCTTCAGTCTAGTATTAGAATGCCTAGCTACAGCAATAAGACAAGATGCAGACATAAAGGGGATCCAAATAGGGAAAGAAGAAATAAAACTCTCCCTCTTTGCAGATGACATGATCTTGTATTTAAAGAATCCCATAGACTCCACACCCAAATTACTCAAGCTGATTCAAAACTTGGCAAAGTAGCAGAGTATAAAATTAACCCCCCAAAATCAACGGCTTTTCTGTATGCCAACAATGAGAAAAGTTTTGCTAAAATTAGGAAAGCAAATACATTTGTAATAGCCCCACAAAAAAAAAAAATACCTCGGAATTAACTTAACTAAAGAAATGAAGGACCTCTATGATGAAAACTTCAAAAACTTGAAAAAGGAAATCAAAACAGAACTTAGAAAATGGCAAAAACTCCCATGCTCCTGGATTGGAAAGATTAATATCATGAAAACGGCAATACTTCCCAAGGCAATCAAAAATTCAATGCAATACCTATCAAAATTCCAACCTCCTTCTTCAAGGAAATAGAAGAGACAACCCAAAAATTCATATGGAATAATGAAAGACCCCAAATAGCAAAAATGCTCATCAACAGAAAGAACACTGGTGGAGGAATAACAATACCAAATTTCAAACTCTACTATAAAGCCATAGGAATCAAAACAGCTTGGTACTGGCACAAGAACAGACCTCAGGACCAATGGAATACAATTAAAAACCCAGAAATGAACCTACAGACCTATAGTCATCTATTCTTCGATAAGGGAGCTAAAAAAAATAGAATGGAAGAAAGACAGCCTCTTCAGTAAATGGTGCTGGCAAAATTGGTAATTGTAGAAAACTAAAGCTAGATCCTTATATATCACCCTGCATCAGAATCAACTACAAATGGATCAAAGACCTCGGAGTCAAAGCAGACACTCTGAAAACTTTACAAGATGGAATAGGAGAAACACTAGGTCTCCTTGGCGCTGCCCGAAATTTTCTTAATAGAGACCCAGAAACACAAGAAATCAAAGAAATGTTGGACAAATGGGATTGCATGAAGTTGCAGAGCTTCTGCATGGCAAAGGACATAGTGAGCAAGATCAATAGAAAGCCCACGGATTGGGAGAAATCTTCACTAGCCATACAATGGACAAGGGTCTCATATCTAAAATATACTTGGAACTCAAAAAATTACAGTCCCCAACAAAAAATCCTCAAAGAAGCAACTGCCCAATAATTAAGTGGGCTAAAGACTTAAAGAGAAACTTCTCTGAAGAAGAAAGAAGGAGGGCCAATAGACACATGAAGAAATGCTCAACCTCCCTAGCCATAAAAGAAATGCAAATCCAAACAACATTGAGATAACACCTCACCCCCGTTAGAATGGCAAAAATCAAGAACTCTAGCAACAACCGATGCTGGAGGAGATGTGGACAGAAGGGAACCTTACTTCATTGTTGGTGGGAGTGTAAACTTGTTCAACCACTTTGGAAAGTAGTAGGGAGGTTCCTCAAAAGACTCCACATAGAGCTCCCCTATGACCCAGCAATCCCACATTTGGGCATTTACCCAAATGTTTACAAACAAGACCACACTAAAGCTACCATCACAACTATGTTTATTGCAGCATTATTTACTATAGCTAAGATATGGAACCAACCCAGATGTCCCTCAGTAGATGAATGGATCATGAAAATGTGGTATATATACACAATGGAATTCTATGCCTCCATCAGAAAGTCTGTGAAATTCTTATCTCTACTACACTATCAAATATACTAGAAGTGTTCTATGAATCAAGTAGTAAAGTGCTAGCCTTGAGCAAAAGAACTCAAAGCCCAGGCTGTTGGCTCAACCCCCTGACTGGCACAAAACCAAATGTTTCATTAGCTTATATTATACTAGGATTTCTGGTGTGAGACACCAGTCCTGGTTTTCCGAACCAACTTTCATAGCAGCTGCCACTTTTGATCTTTTCCCTAGTAGCTTTTATGATTGTTTTTTCCCATGCCTTATATTTACATTCCACTAATGGCATTATTTTGTTGGTTGGAGGGACATTTCAAGAATTCAATGACATAACAAAAAGGCATGTCTTGAATTTATTTTATTTTAAATAGGAAAAGGAAAAAATATGCTGAGTCTGAGCCCAGCAGAGAGTGAATGATGGTTTGATTGCAGAGCTGTTAAATGTATTCCAGGACGTGGGAGCCTACCAATTTAGGTGCTTAAGTTTTCAGGTCTTCCTGTAGCTTCACAATAAATATCTATGTTGTCACAGCCACCCTTGCCATCACAACCGATAAGTGTCAAGCCTTGATCTCACCCTTACGTCGATGTAGATAAACAGGGAGGAATAAATGTAAGAAGAAATGGCGATTGACCCCAAGACAACAGCTTGATGAGCTTTCCTCATGTAACTCTGAGATTTCATGAGCCTAGCAGGCTTATCTCCACACAAGGCTTCTAAGCACTAAGGACCAGGCACTGTTGTAGACAATTGGAGAAATAGTTGTGAACACAGCTGCAAATCGCCTGCTCCATGCACATATCATGCTGAAAGAGAAAAACAGAAATAACAATGATATTGTCAATAAATCAGTAAGATGATGATGTGGGGAGACAGCTTAACATTGGAGGATCAGAGGAAAAGACATATGATCTAATAGCAGAGGGCATTATCCATGAAGTTATTGCTTTTCCAGGCTGGCTCCAATCTCAATCCCAGATCTCATCTTCCTGAGAGGCAAATTATAGGTGTGAGGCACCTTCAGTGGGATCTTTGATATAAATTTCTATAACCAATGTGTGTTAAGTTCCTTGGAAGTTTCTTGTGAGGAAGCTTCAAAATTAAACATATTATGCATCCTAAACTTTCTTTTCATTATCTTCTAATTATTTGAATATTAGCTGTCTTCCTCAGTTTTTGGAAAAAATCAAGACAATTTATTTTCATTGTTCAAAACCTGGGGAGGGATGGAAAATCACAGGTTCTTTGCTAAAGTACTATAATGTAATAGTCATTTTGACTTGCAGTTTTACCAAATAATATGTCTTGCCCTTGATGGATTTTTCATCTTCAACAATGTTAGATAAATAAAACTATAAATTGGAGAAAAGCAACCACATAGTTGCAAGTTTATCACAATGACAGATATAAGCTGTCTACTTTCTATGCAATGAAAACAGTTGCCACAAGGATTAAAACCTTGAATAAAAACTTGGACATTCTTCCTCTTTGTACAAAGTTATTTTCTTTCTTTAATTTTCTTTTTTGTTTGTTGGTCGTTGGCCTTGAACTTTTGTCCTGTGGGCAGTCCCTCAGCTATCCAGCTTAAGGAGAACACTCTACCACTTGAGCCACAGCACCACTTCTGGTTTTCTGGTGGTCATTTGTAGGTAAGTCTCACAGCGTTTCCTGTCCAGTATGGCTTTGAACTGAAATCCTCAGATCTCAGTCTCCTGAGTAGATAAGAATACAGACGTGAGCCACCAACACCTGGCCAAAATAGTATTTTTTTCAATTTGGCTAGCCTGAATGATTAACAAGGAAAAAATAAGACCTAAAATTGTTAATTTGTGCTAAAATTTGCAATAGTTTTACCAGGAAGAATAGTGAAAGTCTGAGTTCAGAACTTGTACTTGTTGGCATGCACTCTACTCTACTCTCCTTCAGCTTATTTTTTAATCAATCATCGATTAAATAATTTGAAGCTTACAAGGCATCTTTTGGTAAGAATAAGTAAAATGAGCCTAAACTCCTGCCTTTTGAGTAGCAGAAGAAATCCTAGTATCTAGAATATATAGACAAAAAATGAAACACTCAAAGAACAAATAATCTTATTAATAAATAAGTGAATTGACTAGATAGGTCCTAAAACAGATATAGGTGTCTAAGGAATACATGAAAAATATTCATCTTTAGTAATCAAGGAAATGCAAATCAAATCTATGTTGAAGTTCCATCTCTGCCTAATAAGAATGGCTCTTATCAAAGAAAACAAAAATACTGGCAAGGAGGTGGGGAAAGAAAGCCTGCACAATGTTGGCGATTAAGTGAATCAGTGTAGCCACCACAGAACTCAGTGTGGAAGTTCCACACAAGAAATCCTATATATATATCTGAAGAAATGTAAGTCAGCCTTATAGTAGAGCAATCTTCACACACTATTTTTTACAGCAAGATTCAAAATAGTCACGTTGTAGACTAAGCCACCAAAGGCAGAAAAGTATGTAAAACTGTTATCTCCAATTAACAATAAAAACAAATCTAGGAGTAGAGCTATAGATCAAGTGGCAGAGTACCAGCCTTGATGGAAAAAAAGCCAGGAAGAGATGAAGGTCTGCCAAACACACACACACACACACACACACACACACACACACACACACACACACACACAGACACACACAACCAATGCTACCTATATTTTGCCAAGCTTCTTACTCCCCTAAGATTTATGCACCTATGACAGAGCTAAATATTATGGGGAAGTGATATTTATAATGATAAACTTCTACTGAAGAATCCAGGAATATTTCTTGTTTTGTTTGTTTTTGTGGTCACTGGGCTTGATCTCACAGCTTGATTAATGGCCCTGAGCCTTTTCTCTCAAGGATGGTGCTCTACAACTTGGAGCTACTGTTCCACTTCTGGTTTTGTGTTAGTTCATTGGAGATAATCTTAACGACTCAGTCCTCCACATGCTGATTTGTAACTGCAATTCTCAAATTTCAGCTTCCTGAATTGGTAGAATTATTGGCCTGATCCACCAACGCCAGGCTGGAACCTAAGTATTTTCACCACTGCTCACTGGAAGACTACAATTCTTTTTCCTAAAGAATGCTTTCCACGCACATTTCTTTCTGTACGACAATCGAACAAATAGAGAGGTTCCACTAGTTCACACCTACACATCCTATCTACTGAAAATCTGAGATCTGAGGATAGTGGTTCAAACCCAGCCCAGATAGCAAAATCTGGGAGACTTTTAGTCCCAATTAACCACAAAAAACTCTATGTTGTCCTGTGGCTCAAGCAATAGAGCTCTACCTTGAACAAATACCTCAGGGATAGACCTCAGGCTGTAAGTTCAAACCCCAAGACCAGTGCACATGAGTACGCGTGTGCATGTTCACACACACACACACACACATTTATAACACAGTTCTCAAACCTAGGTGCCATCATAATCCCTTAATGTCATACTTTGCTATGAGAATTAGAAAAGTCTAACCTTTGGCCTGGGCTACAATCCATGCTGATAAACTGCACCTGGAGCTATTAAGTAGCTCAGAGCTGAGCCTGACCCACCCAGACTGGAAGTGAGGTGGTGCAGGTGGGTGGCCCCTACTCACCCAGACCGGACAGGTAAGTGAGGTGACACAGGCACATGGCCCCCACTCACACAGACCAGAAGCAGGAGTTAGTTAACACAAAGATGATGCCTCCAATCATCAAACCGGAAGGAGGAGTGAGATGACACAAGCATGTGGCCCCCACTCACCCAGAGGAGAAGCAGGAGTGAGGTGACACAGACATGTGGCCAGAAGCCAGACCAGAAGCAGGAGTGTGGTGGTGCAAGCACGACCCCCTACTTACCCAGACTGGAAGCAGGAGTGAGGTGATGCTGGCACATGGTCCTTATCCACCCAGACCGGAAGCAGGTGTGAGGTGACACAGTATGTGGCCATATTTATCCTGCCAGGAAGCAGAAGTGAAGTGACAGTAGCATGCCACACCAGAGGAGCCTCACGAGTCATGATGGCCCCCCGAGAAGGAAGGTGTGGGTCTGTGTCAATCCAGCCTTCTCTCCTGGCCTTTTGTTAAGGGCTGCTGGGTTCCATGGTGCACTTAGTAGGTCATAGGGCTCAAGCCATGGAGCCTGCTGTCCTCTCTCAACTGGTACTGCACCTGCTGCAGCTATGGTAGAAAAGTTAATAAGTTCTAATTCACAGAATGTTTACTATGAACCATTAGTGTCTTCAGGTAACATGTGACACTTGCTAGTCACTTAATATTACATTTGCCAATGTCCTAAGTGCTCACTAATGTGTAAATATTCTGGGATGGAAATCTCCATATCAATGATTGTCTTAAAATTTCTAGGAATGATGATTTTGACATGCTCTTTTTGAAGAGAAGGGGAAGGGATAATAGCCCCAACTGTATAAAAATGCCTTTGGGTGACACTCTATTGGCCCAAGACTGAGTTAACACATTTGGTATCAGTTGTTTTGGTTAAGTCTTTTGGGTCATGTTTTCTGTTTGGCCTTGGAGAGTCTTAGGGTTCTCTTTGTTGACACAGAAGATGGGAAAGTAATTGCCAAGGCTTTATAGTCAGGAGCTATTTCCTTTCTGCCCTTCTGAGATGGCATCTCTCTACATAAGCAAGATGGCCTTGAACTTACTGTGCTTTTGCTTCAGTCTCCCAAGTGATGTAATTACAGGCTTATCCCGCCATGCCCAGGTAACTGTCATGGGCCATTTGAAATAGAAAAATTATGACATGTGTTCTATATCTACTAACAGACTTGTGCAAATATCAAATAACTTACAGCCTGGTTGTTAAGAATATAGACTCAGAAGGGGTGGGGCCAAGATGGTGACGGGACAGTAGGGAAATACAACAGCTCTCCCCAACCAAAAAGAGAGTTCGAGTTGCAACGCTTAATCTCCCCAACAGACCGATAACAACAAAAAGACGAATACTCAGACAAACGGGAGGTGGAAAATAACAAAAAAGAAAGAGAGGAATAGAAGAATTTCAGAACAGAGAAGAGCAAAGACCCCTCCCCCGACCTTTACTGGCCATGCAGCAGCACACCAAGCCATTGCCACCAGGACCAGTGGGGCTGCCGGAGCCCCAGATACATAGGGGGCTGCCTGCAGATCACCTGCGCAGAAGCCGCCTGAGGTAACGGTGTCAGACATGCCGATTGCGATAAACGGAGAAAGCCCTGAGCCCGGAACTCGGCCCCACCACAGGAGCCCGAGAGCTACAAAGGACACCCACAGAACACCAAAGCAAAAGACCTACAAGGAACTGGTGCTGATCCGGAGAGTGCAAACCCCAGCCCTCAGAACCTATAGGGAGGCCCAGCTCCCACCGTGGACACTGTGCACCTGACAGCTTCGACAGAGGCAGAGACAGAAGAGAATCACACAGAGCCACCACCACCCAGCCCAGCCTGTAACCACCCCAACTGAACTTGGATTGCAACAGCAACTGATGACCTACACCACACAGAAATAACTAGCTCCAGGGTGAGTACCCCACAGGGGACAGTGTATCCCTCAAGGGAGACCAGAGCTAGAAGGAATCCCCAGACCCTGATCCAGACTCCCTACCCCAACACCCGGACCACAGGACCCACTAAAACTGGGAACTGTTTGAGAGCTTCAACAGCCCATGGAGCACACTCCGCTGGCCAGGTTAGAGCAAAATGGCCCCTGGAAGGGAGCTTCAACGCCCAAGCCAGAAACAGCGCCCCTGGGTCAAGACAACCAACAGTAGAAGAAATTTGAACTGTGTACCCCAGGCTGTATAATCTAGGTGATATACATAGCAGCACAGGCCCAACCAGCGTGCCCCAGGTGGGGGGCCGGAACAAGGCCTGGGGATCCAGTGCCTGAACAACACAACCAACTCCTCCCAACTGAAGTCAAAAGCTGAGCATAGGTCTCATCAGAGTGGAGAAAAACAGGGAACTGCACCCCCTGGGAAGCACACCTGTGACAACAAAAGACCTGGAAGCTCTGGACAAGAGAAGCCCACACCCCACCAAAACCCGACCCAAGTACTCTAGGCTGGGAATTGGGCAACACAGGCCGCCAGCACCTGATAGTAGGCAGAAGCTCAGGCTGGTAAGGTGGCTCAGCAGTAGCATGATCGTCTTGGGTGCATGAGTCCCTGGATGTGATTCCTCAGCATGACATAAGCAGAAAAGGTCGGAAGTGGTGCTATGGCTCAAATGGTAGGGTGCCAGCCTTGAGCTGAAGAGCTGAGGGACAGCAACCAAACCCAGAGTTCAAGCCCACAACCGGCCAAAAAAAAAAAAACCCAAAAACATCAGGAGCCCATAGCAGACTGCAGCATCTGGGAGAGTGCATCCATAGCATCCGATCTTGCCAAGAGCACCCATAGGAGCAAGCAGGAGAAGACTAGGCTGCTCAACCCTTCCAAAGATGGGAATTGCCAGCGATCTACAGCAGAGAGCCGAGAATCCTATGTAGATCAGACCAGCAGCTGGAGGTAGGCCCCAACAGAATTCAGATCAGGCACAGACTTTCTCTACCAATACAGAATCAGCAACCAAGCAAAGACAGACACACCAAAACAAAATTGGAGATTAGTCTCCTGAACTCCCATGCGAAAATCACAGAGAAAAATTACAAGGTCTATCAACACCCAGGATAGCAAGCTATCCTCAATAGCCAGCAGCCACACAGGGGAGAGTTCCAGTGGGAGCAAAGCAGGAATGGAAGACAAAAGCTACATCCAAGGGATGCTGGAGGCAATGACTCAAGAAATAAAGAGAGAAATAGAAAAGAAATTGAAAGAGCACAAGAATGAACTATCAAAAGAGATACAGGATATCAAACAAGAGATGCATGCAAAACTAGAGGCAGCAGAAACCTCAGTAAGAAATGAGATAAGTGCCAAATTGGAGACAGTACATACCTCATTAAGAGGGGAGATCAGTAATTTGAGAACCAACATAGAATCCATAAAGGAGTCCATGTCCTCCATGCAAACCACAATAGAAGCCACGGTCAGCAGAGTGAGTGAAATGGATTGTAGTGTGTCAGATACAGAAGAGAGAATACACCAAGTGGAACAAAAAAGTGACAGATATGGAAAAAATCACTCAAATTAAGCCAAAGGAAAATTCAAGAGCAAGCAGATAATGCCAAGAAATTTAACGTTTGTATAATTGGAGTGGACGAAGGTGAGGAATTTCAGAGCAAGGGAATGCAACACCTATTCGACAAGTTAATCGGTGAAAATTTTCCCCATCTCAAAAAAGAACATCTTACCTACATAACAGAAGCATATAGCACACCCAACAAGCAAAATCCCAGGAGAAACACTGATAGATCTGAATAATAATGAAACAATCTTGCATACAGCAAAAACGAAGAAGGAGCTATACTACAATGGGAAACAAATTAGAATCGCTGCAGATCTCTCCACACAAACACTGAATGCAAGAAAGGCCTGGGAAAGTACCATATGAGCCCTGAGAGCCAATAACTGCCAACCCAGACTGATATACCTGGCAAAGCTAGCATTCACATTCGATGGAGAACTGAAAATTTTTAATGGCAAAGAAAAACTAAATGAATACATAAACATTAAGCCAGCATTACAAATAATACTAAGAGGGGGGACACAACCTGAAGAAAGCAACCAGGAACTGGGACCTTCGCCCAGACAGGCATTAATCAAAGTCTAACTAAGCAAACACAGGAGGAAAGGAAAGAAGAAAAACTTAGGAAAACGGGATGACAGAGAAAACAATGCATCTCTCTATACTTTCTCAATATTAATGGGCTTAATTTGCCAATCAAAAGAAAAAACTGCAGACTGGAACAGAAAACAAGACCCATTCATCTGTTGCCTTCAGGAGACCCACCTCTCAGCCAAACATACAAACAAATTCAGAGTAAAGGGTTGGAAAAGGATCTACAAATCAAATGCCCCCAGTAAGAAAGCAGGTGTAGCTATCCTGATATCTGACAAAATAAACTTTTCATTTAAACCAGTACAGAAAGACAAGGATGGACACTACATATTAATAGAGGGAACAATCCAAGAGGAGGATATTACCATCATCCACTTATATGCCCCAAATATTGATGCACCCACATAGGTAAAACAAATACTCTCAAACTTACAGAATAAAATAGATCGCAACACGATAATACTAGGAGACTTTAACACACCACTCTCACCAAAGGACAGATCCACCAACCAGAGGATTGGCAATGAAGCTACCGAATTAAGTGAGGCCATACTTCAAGCAGAATTAACTGACATCTACCGAGTATTTCACCCTAAAACAACACAGTACACATTCTTCTCAGCAGCTCATGGAACTTTCTCCAAAAGAGACCATATCATAGTTCATGCAAGGAACTTAAGCAAATACTAAGAGATCGACATAATCCCCTGTGTCCTATCTGACCACAGTGGAATTAAGCTAGTTCTCAATAACAAAGCATACCGCAGAAATTTTTCTAATACAGGGAAATTGAACGGCACACTTCTTAGCAATGCCTGGGTAACAGAAGAGATCAGAGAAGAAATAAAACATTTCCTACAACTCAATGAAAATGAAAACACATTGCAAAGAAACTTGTGGGACACAGCAAAAGCAGTCCTGAAGGGCAGATTTATTGCCCTCAGTGCCCACATCAAGAGAATGGAGACAGACCAAGTAAATAATCTCATGTTGCAATTAAAACAGCTAGAAAAACAAGAAAAAATGGATCCTAAAGTTACTAGATGGAGCCAGATAACCAAATTAAGAGCAGAGATTAACCAATTAGAAAATCAGAAAATTATAGCCAAAATTAACCAAACAAAAAGCTGGTGCTTTGAAAAAATAAATTAAATTGATGAACCGTTGGCAAGATTAATTAAAAAAAGAAGAGAGGAAACCCATACTAACGGGATTGGGAATGCCACGGGAAAAATCACCACACGTACCCAAGATATTCAAACAATCCTAACGGACTACTTTCAAAAGTTATACTCTCTAAAGGAAGAAAACCTGGCAGAAATGGATGCATTTTTAGAGAAATATACAAGTTGCCCAAATTGAGCAAAGAAGAAGTAAACCAATTAAATTAGCCAATATCCTACAACGAGGTACAGGTAGTTATCAAAAGTCTTCCAACAAAAAAAAAAAAGCCCAGAACTAGATGGATTCACAGTAGAATTCTACAAGACCTTTAAAGAAGAGCTATTACCCATACTCCTCAAGCTCTTCAGAGAAAAAGAGAAGGAGGGAGCTATCCCAAACTCATTGTACGATGCCAATATCATCATCTACACTCATCTCCAAACCAGGCAAAGACCCAACCAAAAAGGAGAATTACAGGCCAATTTCCTTGATGAACGCAGATGCAAAGATCCTTAACAAGATTCTAGCTAACAGAATCCAGAAACACGTAAAAAAAAATTATACACTATGACCAGGTAGGCTTCAGCCCAGAGATGCAGGGATGGTTTAACATACGTAAGTCAATAAATGTAATCCAACACATCAACAGAGCCAAGGTCAAGAATCACATGATTATCGCCACAGGTGCAGAAAAGGCCTTTGATAAAATCAACATTCATTCATATTAAGCTCTGGAGAAAATAGGAATAGAAGGAACATTTCTTAAAACAATAAAAGCCATTTATGACAGACCAATAGCCAATTATATGTAATGGGGAAAAGCTACAACCAATTCTCCTAAAATCAGGAACAAGGCAAGGATGCCCACTGTCTCCACTCTTCTTCAATATAGTCCTGGAACCCTTATCAAGGGGAATAAGGCAAGAAAAAGATATTAAAGGGATCCGCATAGGGAAAGAAGAAGTTAAACTATCCCTTTTTGCAGACGACATGATACTATACCTTCACGATCCCAAAAACTCCATCCCTAAACTTTTAGAAATCATAAATCACTTCGGCAAAGTAGCAGGGTACAAAATAAACCCACAAAAATCAGTTGCCTTCCTGTACACTGACAATGTACAAGAAGAGAGGGAAATAAAAGAAGCAACCCCATTCACAATAACCTCCCCAAAAATAAAATATTTAGGAATTAACCTAACCGAAGATGTAAAAGAACTATTTAATGAAAACTATAAAAAGTTAAAGAAAGAAATTGCAGAAGACACTAGGAAATGGAAAGACCTCCCATGCTCTTGGATAGGCAGACTTAATATAGTGAAGATGGTAATACTGCCAAAATTAATATACAAATTCAATGCAATTCCTATTAAAATCCCAATGACGTACATCACTGAAATACAGAAAACAGTCAAAAATTCATATGGAACAATAAAAGACCTAGAATAGCCAAAACAATTCTAGGGAATAAAGATAACCTGGGAGGGATATCTAGGCCGAACTTCAAACTCTACTACAGAACTATAATAACAAAGATAGCATGGTACTGGCACAAAAACAGACCCGAAGACCAATGGAATAGAATAGAAGACCCAGAAATGCCACGGACAGGCTCTGTCGGGACAACGGAGGACACCTAGTGGAGGAAATGGAATAGGTGAGGAGATGGCAAACAGACAACTCACACACGAGGAGTGGATGCTGAGTGCGATTTAATGCAGAGGATAACAAACTTTTATAGCAAAAGTCTCCATGAGAAAGGGCAAAAGGTTACACAATCTTGCTGCAGAGCTTCGTTCTTGGGTGGTCACCAGCTGGTCGCTTGATAGGCACTTGTTTTCTGCTTTACCTCTATTTTTAAGAAATACAATGGGTTTCGATGTTTATCACCAATTAACCATTACTTCTTTCTATAGAGGCCTTAACTGTCCCATAAGATCTTTCTTGTTCCTTCTTTAATAGTAAGCACCAAGGAGGCCTAGATCTAGCAAGTCTCTTAGTAAATGAAAGAGAGTAACAGGAAGTTCTTTCTCCTAAGTAGTTTTCCCAGCAATTGACATACACTCTTTGTGCTCTAGCCGCGCCTATGGCTTCTTGTAAATCTCTTATAAACAATTCCTTCTGCTGAAGTGACATAATGAAACCCCCAATACTTTTATATTTATTTATGACTTGTCTACTAGCCTCCATGAGAGGGGCTTTCAGGGTAGCATTTAACTCTGGTGAGTTAGTCATATTTTTAAGACACTCATCAGATGTTGGAGTCGTCAACACTCTTAAGAAAGAGCCTTGAATAAGGGAACGTTGAGTATGAGTAAGTACAATGAGCAGCAGGAACAGTAAAAGATTAATAGGCACTCCTATACAGTGAAGAAAAGAAAAACAGGAACAGAAAGACATCTTTCCCAGGGGCTTGCCAGCCTTTCCAGGAGGTAGGCCTCTTTGAAGCCCCATTCTCTGAGGTAGACTTCGGTGAAGTCCCATTCTCAGAGATAGGTCTCTGTGAAGCCCCATTCTCAGGTCTGAAAGCAGGTTTTCCATGCTAAGCAGACTCCACCAGAGTAGGCGTGGCACCGAAATAAATCCACAGGCCTACAGCCAGCTGATATTTGACAAAGGAGCCAAAGACATACAATGGAAGAAACACAACCTCTTCAACCATGGGTGCTGGGAAAGGTGGACAGCCACATGCAGAAAACTAAAAGTTGACCCAGCCTATCACCATGCACCAACATCAACTCAAAATGGATTAAAGATCTCAACATTAAACCTTAATCTCTGAAACTACTGCAGGACAGAGTAGGAGAGATACTTGAACTAATAGGCACAGAAAGGAACTTCCTGAACAGAGTCCCAGGGTCACAACAAATTGGAGAGAGACTCGACAAATGGGACTACCTTAAAATAAAAAGCTTCTGCACAGCTAAATCTATCACATCAAAGCTAGAAAGACAACCAACTAATTGAGAAAAAATATTTACCAGCAATAAATGAGAGAAGTGGTTAACATCCACTATATATATGGAACTCAAGAAACTAACCCCTCCCAAACCTAACAAACCAATTACTAAATGGGCAAGGGAACTAAAGAGGAACTTCTCAGATTAAGAA
Source organism: Dipodomys spectabilis (assembly GCF_019054845.1). Taxonomy (NCBI): domain Eukaryota; kingdom Metazoa; phylum Chordata; class Mammalia; order Rodentia; family Heteromyidae; genus Dipodomys; species Dipodomys spectabilis. Next base: position 4,545,266 of record NW_024870984.1, read on the forward strand.
AGAAAAATGGCAACGAAACACATGAGGAAATGTTCATCATCCCTGGTGGTGAAGGAAATGCAAATAAAGACAACCCTGAGATACCACCTTACCTGAGTCAGAATGGCCCACATCTACAAATCAGCCAACCACAAATGCTGGAGGGGATGTGGAGAAAGAGGAACCCTATTACACTGCTGGTGGGAATGTACACTTATACAACCACTTTGGAAAGCAGTCTGGAGGGTCCTTAGAAAGTTAAAGATTGTCCTCCCTTATGACCCAGTCATACCACTTCTAGCCATCTACCCTGAACAACAGGAACCAATGTACAAGGACATGCGCACCTCCAATGTTTATTGCAGCACTGTTCACAATAGGTAGGATATGGAAACAACCCAGATGCCCCACCACAGATGAATGGATCCAAAAATTGTGGTATCTATACACAATGTAATATTATTCAGACATTAGAAAGGGCAAAATAATGGCATTTGCAGGGAAATGGATGGAGCTAGAAGGAATAATGTTGAGCGAGGTAAGCCAAGAGCAAAGAGACAAACGGTACATGGTCTCCCTGATAAGTGGATGCTAAATCCAAAATGTTAGGTGATACGACAAAACTAACAGGACTTAAGAAACAAAGAACTCCCACTCATATGGTCGAACCACTACTAAATATCCCCATGCTGCTGATCACATGTATGGTGTATATGTGTACACTGTTATATGTTATAGACCGTGATAGACAATTTGCTCCAGGAAAGTTAGAATGAACTTGTGACTTTAAATGAGCATCATTATTCCACAATACTGTGAAACTTGGGAAATTATGTAATTACTTAATCACAATTGAAAAAAAAAGAATCTCACTGAAGGTAGGGAGGGAAGGGATAGTAAGGGGAAAGCAATGGAGGGGGTAACCATGCTCAATAGGAAGTGTACTCATTACCTTGCTCATGTAACTGTAACCCTTTGTATAGTATCTTTACAATAAAACAATTTAAAAAAAGAATATAGACTCAGATTCAACTGAATTTCCAATTCAATTTTGGCTACTTACTTGATTTTGGTTAAAGAGGAAGACAATATATCATTGAGCTTTATTCACTTATATGCAAATGTGATTGGAGCCAGGGACAGGTGGCTCATGCCTATAAAATTCCTCAGCAGGCTGAGATGGAAGGGTTGTGTTTCAAAGCCAACCCGGGCAGAAAAGGCACTATGAGATTCTTAGTTCCAGTTAGTCTCTCAAAAACCAGAAGTGTGCTGAGAATTTGCCTCAGTGGAAGCATGCTTGCCATGCATGAGGCCCTGGGTTCGAATGCTCACCTCCACATAAATAGAAAAAGCCAGAAGTGTCACTATGTCTGAAACAATAGAGCTTTAACCTGAAAAGATGAGACACAGCACCAAGTCCCAGAGTTCAATCCCCATTACCACCACCACCACCACTACCACCACCACCAACAATAACAATTACAACAAAAACCAGAAATGGAGTTCTGGCTCAAGTGTTAGAGTGCTAGAAAGTAGATCAGGGACAGCACCCAGTCCTTGAGATCAAGCTCCACGACCAAATAAACTAAAAGAAAAACAGAAGTGGAGCTGTGGTTCAATAGGTAGAGTGCTAGAAAGTGGATCAGAAACAGTCCCTGCTTTCAAGTCCCAAATTATACGATTGGATACTGGTATTTCCCATCTTCTAGGGTTGTTATGATTATTCAATAAACTGAATTTATTGAGCATTTCCTATTGAAAGGGATTTTTCATCACCAGCAAGTGATTTATGATGTAGCAGAGCATGCCATGTATACCCTCTACTTCAGTGGGGAATTGAATGTAAATTTTGTGAGTCCTATTATAATACCAGGTCAGGAGCCAAACTGATGAGCCACATACTCTTCTGAAAAATTGTTTCATATGTTAGATTTAGTTTCCCACGTCAGTTTGCCATTCTGCTTCTAGTCAGAAAATATCTAAGGCTCAGAAAGGATTCAAGCTCTCTGTTAAACCATGCTGTAGCCATTTTTATTTTTATTTTTTTCCAAATTTTTTATTGTGATTAAGTGATTACATAATTTCCCAAGTTTAACAGTATTGTGGGATAGTGATGTTTAGTTAAAATTCACAAACACATTATAACTTTCATGGAGCAAATTATCTATAAAGGTGTATGAGCTTTGCAATAGTTATTTCTTTCACATTTAGTGTTATGTACATTTCTTTTGTTTTGCACAGCATGAGCTGTTCCCTCTTTCCCACTTGTTCCCTCCCTCCCATGACTGCCATTGAGTTGCTTTGTTCATTTTGGTCAATGTCCAGTTCAGGTGATGGGTCCCAGTGTTGTATGTTTTTCTGGGATTCCCACTAGTTCTGTGTCATCCTTCTGGTTTCCCTCCGGTGTGCACATATATACCATACATGTGATCAGCAGCACTGAGTTATTTAGTAGTGATTCGACCAGATGAGTGGAAGTCCTTTGTTTCTTAAGTCCTGTTAATTTTGTTGTATCATATAGCATTTTGGATTTAACATCCACTTATCAGGGAGACCATGTGCCGTTTGTCTCTTTGTTCTTGGCTTACTTTGCTCAACATGATTCCTTCAAGCTCCATCCATTTCCCTGCAAATGCCATTATTTTGTCCTTTCTAATGGCTGCATAATATTCCATTGTGTATAGATACCACAATTTTTGGATCCATTCATCTGTAGTAGGACATCTAAGTTGTTTCCATATCCTGGCTATTGTGAACAGTGCTGCAATAAACATGGAGGTGCTTGTGTCCTTGTTGTTCAGGATAGATACCTAGGTCAATGTTCAGTTTTCTGAGGTCCCTCCAGATTGCTTTCCAATGTGGTTGTATAAGTGTACATTCCCACCAGCAGTGTAATAGGGTTCATCTTTCTCTGCATCCCCTCCAGCATTTTTCGTTGGTTGACTTGAGGATGTGGGCCATTATGACTGGGGTAAGTTGGTATCTCAAGGTTGTTTTAATTTGCATTTCCTTCACCACCAGGGATGGTGAACATTTCCTCATGTGTTTCTTTGCCATGCTTATCTCTTCTTCTGAGAAGTCTCTCTTTACTTCCCTTGCCCATTAGTAATTGGTTTGTTAGATTTGGGGGGGATTAGTTTCTTGAGTTCCCTGTATATACTGGATATTAACCGCTTGTCTGATATACTGCTGGTAAATATTTTTTCCCAATTAGTTTGTTGTCTTTCTAGCTTGGTTGCTATAGCTTTAGCTGTGCAGAAACTTTTCATTTTAAGGTAGTCCCATTTTTTGAGTCTCTCTCCAATTTGTTGTGACAGTGGGACTCTGTTCAGGAAGTTCCTTCCTGTGCGTGTAAGTCCAAGTGTCTCTCCTACTCTGTCTTTCGGTAGTTTAAGAGATTCCAGATTGATGTTAAGGTCTTTAATCCATTTTGAGTTGATGCTGGTGCATGGTGATAGACTGGGGTCCACTTTTAGTCTTCTACATGTGGCCACCCGGTTTTCCCAGCACCAGTGGTTGAAGAGGCTGTGTTTCTTCCACTGAATAACTTTGGGTCCTTTGTCAAATATCAGCTGACTGTAGGCATGTGGTTTTATTTCTGAATCTTCTATTCTATTCCATTGGTCTTTGGGTCTGTTTTGGGGCCAGTTCCATGTTGTCTTTTTTATTATGGCTCAATAGTAGAGTTTAATGTTCAGCATCAACATGCCTCCCATGTTCTTTATTTCCTAGAATTCTTTTGGTTATTCTAGGTCTTTTATTGTTCCATATGAATTTTTGGACCGTTTTCTGTATTTCAGAGATGTACATCATTTGGATTTTAATAGGAATTGCAATTGAATTTGTATATTTATTTTGGCAGTATTACCATTTTCACTATATTAAGTTTGTCTAGCCAAGAGCATGTAAGGTCTTTCCATTTCATGGTGTCTTCTGTAATTTATTTCTTTAAGTTTTTATACTTTTAGTTAAATAGTTCTTTTACATCTTTGGTTAGGTTAATTCCTAAATATTTTATTTTTTGGAAGGTTATTGTGAATGGGGTGCTTCCCTTATTTCCCTCTCTGCTTGTACATTGTCAGTGTACAGGAAGGCGACTGATTTTTGTGGGTTGATTTTGTATCCTGCTACTTTGCCAAAGTGATTTATAATTTCTAAGAGTTTGGGGATGGAGTTTTTGGGATTATGAAAATATAGTATCATTTCATCTGCACAAAGGGATAGTTTAACTTCTTTCCCTATGAGGGTCCCTTTAATGTCTTTGTCTTGCCTTATTGTCCTGGCTAATTGTTCCAGGACTATATTGAAGAGGAGTGGATAGAGTGGGCATCTTTGCCTTGTTCCTGATTTTAGGAGAATTGGTAGTAGCTTTTCCCCATTAAGTATAATATTGGGTATTGGTCTGTCGTATATGGCTTTCATTGTTTTAAGAAATGTTCCTTCTATTCCTATTTTCTCCACAGCTTTTAACATAAATGAATGTTGTATTTTACCAAAAGCCTTTTCTGTGTCTGTGGAGATAAGCACGTCAATCTTGACTTGGCTCTGTTGATGTGTTGGATTACATTTATTGACCTATGTATGTTAAACCATCCCTGCATCTCTCTGATGAAGTCGACCTGGTCGTAGTGTATGCTTATTTTGTGTGTGTTTTCTGGATTCTGTTAGCTAGAATTTTGTTAAGGATCTTTGCATCTGTGTTCAAGGAAATTTGTCTGTGAATCTCTTTTTTGGTTGAATCTTTGCCTGGTTTGGGGATGAGTGTGATATTGGCATCGTAGAATGAGTTTGGGATAGTTCCCTCCTTCTCTGTTTCTCTGAAGAGTTTGAGGAATATGGGTATTACTTCCTCTTTATAGGTTTTATAGAATTCTGTTGTGAATCCATCTATTCCTGGGCTTTTCCTTATTGGAAGACTTCTGATTGCTTCCTGCATCTCATTGTGAGATAGTGGCTTATTTAATTGATTTAATTCTTCTTTGCTCAGTTTGGGGAACTTATGTTTCTGTAAAAATGCATGCATTTCTGCCAGGTTTTCTTTGTTTAGAAAATATAACTTTTGAAAAGCGTCCTTTAAAATTGTTTGGATATCTTGGCTACTTGTGATTTTTCCTGTGGCATCCCTGATCTTGTTAATTTGGGTTTCCTCTCTTCTTTTCTTAATTAATCTTGCCAATGGTCCATCAGTTTTACTTATTTTTTTTAAAGAAACAGCTTTTTGTTTTATTAATTTTATCTATGATTTTCCTATTCTCTATTTCATTAATTTTCAGCTATTAGTTTGATTGGCTTTGTCTCGTAACATTGGGTTCCATTTGTTCATGTTTTTCTAGCTGTTTTAATTGCAATATGAGATTTTTTACTTGGTCTGTCTATTTTCTTGATGTGGGCAATGAGGGTAATAAATTTGCCCCTCAAGAATGCTTTTGCTGTGTCCCACAAGTTTCTTTGTGATATATCTTCATTTTCATTGAGTTGTAGGAATTTTTTGATTTCTTCTTTAAGTTCTTCTGTTACCCAGGTTTTTCACAGAAGTTTGCTGTTCAATTTTGATGTGTTTGAATAATTTCTATGGTTTGATTTATTATTGACAACTAGCTTGATTCCACTGTGTTCGGACAGGACACAGGGGATTCAGTCAATCCCCTTGTATTTGCTTAAGTTTCTTGCATGAACTATGATTTTGGAGAAAGTTCCATGAGCTGCTGAGAAGAATGTGTATTGTTGTTTTAGGGTGAAATACTGTATAGATTTCAGTTAGTTCCGCTTTTGGCTTCACTCAATTCGGTAGCTTCTTTGCCAATCCTCTGGTTGGTGGACCGGTCCTTTGGTGAGAGTGGTATGCTAAAGTCTCCTAGTATTATTGTATTGGGATCTATTTTATTCTGTAATTTTGAGAGTATTTGCTTAACATATTTTGGTGCACCAATGTGTGGGGAATATAAGTTAATAATGGTAATATCCTCCTCCTGGATTGTTCCCTGTATTAATATGTAGTGTCCTTCCTTGTCTTTTTCTATTGATTTTAATGAAAAGTTCATTTTATTAGATATCAGGATAGCTACTCCTGCTTTCTTACTGGGGGCATATGATTGGTAGATCCTTTTTCAACCCTTCACTCTGAGTTTGTTTGTATGTTTGGCTGAGAAGTGGGTCTCCTGAAGGCTAAAGATGGATGGGTCATGTTTTCTGATCCAATCTGGAGTTCTTTTTCTTTTGATTGGTGAATTAAGACCGTTAATATTAAGAGATAATATAGAGAGATGCATTGTGGTCCCTGTCATTCCCTGTTTCTTTAAGATTTTCTTCTTTCCTTTCCTCCTGTGCTTGCTCAGTTAGAATTCTATTAATGCCTGTCTGGTGTGGGTCCCTGTTCCTGGTTGCTTTCTTCAGGTTGTGTTCCCCCTCTTAGTATTATTTGTAATCCTGGCTTAATGTTTATGTATTCATTTAGTTTTTCTTTATTTTTAAAGTTTTTCAGTTCTCCATCTACTGTGAATGCTAGCTTTGCCGGGTATATCAGTCTGGGTTGGCAGTTATTGGCTCTCAGGGCTCGTATGATACTTCCCCAGGCCTTTTTTGCATTCAGTGTCTGGGTGGAGAGATCTGCATTGATTTAATTTTTTCCCATTGTAGCATAGCTCCTTCTTCATTTTTGCTGCATGCAAGATTTTTTCCTTATTTTTCAGATCTACCATTTTTACTATAAAGTGTCTAGAAGTGTTTCTCCTGGGATCTTGCTTCTTTGGTATTCTATATGCTTCTGTTATTTAGGTAACTTGTTCTTTTTTGAGATGGGGGAAAGTTTCACAGATTATCTTGTTGAATAGGTGTTGCATTCCCTTGCTTTGATATTCCTCACTTTTGTCCACTCGAATTATATGAAGGTTAAATTTCCTGGCACTATCTGCTTGCTCTTGGATTTCCCTTTGGCATAATTTAAGTGATTTTTTTTTCCATATCTGAGTTTTTTTTTTGGTCCAGTTGGTGTATTCTGTCTTCTGTATCTGACACTCTACATTCCATTTTGTTCACTCTGTTAACTACAGCTTCCATTGTGGTTTGCATGGACTCATTTATGGATTCAATGTTGGTTCTCCAAGTACTAATCTCACCTCTTAATGAGGTGTGTACTACCTCTATTTTTGTACTAATCTCACCTCTTAGTGAGGTCTGTGCTGCCTCTGTGTTTGTACTAACCTCACCTTTTAGTGAGGTGTGTACTGCCTCTATTTTTGCATGCACCTCCTGTTTGATACCTTGCATCACTTTCAATATTTTGTCCCTGTGTTCTTTAAATTTCTGGTCTATTTCTCACTTTAATTCTTGAGTCATTACCTCCTGCATCTCTTGGATGTACCTTTGTCTTCCATTCCTGCTTTGCTCCCACTGGGCCTCTCCCTTGGGTGGCTGCTGGCTTTTGGGTGTAGCTTGCTATACTGGGTATTGATAAAGCTTGTAATTTTTTTTCTGTGATTTTCGCATGGCATTTCAGGGATTATTGGAGACTAATCTGAAATTTTGTTTTGGTCAATAGATGTTTGCTTTGCTTGGTTGCTGTTTCTGTGCTGGTAGAGAGAGTTTGTACCTGCCTGGTCTCAGTTCTGTTGGTGGCCAACTTCTAGCTTCTACTCTGACCGACGTAGGGTTCTGTTCTCGGCTCTCTGCTGTAGATCACTGGCAGTTCCCACCTATAGAAGGGTTGAGCAGTCTAGAATGTTCCTGTTTATTCCAACAGGTGCTCTTGGTGCGATCGGATGTGCTTGATGTACTCTCCCATTTGCTGGAGTCTGCTATGGGCTCCTGATTTTTTTTTTGGCCTGTTGTGGGCTTGAACTCTGGGCCTGGGCGCTGTCCCTCAGCTCTTCAGCTTAAGGCTGGTGCCCTACCATTTGATCCACAGCATGACTTCTGGCCCTCTCTGCATATATGGTGTTTGGGAATCAGATCCAGGACCTCATGCACACAAGATAAGCACTCTAATGCTGAGCCACCTTACCAGCCTGACCTCCTGACTATTATCAGGTGCTGAAGGCCTGTGTTGTCCAATAACCAGCCTAGGATATATGGGTCGGGTTCTGGTTGGGTTTTGGCTTCTGGTTCTCTTGTGCTAGACCCCTGGTCTTTTGCTGTCAGAGGCATGATTCCAAGGCGGGTGCAGTTCCTTGTTTTACCCCCTCTGCTGAGGCATATGCTCAGCTTCTGAATTCATTTGGGAGGAATTGGTTGTGTTGTTCAGGCGCTGAATCCCCAGGCCTTGTCCCGGCCCCTGGCCTGGGGCACGCCAGTTGGACCTGTGCTGCTGTGTATCCCACCTAGGTTACACAGCCTGGAGTACAAATTTCAAATTTCTTCCACTGTTGGCTGTTTTGACCCAGGGGCACTGTTCCTGGCTTGGGCATTTGAGCTCCATTCCAGGGGCGCTCTTGCTCTAGCCTGGACAGCTGGGTATGCTCCATGGGCTGGTGGAGCTCTCAAACTATTCCCAGTTTTAGTGGATCCTGTGGGGGAGGAGTCTGGGTCAGGGTCTGGGGATTCCCACCAGCTCTGGTCTCCCTTGAGGGATACACTGTCCCCTGGGGAGTACTCATCCTGGAGCTAGTTGTTGTTTCTGTGTGATGTAGGTCATTGGTTGCCATTGCAATCAGAGTTCAGTTGAGATGGTTGTGGGCTGAGCAGGGTGGTGATGGCTCTGTGTGTTTCACCTCAGGCTCTGTCTCTGTTGATGCTGTTTGGGTTGGCGCCACTGGATGGACCTCCGGCTGAGGAGTTGGGAAGGGGTAACCAGTTAATGAGATAATAGTCTAACAGACTTTCTTACCCAGGTTGTCTTTAAACCTCGATTATCAGATCTCAGCCTCCTGAGTTGCTACGATTACCGGCATGAGCCACTGGCACCAGCTTTTTTGAAAAAGCAACAATTAATAAGGCAGATACCTTAGATCATGCCTGTAATCCTAGCTACTCCAGAGGCTAAGATCTGAAGATGATGATTTGAATGTAGTGGTGCAAAAACGTTTGTGTGAGTCTTTTATCTCCAATAAACTGCTCAAGAAAATCCAGAAGTGAAACTTTGGCTCAAGTGGTAGAGTGCACTCTTGAGCAAAAGAGAATCTCAGGGACAGCACCTAGATCCTGAGTTCAAGCTCCATTTCTGGCACACACACACACACACACACACACACACACACACACACACACACACACACACTGAAAAGTAAATAGAAAATGTGAAGAAATCAAGGACAAAAAAATCTGAATATTGTAAGGACTTTTGGGTTTAGAGGTATGACTCAGTTTGTAGGACAATAGCTTATGATTGAAACTTTCAGGTACCAAGGACTTAAAAAAAGAATTATCTGCCCTGTATTTCCCTTTTGTCATATTCTCATTCGGGAACTATCTTCTTTAAAAAAAAACCACAAACAAACATTGCTGTTTTAGTGGTGATATATAGCATGGTTACTTTTCTCTATGTCAGGTAACTAGTACATTTCCTTCCTTTTACCTAGTCTCATCTGTTCCCCCATTCTCATCCATTCCCTCCCTCCCATCTTGACCCTCGAGTTGCATAGTCCACTTTCAACAATGTCCAGTACAGCCAGTGTGCTCTACTGCTGCAATTTTTCATCCATTTTCCACTGATTCTGTATCCTTCCCCTATCTTTCCTTAGATGTGCACGCATATTACATACTGTATATTGGGTAAAGAATACAGAGTCATCACAAAATGAATAGATGAATTAAGACAAGTTCCTTTGTTTCCTTATCTTTGCAATTTAATTCAGTATATGTATTGTCTTATACACATAAGAAGAGGTGCTTGGGTATTACAATTTTGTGATTTTCTCCAAAGCCTGTCCTCTTCTGTTCTTATTGTATATGATGCCTAGAATCATGTACAGTTTGTTATATCCCCTTGAGTTTTAAATCTAACTTTCACCTATCAGGGAGAAAATGTGCCATTTGTCTCTATGATCTTGGCTTAACTTTCTTAACATGATTTATTCTAGTTCCATCCATTTCCCTGCAAATGACATTATTTTTTCTTTCTAATGGCTCTTTCTGTAAAATTTCATTGTATATAGATAGCATAATTATTGGATCCATTTATTTATTGTGGGGCATCTGGGTTTTGTACATAACTTGGCACTGTGAATTGAGCAGCAAGGAACATGGTTATGCAAGTGTCCTTGTCATATTATGGTTCATGATGCTCAGGTTAGATGCCTAGAACTGGTATGGCTGCAGGGATGATATTAGAGAAGGCCTGTATTTCGATTTTTGAGCAACTTCCAGACTGCTTTCCAGAGTGGTTGTTTTAGTATACATTCCCACCACCAGTGCAGTAGGATTCCTTTTCCTCCACTTCCCAACAGCATTTGTTTTCAGAATTCAGAATATTTGGTTAAGATGGTACCTCAGGATTGCTTTGATTTACATTTTTTATGGATATGGATGATGAATCTTTTCTGATGGTTCTTTGCCATATTTACCTCTTCTTCTGAGAAGTCTCTCCTTACCTCCTTGCCCATTTAGTGATTGGTTTATTAGGTTTGGGAGGGATAGTTTCCTGAAATCCATGTATACATTGAATATTAGCCCTTTTTCTGATGTATTGCAGGTAAATATCTTTTCCCAATTTGTTGGCTGTCTTTTTAGTTTAGTGGCTATGTCCCTAGTCTTTGCAGAATTTCTTTCCTTTGATATAGTCCCATTTGTTGGGTCTCTCTCCTATCTGTTGTGCCCCTGGGACTCTATTCAGGAAGTTCCTGCCTGTACCAACAATTTCTAATGTCACCCCTATTCTGTGTTACAGTAGTTTGGCTGATTTTATGTTAGTTAATTCATTTTGAATTGATGTTAGTGCAAGCAGAGATCCACTTCTAGTTTTCTGACTATGGCTGCCCAGTTTTCCCAACACCAATTGTTGAAAAGGCTATGATTTGTGTGCGTGAGTGTGTGTGTGTGTGTGTGTGTGTGTGTGTGTGTGTGTGTGTGTGTGTGTCGGTTTTGAGGCTTGAACTCTGGTCCTCAACGCTGTCTTTCAGCTATTCAGCTTAAGGCTAGTGCTTGAGCCACAGTTCCACTTCCCATTTTCTTGTGCTTTATTGGAGGTAAGAGTCTCATGGGCTTCCCTGGCCCTGCTGGCCTTAAACAACGATCCTCAGATCTCAGCCTTCTGAGTAACTAGGATTAAAGGCATGAGCCACAGGCAACTGGCAAGGCTACGTATTTCCACTGTACATCTTTCACTCCTTTATCAAACATCAGATGATTGTAAGTATGTGGTTTTATTTCTGGGTCTTTTGATCTTTTTTTAATACATTTTCAATGTAAAAATAATGTACAGAGGGTTTACAGTTACATAATCTAGGTGATGAGTACATTTCCTATCAAGCATTATTACCTCCTCCTTCGTTTATCCCCTATCATGCCTTCCCTCCCACCTCCACAGCTACACTCCCCCTGATCCCGCCTAAATTCTGATGCTCGTTTTTCCACAAAGTGTCTTGTGCATCTCATTATTACAATGAGTCAACCTGTATCTCTATTTAAGCATTTTGTTTTTTCCCTTCCCCTCCACAAATTAGAGAAGCATATATAAAATATGCATGGCATCGACATTACATACAGTGAAAACAGGGGTTATACCATGGGGGAGTAACATACAAAGAACAAAAAAAATCACATGATATATTGTAAATACGTTAGAAACAAGAGAAAGAAAGAAAAAACCACTTATGTCCCTATCTTGTGGTTCATTTCAATTATTTGGTCATATGTACATACCTTTTCTTTTTGGAGTGCAGGATAAATGTGTGCCAATGGAAAATGACCCAGTCTATGTTTAGGAAAACCAGTAAGTGAGGTCCAAAATCTAGATTCAGTTGAGGAAAGGGAATCTGTCCTCACAGAATATCCAGACCAATCTATCCTGCTGCAGGGGATCCAATATCCAATTGAGAAATTAGAATCTCTCCCTCCCTCGACTCAGGAAAAAATCCTATCATTAATGAGGAAGTAGATCTCTTTGAGGACTCTGAGGCAGAATTGCTGCCTGAAGGCAACTTAGAGGCCAATCTAGATTTCGAGATTCCTTCCCCTCTTCCTGGGAAAATTTTTATTTTTCTTTTTGTCCTTATTGTTGTAAAATGTTCATTCTATTTATTTTTCTAACGTTATTAAAATGCCAATGTTTATATTATGTTATACAATTCGTGAATCCTAAATGTTGTTTTTTTCAACCTACAATCTAAAGCACCATGCACTTGTTTTGTTTGTGGGAAAACACAGAGTAAGAAGGGGCTGTACAAGAGAGACTTCTGGATATAAAGGGGACTGTTAATTTCACAGGGAGTGGCAAGGAAGCCAGGCCATGCCTGAATGAGATGATAAGGTGGCTCCAAAAGCTCTAGGACATAGCAGATCAGATGTCCTTAGAAAGCAGTTCTGTCAATTGTGACAAATGCTACAATGCTTATAGTGGTATATGGGACTCTCTTCCAACAGTGAGTTCAAATCTGTATACATATTTATTGTGCTTTGGGAAATATTGAAGAAAAATTTGGCTCCAATAATATCCAAAATGTACTTAGGGCTGAAAATATTTGACAAAATACATAGGAAATACCTATATTGGAAAGTAAAAGCCATCATCAATAGAAGAAAGAAGGCTTACATAGATGGACAAACACCAAATCAGGAAGGAAAAAGAATCCACTATTAAATCAGTTATATGCAAATATTTGTGATAATCTTTATATTTTGTATAGCATATTATATGATGTATAAGATTGAATATGATTTTTCATACTACAAAGGCATTTATAATTTTCAGTCTTGAGTATATTTTTCACAAATCTAGTGTAAATCATTATTGGGGAAAGTGGTGATATAACTTTGATTATAATTATATGAATATATTTTTTGTTTTTTAGTACACTATGTATAAAAAGCCAGCTATGAGTTAAGTATAGGAGTCTCAGGTCTGTAATCCTAGTGATGTGGGAAGCTGGGTTCTGAGGTTTAGTCTCTCTTACCCCCATGGCATTAGATTTTGAGAGGAGGCCTGGGCCCTCTAGTGTAGCAAAGAGACACACATGCAGTGGGATCACACTCCCTGAACCCAGAGAAAAGTCAGTAGAAATCAGAACAAGCCTCTTATCTTATGACAGTATACTCAGTTCCTGTGCCAAGATGGACATCTGTAGAACGTCATATTGAAAGTTGGCATTCCCTCCAAAAGTGTTTCTGACTATGCTGAATTAAACCTCATTTTACCTTCCAAGCTTCAAACACATAGAAATATGTCAATGGCTCAAGAGAGATGGAGAAAGTCTTACATATACACAAAATTGTATACTCTGCTTCAGCAATTCAATGACAAATCATCAAAGGCATGTTTTGAATTTTTATTTTTCTTTTTAAGGAAATGGAAATATAGAGTTCATCAGGGAGTGGGTGATAATTTGGTTGCTGAGTTGTAGAATGCACTCTTGGGCATGGGACACACTTGCCTTGGTGAATTTCTGTGGCTATGTGTGTCCTCACGCAGCTTCATAAAACAATGGCCATAACTTCTATGATGCCACAGCCATCTTTCCATAGCAGGAAATAGGTGTCAGGCACTGATCTTGCCCTGAAGTGGACTCAGCGACACAGAAAGGCACAAAGAATACTAGCCACCAGACTTCAGCTTGAAGAGCTGGCTTGACCAGAAGCTAGCATAAATTGAGCTGGAGAAGGCTGATCTCCAAGTAAGGTTCCTGAGCACTAAGGACCAGGCACTATTACAGATGTTGGCGAAACAGAAATGAACGTGGCTCTCTCGTTAGCAATTTCTTGCTAAAAAGAAATCCAGAAGTCATAATGATAATTTCTATAAATCAGAGACATGACATTGGTGGTTTAGTGGCAACAACTTCAAAGTGGGGATGCGAGGAGACATCCCTGAGAAGGAGATAGCTAGCTTGAGAGCCATCATCGATGCAATTATCTAGAAGCAGGAACTGCAGGCAGTAAGAACAGCAAGTACATCCCCAATTCATGGGAATGGACGTGACTTGCTTCAGAAAAGGAAAACAGCACTGACATGCTTGCTTGTGAAGTAAGAATGGAAAGGTACAATGAAGAAAAAAAGATCAGAAATGAAGATAAGAATAAATTAGATAGATATTGGATGCTGCGGGTTACAAAATGAAAAATTATCATGTTATTCTAAATCTGACATGACCCTCTGGAACCAAAGTGCTCAAATAGGAGCTAGAAACATATGATTCACCTAGAGAATACTTTTTAAAATGTGACTCTCACCGGGCTCTGGTGGCTCACAACTGGAATGCTAGCTACTCAGGAGGCTGATACCTGAAGATCATGTTTGAAGCAAGCCCAAAGAGTTAATTTGGAAAGACTGTTCTCCAATTAACCACCCAAAATAACGATGTGAAGCAACTGGTAGAGCACTAGCCTTGAGAAAAAAAAAAAACTAAGAGACAGCACCCAAGCCCTAGGTTCTAATCCCTGGACTTCATAAAACAAAGAATCCAACAAATAAAATTTAGTGCTCAGTAGATAATCATTTAGCATTCTGGTTCCATATATTTGGTATGACCTGTGGAAATTATATCCTTAGCAAATGCTCTCCCCTGATATTCTGCTTCATTAATAGCTTTCAAACCCCTGGCATTATCAATGTCTGCTCCCATTTAGCATACCAGTCTACCACTGAAATTTGAACATATATTTTAATTAATCATCAGAATTCTGATAATCTATCCACACACATCAAATGAATAGTAACTATATTCCTCTATTCTGAGTGTTTTAATCCTCCTTTGAGTTAAAAAGCCTTAACTATTAAAAACTATATAATAGTTATCAAATTAATTCTACCATCATCACTCTTCCATCCAATCTTGTTACATTAGTTATGTGAATTTTTGTTTCTTTGTATGTTGCTCCACCACAATATAATCCTTGTTTTCACTGTATTGATGTCGGTGCCCTGCATCTTGTATATATATTTCTCTAGCTTTGGGAGGAGAAGGGAAAAATCCAAATGCTTAACAATGGATACAGCTTGACCCACTGTAACAATGAGATGTACAAGACACTATGTTGAAAAACTTACTTTACAATTTAGGCAGGAAGAAAGGAGAGAGGAGGGAGTGTACTTCTGGAGGTGGGAGGGAAGAGATGGTAGGGGAAAAACAAAGGAGGAGGTAACAATGCTTGATAGGAAATATACTCATTATTTTGCTCATGTAAATGTAACCCCTCTGTACAGTATTTTTACAATAAAAACATAAAAAATAAGAGACTATATGAAAGTTTGCACATGATACCTTCTAACTACAATCCTTTCAAGAATTAAGGTTTTACACAAACATCCTGATTGCTTTGCCAAAGGATAAGAGATTTAAATAAGCTACCTAACATTTTGGAAGGAAAATGCTATTGGCTTTAGATCAAATTCATTTATCTAGTACTGAGGAAATGAATTTCAGAAATGGCAGAGGCAACGTGTATCATACAAATAACCTTATGAGGTACAACCAGGATGCCTAGATCAAAGTTCCTGGAAAAAAACAATGAATGAAAAGCTTCTAATACTTCTAAAATGAGCCTATTGGTGGTGGTTCATGCTTGTTATGCTAGCTAATTAGAAGTCTAAGATGAAAGGATCTCAACTGAAAGCTTGGCCAGGAAGAAAACCTTCCTCTCTGCAACCAGCAGACAGGAAGCATCAGCTCTGTGCCTGATGCCCAGTTGGCTGGACGGTCTCTGCCCACAGACATTCCGACACACAAGACCAACCCAATCTGAAATATTATCAAATCCATTCAAATAATATCTCCTGTTTGGGAGATAATCTTTGAAAGATATAACAAAAACATTTCACTGAGTTCCTTTTGAAAAAGTCAGAGTGAAAGGGGAAATATGTACTCACTGACTGAAGGGTAAGTTAACGACCAGAATGATGTTAATGGGGTAGAAGCCCATTTGGTAACTTATCCACTCAACCATCTTTCCTCACATCTTGTCAGATATCCTGAGCAGTGAGATTTTGGAATGCAAAGTATGTGTGTGAGCATGCAGCTTGTAAAAGTAGTAATGAAATGCTAGGCACTGGAACTCAGGCCTGTAAAACTAGCTACTCAGAACCCTGAGATATGAGGAACTGAGTTCAAAGCCAACATGAGAATAAAAGACCCTTACCTTCAATTAACCAGTAAAGGCAAAAAGATGAGCTGTGCTTCAAATGGCAGAGTGCTAGCATTGCATACAAAGCTAAGGGACATCCAGGCCCTGAATTCAAGCCCTAGTACTGGCTCTCATACACAAAAAGTAACCCTGACAACATCACAGGTTATAAATATATTAGCAAGGGGTGTAGGTGAATGGGACGATGACAGCATTTACGTCACTTTTAGTCTCAAGCATTCTGTACAGCGTAGCCAAATCTGTGAACAGCTCTAGGTGAAATCTTTCCTCAAAATCAGATTCATCCTCATACCCCTCTGCACATTTATCACACACACACACACACACACACACACACACACACACACACACACACACACACACAAAGGTCTATATTTCGCCATCTAATTTTGAAATATATAACCATACACATATGCTTCAGAATTCTGTGCCCTTGATTAGGTTACATAGGGAACACAATATATCTAGGGTCTGGCTCATTCTTCTAATCTTAGCTGCTCAGGAGGGTGGGATCTGAGGATCACAGTTTGATGCCAATCTAAGCAAATAACTCCTCAAGATTATTATCTTCAATTAAGAAGCAAGAAGTGGAGATGTGGTTCAAGTGGCACAGTGACAGCATTGAGTAAAATAATCTAAGCAAGAATTCCAGACCCTCAGTCCAAGCCTGTGTACTGGCCCACTAACACTCCAATAGCCAAAAATCCCTGAAAGACCAAACCAAAAATATGTCAATTTTTTGCTAACTTATGAAGTGAAATCCAATAAGGCAACGTAGCTTTTGGTTGTTGAAGACTTGGTGGGAAAACCAAAAATTTAACGTGTGCTTAAGTGATATAACAAACAAGCAATGAAATAAAAATTTCCCAATAAAGAATCTGGAACCCCTGACGAAGAGATTTTTTTCTACGATTTGAAAATTACTTATTTTTCAGTAAGCGAAATAATATAAACCTTTATTGTAAGTTATAGGAGTCAGTGTAAGCTCCAAGGAAGTGAATGTAACACTAAAATCACACAGCATTACAAGTTTCTATGCCTCTGGTGAGACACTAGAAATCTGTAATCGTGTAGCCTCTAGAAAGGAGAAGGGAGATGCTCAGCATCACTGGTCATAAAAGAAATGCAAATCAAAACTACATTGATTCCACCTCATCCCAGTTAGAATAGTCATTTTCAAGAGAACAAATAATAGCAGATGCTGACCACGATGTGGCTAAATATGAACACTACTACACTGTTGGTGGGAATGGAAGGCAGTATGGAGTTTCCTAAAAAGACTAAACATATAACTCCCGTAAGATCCAACTATCCCACTTCTTGGCCATCACGCAAATGATTTCAAAATAGAGCACAATAAGCTACCAGCACAACTATGTTCATTGCAGCATTGTTTACCATAGCTAAGATATGGAACCAACCCAGTTGCCCCACAATAAATGAATGGATCAGGAAAATGTGGTATATTTGCACAATTTTATGCTTCTGTTAGAAAGAATGATATTGTCCCTTTCATAAGAAAATTGATAGACATGCAAAAAATCATATTAAGTGAAGTAAGCCAGGCCCAAAGAAACATAGGCTCTATGATTTCCCTCATTTGCAATTAGTATTATCCTGTTAGTCCTGACAGAGGATTATAATAGCTGAAGTACTATAAACATATGTGTGATCATACAAAATGATGCTAATTGAAATGAACATCAAGATATTGAAACAGCAGGTCTTATTTTGTTTAGTTGTCAACCTTGATATAGCCAATGTACTGTAACTAGTTTTTTCTTTTTACTTTATTTCATTTTTCTTTTCAAATTAGTTTTATCCCTGGCAATTCTTGTCTTTGATTCTGGTACCCTCCATCCTATATATGCATGTATTTGAGGAAATGGAAGGGAAATAACAAAATGCTGAAAGATGACCCAGTGCAACAATGATAGGTTATATTAAATCGGGAATGATCTTCACAACAACATGGGGGACATGGGGGAAGGAAGGAGTGGAGGGAAGGGATAGAGAGAGAACAACAATAGAGTGGGAAACAATTTTCAATGAGAAATGTAACTTATTCGTGTAAATATAACCCCTCTGTACAGCATCTTTACAATAAAATATTTTTTTTTAATTTTATAATATTTTATTTGAGAACATACTGTACAGAGGGGTTACAATTACATGGGCAGGATAATGCATACATTTCTTACCAAGCATTGCAGCCTCCTCCTTTGTTTACCCTTCACCTCCCTTCCCAGCCTCCCCCCTCCCCCTACCCAATCCTTCTCCCCCGCCCCCCCTACACCGACATTGTAAAGCTCATTTTTGACATGACATTTTGTACTTCTCATTGTTGCAACAGGTCCACCTGAATCCTTAAACAAATTGTTTGTCCCCATCTCCTCCACAAGTTATACTGACATCAAATATAGTGAAAGCTGGGGTTACACTTTGGGGGAGGGACATAGAAAGCAACAAAGAAATAATCTTATAAATGCATTAGAAACAAATGCATGAAAGAAAAAAACATTAAAATACATATTTAAGGGTTCGTTTTCCTAACATCACATTATCTGAACTTTTCCGCTTCATTCATACATATACTAGATATTGCAAATAAGGGAAACCATAGGACCTATGTTTCTTTGGGCCTGGCTTACTTCACTTAATATAATTTTTTCCAAGCCTTTCCATTTCCTAACAAATGGGGAAATGTCATTCTTTCTGATGGAGCCATAGAATTCCATTGTATATATGTACCACATTTTCTTGATCCATTCATCTACTGAGGGGCATCTGGTTGGTTCCATATCTTAGCTATGGTAAATAATGCTGCAATAAACATTGTTGTGCTGGTAGATTTAGTGTGGTCTTGTTTGTAAACATTTGGGTAAATGCCCAAAAGTGGGATTGCTGGGTCATAGGGGAGCTCTATGTGAAGTCTTTTGAGGAACCTCCATACTGCTTTCCAAAGTGGTTGAACAAGTTTACATTCCCACCAACAATGAAGTAAGGTTCCTTTCTGTCCACATCCCCTCCAGCATCTGTTGTTGTTAGAGTTCTTGATTTTTGCCGTTCTAACTGGAGTGAGGTGATATCTCAATGTTGTTTTGATTTGCATTTCTTTAATGGCTAGGGATGTTGAACATTTCTTCATATGTCTATTGGACATCCTTCTTTCTTCTTCAGAGAAGTTTCTCTTTAAGTCTTTCTCCCACTTATTTATTGGGCAGTTGTTTCTTTGAGGATTTGTTGTTGGGGGGTTTAATTTTTTGAGTTCCAATTATATTTTAGATATGAGACCCTTGTCTATTGTATGGCTAGTAAAGATCTTCTCCCAATCCGTGGGCTTTCTATTGATCTTGCTAGCTATGTCATTTGCCCTGCAGAAGCTCTGCAACTTTATGCAATCCCATTTGTCCAACCTTTCTTTGATTTGTTGTGTTTCCGGGTCTCTATTCAGAAAATTTCGGCCTGAGCAAAGGAGACCTAGGGTTTCTCCTATTCCATCCTGCAATGTTTTCAGAGTGTCTGCTTTGACTTCAAGTTCTTTGATCCATTTGGAGTTGATTCTGGTGCAGGGTGATATATAAGAATTTAGCTTTATTTTTCAACATGTAGTTAACCAATTTTGCCAGCACCATTTACTGAAGAGGCTGTGTTTGTTCCATTCTACTGTTTTAGCTCCCTTATCGAAGATTAGATGGCTATAGGTCTGTAGGTTCATTTCTGGGTTTTCAATTCTATTACATTGATCCTGAGGTCTGTTCTTATGCCAATACCAAGCTGTTTTGATTACTATGGCTTTATAGTAGAGTTTGAAATCTGGTCTTGATATTCCTTCAGCAGTGTTCTTTCCGTTGAGGAGCGTTTTTGCTATTCGGTGTCTTTTATTGTTCCATATGAATTTTTGGATTGCCTCTTCTATTTCCTTGAAGAATGAGGGTGGAATTTTGATAAGTATTGCGTTGAATTTGTAGAAAGCCTTGGGAAATATTGCCATTTTCACGATGTTAATCTTTCCAATCCAGGAGCATGGGAGGTTTTGCCATTTTTTAAGTTCTGTGTTGATTTCTATTTTCAAGATTTTAAAGTTTTCATCATAGAGGTCCTTCACTTCTTTAGTTAAGTTAATTCCTAGGTATTTTATTTTTTGTGGGGCTATTATAAATGGAGTTGCTTTCCTAATTTCAGCCACACTTTTCTCATTGTTGGCATACAGAAAAGCCATTGATTTTTTGGAGGTTAATTTTATAACCTGCTATTTTGCCAAAGTTTTGAATCAACTTGAGTAATTTGGGAGTGGAGTCTATGGGATTCTTTAAATACAAGATCATGTCATCTGCAAAGAGGGAGAGTTTTATTTCTTCTTTCCCTATTTGGAACCCCTTTATGTCTGCATCTTGTCTTATTGCTGTAGCTAGGCATTCTAATACTAGATTGAAGAGAAATGGAGAGAGTGGGCATCCTTGTCTTGTTCCTGAGTTAAGAGGAAATTGCTTTAGTTTTTCACCATGGAGTATAATGCTGGCTGTAGGTTTGTCATATACAGCCTTTATTGTATTGAGGAATGTTCCATGGATTCCTAATTTTTCCAAAACCTTCATCATAAAGGGGTGTTGGATCTTGTCGAATGCTTTTTCTGCGTCTATTGAGATAACCATGTGGTTCTTATTCTTGCTCCTGATGATGTGATGAATAATATTAATTGATTTGCGTATATTGAACCAGGTTTGCATCCCTGAAATGAATCCTGTTTGATCGTGGTATATGATTTTTTGGATGAATTATTGAAGTCGATTGGCCAAAATTTTGTTGAGAAGTTTTGCATCAACGTTCATCAAAGAAATGGGTCTATAGTTCTCTTTCTTTGATGAGTCCCTGCCTGGTTTTGGGATGAGGGTTATGATGGCTTCATAGAATGTGTTCGGTAGTGAGCTTTCTCTTTCAATTTCATTGAAGAGTTGGAGGAGAATTGGTGTGAGCTGTGCTTTGAAGGCCTTGTAAAATTCCGCTGTAAAACCATCTGGTCCTGGACTTTTCTTAGCTGGGAGGGCTCTTATTGCTGTTTCTATTTCAATGCTTGATATGGGCCTGTTAAGATAGTTTAATTCATCTTGGTTTAGTTTTGGCATGTCAATATTTGCTAGGAGGTCCATTTCTGTCAAGTTCTCAAACTTATTAGCATAAAGTTTTGAGAAGTATTCCCTTATAATGTCCTGAATCTTGGTTGTTTCCGTGGTGATGTTTCCATTCTCATCTCTGAGTTTATTAATTTGGGTGTGTTCTCTTCTTTTTCTGATAAGATTTGCTAAGGGTCTGCCAATTTTGTTAAGTTTTTCTAAGAACCAACTCTTTGTTTTGTTGATTCTTTCTATAGATTTTTTGGATTCTAATTCATTTAATTCTGATTTAATTTTGATTATTTCTTTCTGTCTACTGGATTGGGGTTTACCTTGCTGCTCTTTTTCAAGAAGGTTTAGATGTGTCATCAAATTGTTAGTTTCATATCTCTCCAATTTGTTGATGTAGGAGCTCAGAGCTATAAACTTGCCTCTGAGTACTGCTTTTGCTGTGTCCCAGAGGAGCTAGTAATTTGTGTGTTCATTTTCGTTGAATAGCATGAACATTTGAATTTCCTTTCTAATCTCTTCCATGACCCACTCATGACTCAGCAGTGTGTTGTTCATCCTCCATGTGATAACGGACTTTCTTTGGTGGCTTTCTGTGTTGAGATCTAATTTTATTCCCTTGTGGTCAAAGAGAATGCAAGGTAGAACTTCAATGTTTCTGAATTTAGACAATTTTGCTTTGTGGCCTAAAATGTGGTCTATTTTAGAAAATGTTCCATGTGCTGCTGAGAAAAACGTGTATTCTGATGCTGCTGGGTGAAATGTTCGGTAGATGTCTGTTAAGTCTAGTTGATCTATGCAGCTGTTTAGATCTGCGGTTTCTCTGTTGTGTTTTTGCCGAGTTGATCTATCTAGTGGGGAGAGTGGTGTGTTAAAATCCCCAACAATTAATGTCTTTGGATCTCTATGGGATTTGAGGGAAAGTAGTGGTTCTTTGATAAAGTTGGGTGCTCCATTGTTTGGCGAATAGATATTTAGAATTGTAATATCCTCCTGAAGGAGAGATCCTTTAATTAGTGTGTAGCGACCTTCTTTATCTCTTCTCACGAATTTTAATTTGAAGTCTATTTTATCTGATATTAGGATTGCAACTCCCGCCTATTTATGGGGGCCGTTTGCTTGGTAGATTTTGTTACAGCCTTTAACATTGAAAATGTGTTTGTTTTTACGGGCAAGGTGTTACTCCGGCAGGCAGCAGATAGAAGGGTGTTGTTTTTTAATCCAACTAGACAATCTATGTCGCTTAATTGGAGAGTTCAGTCCGTTAACGTTAAGAGATAGGACTGAGAGGTATTTGGGAGTTCCTGCCATGTTGTCCACCTTCGTGGGGGCTGGGAAACCTGGGTTCTTCCTATGCTTCTTGGATTCTCAGTTTGGGTGCAGTTTCTTGGCCTTTATTGCAGTCTTCTTGGTTTTCTATGTGTAGGACATCTTTAAGAATCTTTTGTAGGGCTGGTTTGGTGGAGATGTATTATTTCAATTTTTCTTTGCTATGGAAGGTTTTTATTTGGCCTTCAGTTATGAAGGAGAGTTTAGCTGGGTACAGTATTCTTGGTTGATAGTTGTTTGTTTTTAAGGCATGGCATACATCATTCCAGGCTCTTCTTGCTTTGATTGTCTCTGCTGAGAAATCTGAGGTGATTCTAATTGGTTTCCCTTTATAGGTGATTAATCTTTTCTCCTTGACAGCTTTAAGGATCTTTTCCTTGGTCTGAGTTGATCCTGTGTGGATTATAATGTGACGGTGGGATGTCCTATTCTGGTCTGGTCTATTTGGGGTTTTAAAGGCTTCTTGTATCTGAATAGAACCTATCTTTTTGCATGTTTGGGAAGTTGTCTGCTAAGATCCTGTTAAACAAATTTCCTAGACCATTAACTTCTGTTTCTAGGTGCTCCTCTACACCCATTATCCTTAGATTAGGCTTTCTGATGGTGTCTTCCAGGTGTTGGATAGATCTATCATATTTCTTGGACTTGTCTTGGATGGTTGTATGTTCTTTCTCTATAATATCTAGGCTGTCTTCAATCCCTGAGATTCGATCTTCTGCATGGTCTAACCTGCTGTCAAGACTCTCTACTTTGTTTTTTATCTCTTTTCCTTCTAGTTGGTCAGCTTTGATGGCTTCAAGTTCTTTGTTGAAGCTCTGTTTTAGGTCTTGTATGAATTTCTTTACTTCCTTAATTTGGTGTTCAGTGTTTGTTCTCAAATCACTTAGTTGATTGGTTATGGTTTCTTTGGACTCCCATTCCTTCTGTTGGGTTCCATTCAGCATTCCCTTTGTGGTCTCCCTTACTTCCTTCAGCTTTTTGTTAATGTATTCCATGAATGCCTTTAGTGATCTTTGTGTGTTCTCTACCTGGTCTCTCAATTCCTGTATTACTCTTTGATTAGCTTCCTCCCGCTCATGGGATTCCTGCAGTTCTCTTTCCTCCTGTTTGTGGGCTTCCTGCAGTTCTCTTTGAGTGTTCTCAGCCTGCTCACGCCATTCCTCCCTTTCTCTTTGAGTATTCTCAAGTTGTTCACACAAATCCTGTATCAGTTTTTGAGTAGCTTCCTCACGCTTATGATATTCCTATATAAACTTCTGGGTTGCCTCCTCTCTCTCCCTATCACGCTCATACAGAGTCCTTTGTAAGTTGTCAAACTTCTCACTTATTATGTTTGCCAGCAGTGTTTGTAGAGCTATTTGGGACCTCTCCTCTGGATTATTCATTATCTGTTCTAACCCCTGATTATCAAGATTGGGAATTGAGATACCCGAATTTGCCATTTTTCTTGTGTTTTCCGGCTTACTCTGCCCATTTGAGATGAAGATAGCACCAGTTTTGTGCTAGAACACTATCTTAAGGCAACCATCAACCAAAGTTTGCATTTGTACAATCAATAGTCTACAGATACAATCTAGTTCAACAGATACATCTATTCAACATCAAACAACTATATGTTAATGGGCTTCAAACCACAGAGAAGAATTTGGAAAACCAGAAATTATTAGGGTTGGGGAGAGATGTGGGTAAAAAATAGGAATAGATTGGTGTAGGGAGGCACAGGGAGAGTTAACTATGTCCTAATCACAATGCAGGAAATAGGTTGGGTAGGATGCAAGTAGAGAGAGAGAAAAAAAGAAGAAAGGGAAAGGGGAGTGAAAAGAGACCAGAAAAAAAATAGAAACGTAACAATTGATGTTATTATAGAAATTAAAAGACCATCTATTTAGAGAACACTGTGAATTTATTGAGAGAAGGGAAGGGACATAGAAGAGATGTGAAAAACTTAAAAAAAGGCTTAAAATATTATATAGGTATAAAGAGGTAGTACTGCTATTAAGGAATTTAAGTCTCAGAGGTTTTGAATTGAGTAATGAATTTGTAGATTAAGTGTGTACACAATGGGGGATAGGGTCTACTAGTTAACTACGGGTTTATCTGAGGATGTGCAGGACAAGAGTTAAGTCACATAAAGAAGAACAAAAGAGAGGAAAAGGTGGAAAGGATAGGAAAGGGAGAAGAAATGATCAGAAGTTCAGTAGAGCTAGACAAAAAACAAAAAGATAATAAAGAAAGAAAGAAAAAGAGAAAGAAGACAAGAAAAGAAAGGAAAACACACATTCACGTATTCCTAAAATAAAAATTATAAGAGGAAAAAAAGTTACTGGAAAACAATTATTTTTTCAAAAGAGGCAAAAATTAAAGATTAATAAAAGTTTTAGAAAAGGAAAAAAAAAATTTTATATATATAAGGTACCAAAAAAAAAAAATAAAGAAGAAGAAAAAAAAAAGTTCTTTGATTTTTTGGGGAGGGGTGGGAAAAATCCTGTATCTCCCTTGTGTCTGTACCCAGCCTCTTGTTGGAGTCTCTGGTCAGCTTGAGGTCCTGTGGCTTGATTGGTTTCTTAAGTCAGATTGTTCGAACAGGCAGAAAAATGCTCTGCTTTACCCAAGATTTTGAGATCTCCTTCCCAGGTTAGTTTAATGGGAGGGTGATCTGCTTTGAGAATCACAAAAGAGGGGAATGCAGTGATGAGGCTAGGTTCTGGGTAGAGTTGAGGCCTTTCAACAAACAGTAGATTTTCCCTGGGGCTGTTTTGTGAAAACCTCACAGAGCCCAGCCTGGAGCCATTCTCAGCGTTTCTGTTTTTCAATTGATTGTGGAGGCTGCTAGAGGGAGGGGCAGCCTCTGGCTCTGGTTACCCAGTGCGGAAAGCCACTCCTATGGCTGGCACCCGAGCTGGGTGACTTTTCCCTAAATGGAGCTGAGTCTGGCAGGTCATGCCACCGTTAAGTTCTTGTGATCTGCTAAATGACTCGTTTTATTCCAAGGCCTGAGCTGGAGTTCGCACCTCTGCCGAGCTTTGTTGGTATCCAAGATGGAGATCACCGGTGCTGGGTGGGCCCTCCTCTGCTCCCTGAGAAGGAGTGAGGAAGTCGGGCTTCTACTCACGCCGAGTCTTGGTTCCTGGGTCGTCTCTGGTCTGCAAACTGCAGGATGAAGATGTCTGCTCCTTGTCTGTTTTTGCTGGTGTTCAGTAGAATCCGCTCACCCGCGGCGTCTGGCTCCTTCTTCCCGGACTCTGTGGCTCAGTTATGGTGCCCTGCAGTCGCCGCCCTTGCGGCTGCTGGCAAGCGCTCAGATGTGTCTCTTTGCCTTGATTTCCTCTCTCTTGCCTAAACCTCTGTCCTGTGATGGCACACTTGGTGTGGTTCTCTGGCTTAGGGCTGTTCACTGGAACTCTAAAACTGCTTTCTATGCGAGAGCTTGGTCAGATTCCAGCTTCTCCTCCGCCATCTTCCCCCACATTCCCAATAAAATATTTTTTAAAATATAAAAATAAATTTTTTCCCATCAAATGTCAAGCTGATACCATTGGAACTTCTGAGCTCATGTTAATGAGTGTTTTAGGAGTTTCAAGAAGCTAGTACTAAGTACAAATAACCACAATTTAGTGATAATAAGTAAAGCTCTTTTTATTGTACTATATGAACAAAAGAAAATTTCTTTTTGTTTCTGTTCACTTAGAACTCTCTTTGCCATCTGCATTGTTCCAAAGTCAAACTAATCACTTATCCTTATCTTTCTTTGGTATCTAGCTTTGGCATGTAATCTGAGATATAAGCAGTATTCTTTTTTCAATTTGTAGGCTTAGCAGGGAGGTGCTCCTTCCGGGTCAAGAGGTTAGACTGGAGGACCCAGCACACTTGCTGTGGTTTCTTTCGCACAGCTCACTGAGGAACTTACTCAAATATGTTTTCAAATTCTACCAATAATTCTTATTAGTATGAGACACTTAATTAGAAGTCACTTTCTCAAACTCCTATTTGAGTAATAAATAGAATAGGAAAAATGTTGTTTGCTATTTTTATCACTACATATCTTAATGTCTAAGTATAAAAGCCAGACTTACTCTAAGGGCCTAGAATAAGCAAAATGGCTTCTAGAGCTCAGATTATTTCTTTCCACAGAAGATGACAGCAGCAGAAACTGGCAGAAGGAAGAGAAAGTTTAATGTCTCCTTAATTCTTAAGTTTCAGTGCTCAATGAGGAATCCTCAGGAATGAGGACAGTTTAAGGATGTAACAGTTCCTGTGCTGTTTTCTATTATAGGAAGCAGACACCAGTCTCCCATCACTCTTTAGGTGACACACATGAGTAGTGATCTTGGTGAGTCCTGAGAGGGTCCAAGACGGCTCTGTCATGATCACTGGAGACTCGGAATTGCTCTCTAAGAGAATGACATAGAGGAAGGTGGTAACAAGACCTGAGATAGGGTTTTGTCAGATCTAGGTGATTTGTAACAGGCACTAATGCCTTCTGACTAAGAATGTGAATATATCATCAGAGTCCGGCACACAAATTTATCATGACACGTTACCTTGCACCATTTCATAATGAAAGACAAGAAAAGATAATTAATGCCCTCTGGACATGTTTTCATCAATATTTATTAGATAAAAAGTTATAAAATCAAGTTCATGATGAGGAAAAATCCCAGATGAAAACCAAATTTCAGGGGCATTTACAAAAACTGTTGTTCTGTATATATCATATGTGACAAATTATTAAAACTTAAAGAAGCTGCGTACATTAAATTAATTCTTTTTTACTACTGCTGCAACATTCTTTTACATTTCAACTACTTAATAAAAAGAAGGTAGGCCAAGCATCACCAGTGGCTCACATCTAGCTTTAACTTTGGCCTTTAAGAAGGATGAGACCTGTGGAAACTGGATTGAAGCTACCCCAGGCAGGAAAATCTGTGAAACTTTTATCTCCAATTAACTGTTCAAAATCCAGAAATGGATGTTTGGTTCAAGTTGTAGAGAGTTAGCTATAAGTAAAATAGCTAAAGGTCAGCTCCCTGAGTTCAAGCGCCACTATACTCACACACACACACACACACACACACACACACACACACACACACACACACACACACACACAACCTATCTCAAAAATAACCAGTGACCAAGGACCAGAAGAAAGATAATATTTTTTCTTTATTTTCTTTCATTTTTTGTCATTTTTTTCATTTATCTCTCTTTGGGAATGTAAAGGGGGCATAGCAATGGAGGGACAAAGGATGAATAAATGCAGCAGTGGCACTCAGTTGAGACTATGTTGAAAGTGCACTATGAAACTTGTTGGTGGGGAAGGAGGGGAAAACTGGAGGAGAAGCAGGGAAAGGGTGACATTGTCCAAATAGAAATATACTCATTGAAGTAGAGCTTTGGCTCAATATGAATGCCATTCTTCAGCAAAAGGGCTCAGGAACACTGCCCAGGCCATGGGTTCAAGCCTCATGACTGACTATATCAAAAACAAAGACAAAAATAGGTAGTCATTACCAAACGTATCTAACAAACCTTCTACATCACAGTAATATAAGAAGAAGAAGAAAAAGGAGGAGAAGAAGAAGAAGAAGAAGAAGAAGAAGAAGAAGAAGAAGAAGAAGAAGAAGAAGAAGAAGAAGAAGAAGAAGAAGAAGAAGAAGAAGAAGAAGAAGAAGAAGAAGAAGAAGAAGAAGAAGAAGAAGAAGAAGAAGAAGAAGAAGAAGAAGAAGAAGAAGAAGAAGAAGAAGAAGAAGAAGAAGAAGAAGAAGAAGAAGAAGAAGAAGGAGGAGGAGGAGGAGGAGGAGGAGGAGGAGGAGGAGGAGGAGGAGGAGGAGGAGGAGGAGGAGGAGGAGGAGGAGGAGGAGGAAGAAGAGAAGGAGGAGGAGGAAGAGGAGGAGGAGGAGGAGGAGGAGGAGGAGGAGGAGGAGGAGGAGGAGGAGGAGGAGGAGGAGGAGGAGGAGGAGGAGGAGGAGGAGGAGGAGGAGGAGGAGGAGGAGGAGGAGGAGAGAAGAAGAAAGAAGAAGAAGAAGAAGAAGAAGAAGAAGAAGAAGAAGAAGAAGAAGAAGAAGAAGAAGAAGAAGAAGAAGAAGAAGAAGAAGAAGAAAAGTTAATAAAAACCAAACCAATGAGAGACAATCTAAGAGAGCAAGGTAAGGGGTGATATTTCCAAAAAGAAATATACTCATACCTGACTTATATGACTATAACCTATGTGTAAATTACCTTTATCATAATATAAAATTTAAAAAACAGAAATATAGTGCTGGAGGCATATCTGAAATGGAAGAAGATCATATTAATATGCAATACCAATTTCAAACCCCATTATCAATTTCCCTTTCAAAAATGGCTCTTCTCATCACTTGTACTTTCCCTACCTTATGAGATGGTGTGCAAACAGTTAAAGGATGAGGAATGAGTCATACATACAAGAGGAATTTAATAGTACCTGTAAAGAGCAGTACTTGCTAGAACACATGTTGACTAGAACACATGTTGATACCATGTTTTCTGAAATATATAAACCTAGTTGAGATTGCATACAGGATCCACTCTATACATGCTGTGGATTCAAAGTTAACTAAAGTCTCTGGACCTCAAATTCTTCATAGGTAACAATAGTTATCTCACAGGATTATGAGACCTGGATGTCATTAAACATGGTGTGGGTTGTGTCTTAAGTGTGTGTGCAACACTCAAACACTGCTGGGGCGAGTAAAAACTGGCGTGATGTTTACCGTATTACTTAACAGTAATACAACACCTACTACAAACTCACGCCTATAATCCTACTTATAAAAGAGCTGAGGCCTCAGGATCTAGGTTCTATGTCAGCCTGGACCGGAAACTGGATGAGACTCATCTCCAATGACCTCTAAAAAGGTTGGAGATGGAGCTTCGTTCAAATGGTAGAGTGCTAGACTTGAGCATAAATCTCAGGACAGTGACCAGGCCCTGAGTTCAAGCCCTAGGCCCAACACACACACACACACACACACAATTTTGTATGTTCCTATCACGTCACTTAATACTTTTTCTCTTCCAAGCCCACCAGTTGTTGTTGTTTTAGTTGTTGTTGATGATGATGATGATAACAAGGACTTGCTGTGAAGCTCAGGGTGCTATTAAACTTACAATACCCCTGGGTACTGGGATTACAGGTATGTGTACCATACTTGACTTTACTCACTAACTACTTATAACATTTTTCTGAAAGAAATTCATTCAAATTCATGAAGATACTATGGCTTAAAGTAGTTCACACTAATTTTCAAGTGTACAAAATGTAAATAATATAAGTGGATATAGTACTATCCTACCACATGGTAATTCCAGCCAATACTCAGGAACCTGACACAGGAGAATAAGGATTTGAGGTAAGCCTTGTCTACAATGTAGGACTCCTTCTATAAAGGAAAAAAAAGTATAAATATTAATCTACTATGAAACATACAATATGTTAAATTTATATAATGGAACAAATAGATCATTGTTAATGAAAACAAAATGGCTTTTACTAGAAATGAGGAATCAAATGTGCTCACCGTGTAGGTGAGTTAGAAAGTTCTTACCAAAAGCTGCATACTTTTCTCGTTTTCTATTCTTCCAAAATTGTTTGCTTTCCAGAATCATGCCTTATCTTTCCTTGCTGGTTTCTTTAGCTTATTTCATACATGCCCACAGCGTCTTCAACTATCATTTATTTATGTGAAGAGCTTGCAAATATCTCTCTTCAGTCCAAACTTCTGGTATGCACCTCTCATCCATATATTCAACTACCATAAATACTTGTGAAACAGTAATCCTGTCTTTCTATTACTGGATATTAATGTGTCAGTAAAATTTAGGAAAATAAAGGAATAACATCAGTAAATATAACTGATGATTGTAATAGTAATGTTAAACATTACTACAATGCTGATTATTTTCTGAGCAATTTAATATAAAGCTCAAGGAAAGCAACGTTTTTGAGTGCTGATATTGGGGCTTAAACTCAAGACCTTACCTTCTCACTTACGCATTTTCCCTCAAGAGCGGTGTTTTACTCTTGAACCACAGATTCCCTTCCAAATTTATTTTGGGGATTATTTAGATAAGAAACTCATGGTCTTTCCTTCTTGGGCTGGATTTAAACTTGGATTCTCAGATCTCAGTTCTCTGAGTAGATAGAATTACCAGTGTGTGCTAACAATGTTCAGTTTCAAGGAGAGGGCAAGTTTCTGATTTCAAGCTCCAGGAATAGCACCAAAACATATGACATATAAATATACTGATAAACTAGGAACCCAAACAAACCAAATGTGAATATCTAGATGGGCGACAGACTTAATAGCATTATTATCACTATTACCTTTCCTAGCATTTTGAATAACCTGAAATTATGGATTAAAGTCATAGCTTAGTTGGTAAAGTACTAGCTAAAGAGCAACAACATCAAACACCAAGTACAAGTCTCAGTCTCAAACTTTAAATGAAATCTGAAATGATTTTTTCCTTAAATGAAAAATGACCATAGGATACCCCTGATACCTAAATGTATGGTTCAAAGAAGAAAATTGGAAAATGTTCAGAAAGACAGAATTTTAAATCTCAGTGATTACCATATGGACAGTAGATCAGACCATGTGTAACTTCATAATACATGCAGTAGGCTATATTAAGGACTTAAAAATTGTACACATTTACACTCCTCAAAAAAAAAACACAACTTACCAGGACACTGGGAATTCACATATGTAATTCTAGCTTAGTGCTCTGCTACTTGAGCCACAAACTCCATTTCCAGCATTTTTGGTGTTTAGTTGGAGATAGGAGTCTCACAGATTTTCCTCCCCTGGCTAGCTTTGAAACAAAATCCTCAGCTCTTTGCTTACTGAGTAAGCTTGAACTGATACTCTTATTTTTCTATTCTATTCTTTTGCTTTTCTATGGATATTTAAGTATCATTTTGTTAAGTGGCAAAAAAACCCTGCTTTTGAACACAGCAGAGAAAATCAATGAAAATAAAAGCTGTGTCTGAATAGATCAATAAATGGATATATATTTTAAAAGACTGATCAAATCCAAAATAACAAAACAGAGAAGAAACCAGTTGCCAATAACCAAAACAAATGAGTACTTTATCAGAAATCCTACCATTATAAAATTTAAAAGTTCAGTAATAAACAACTTCAGATGATTTATTCAAAGATGAAACCTATCAAACTTACTTAAGGAAGAACGAAAAAAAATGGAATCTACACAAATTTTCTTAATTTACATTTAAATGCATTGCAATCTATAAAACTCTAGGTACTGATGAATTTATTATTGACTTTCCTAAAACTTTGAAGAGATCATTTTGATTCTACAAAAATATTTCCTTAGAAAGTGAGGAAATACTATTTGCCCTCTTAAAAGTTTCTCATAAAAAAAATCTGTCTGAATTTCGTCTGGAATTATACTCTACGTACTGAGCAATTAAGGAGAATTGTTTCAGGACATTGAGTCTGCTAATCATTAACTACTTGATCGTTCATTTATCTAGTCCTTATTTTTTTGTATAACATTTGAAAGGTTTTATAAAATCCATTAAAGATATACTTCTGAATTGGAAAACCTTTTGGAGGGAATTTACTCAAAGCAGAATGATATATTTTAGGCATCTCAGTATTTAGAGCTGTGAATATGAAATCCATGAATAGTATAACTTGTTTTTAAGGAAGTTTTTAATACATAGAGCATAACTAAGAAAAATTGTAATTGATAGAGTAACTAAGGGAGGCCAGGACGTGGCCAAGTGCCTCTACAGGAAGACAAAAGCTTGGGATGTACCCTGAGGGAGAACTCTCCTGTCCTGTTCTGTCCTGTCGAGCTACTTGTCATGTATTGGGTGCCTGTACAGGGAGGGCTGGCACTGCTCTCACAGCACCATGAACATGGTCAGCTTGCCGCCATCCACGGCCAGCAGCAGAAATCAGATGAAGTGGAGCAGGGATTGGATGGAGGGTGGCCTGTGCTTGATGGATGTTGCTTCTGTGCATACATGATGAAGACCACAGACCTGGTTTTGTTTTCTAATAGAGAAACTGCAGCACTGCCTGAGCCACAAGTATGTCCACTTGCCATGGAAGCTGTGGGCCGTGGAGTCCTCCACCAGCATGTTGGCACAGCCCTCACTGACTGTAGAGTGTAGAAAGTAGTATCAAGATTCCCAGTAGTTCGGCTCTTTCCACAGGGTCAGGGCTCAAAATGGAAGGAGCTAAGGGTGGCCCCGTTTCCAGGAACCCCAACTGGAACAGTTCAGGCCTCTGGAGAAGGGGTCCATCAACTCAACACCCAAACCAGACACTACATCCATTTCTGCCTACTTCAGGGACTCCTGCATGGACAGCTCTGCTGTGCTGTTTTGCTGGCCATGAGGGAAGAACAAAAATATGCTCCTGAGCACATGAGCTCTTGGGCCTCAGAGGGCTTGCTCTGGGACATGTACCTGAAGAAGATGGTCCAGTACATTTGGTGTGCCCCATACTGGCTGCCTTTCTCCATGCAGCTTAACTTGCATGTGATTGTGGGCTTCATTGTGGGAGCCTTCCTGCTCCACCATCGCTGCTGCCAACGTGGCCCAAATAGTATAATCTTTAGAAAGTCTAGGCCAAAGCCCGAGAATATTAATGCAAGGAACTGGGTACATCAAAGAAGAGGGTGGGGAAAGGGAAGACAAATGAAGAGAGGAAGGGGCAGAATGTAGTCAAGCTCATTGGGAGAAAGTGAGGGAATAGAAGATGCTGTATGAAAGGAAATGTTCTCATCTGACTTATGCAAATGAAATCCCTCTACACAGCCTCTTTAAAATAACTATAATCAGCTGGGCACAGGCCACTCAGGCCTGTAATCTTAGCTACACAGGAGGCTGAGATCTGAGGATCTCAGTTCAAAGCCAGCCCGGGCAGGAAACTCCATGTCATCCTTATCTCCAATAAACCACTAGAAAACAGGAAGTGGCACTCTGGCTCAAGTGGTAGAGTGCTCACCTTGAGTGGAACAGCTGAGGGATAATGCCCAATCCCAGAGTTCAAACCCCATGCCTGACAATAAATAAATATAAACTAAATTAATTTGCTGAAAAGGAATTCATTGTCTATACTGCAAAACTAAGAAAAATAAGGGAATGGTGGGTCAGAGAGGGGTGTGATTATTGTAGGTGTGGCACAAATCAATATGCACTGTATTCATAAACTGCTTTTGTTATATGACAACTTCTTTGTACAACTACTGAAAGATAATTGACAAATAAAAATAATAATTGAATAGATGTAAGATAAGGTACAGGAGAAAGAAATGGTTGATAGATACTTCTGATATAGAACAGGGCTTCCTATTACATTGGGACCCTATAGAAGAACTCTACTGTTTTTGTAATATTTCAGAATAAGATGAGATTCATAAAGCATAGTTCATTATGATTTTTCAAAAATAATTTAAATAGTTGTTAATAACCCAACAATACTAAATTCCTATATTATCTACATGAACAAAGGTAATTTATTATCATGGTTTGAAAGAAAAATCTATGGAAACACTTTAATTTTTGGTAAGTCGTGAAGCTTGAACTCTGGGCCTGGACACTACCCCTCAGCTCTTCAGCTCAAGGCAAGCACCTTACCACTTGAGCCGCATAGCCATTTCTGGTTTTCTGGTGGTTAATTAGAAATAAGAGTCTAATGCACTTGCCTGCCCAGGCTGGTTTTGAAGCGCAATCTTCTGATCTCAGCATCTTGACTAGCTAGGATTACAGGTGAGGGTCACCGATGCCTGGCAAAAATTCTTAATTCCAATTAATAAGCAGAAACCCAGAACTTGAGGCTTTGCTTAAAAGGGGGAATACAGGTAGAAAGTGTAAAGCAACTACTAGCAGAAAGGCAAGCAGAGAATGAGAGAGAAAGAGAGGGAAGGAGAGAAAAAGGGAGAGTAAGAGAGAGGGAGGGAGAGAGAGAGAAAAATGTAAAAACAAGAAGGAACCATGGGAGGAAACAGGCAAAAGAGGGTAATGAAGGTGAATATTATCAAAATATGTAGTATGAATATAGGAAAATATAATGGAGTCCATTATTTTGTACAATAATAAGACAATATATCTAAAAGAAATTCAAGTTTGAGAGCAAATTTCTCAATTTATAAGCTTTATTTAGACAGTGAGGAGGACATATTAGCTGGTGGGGAAGATATTATTTACATTTCACTTAGGCCCCAAACACAATCTCTGAAGATGCTCCTGTTCTATCCAGGCCAATGAAGTGGCCACTGCCAGTTTTTGCAGCAAAAAAAAAAAAGTGTCATTCTGAGAACCAATGAGAGATAATGGCCAGACATCTGTGGCTCAAGCTTGTAATCCAAATTACTCAGGAGCCTGAGATGTGAGGATCCAACTCAGGACAAGCAGGGAAATCCCTGAGACACTAATCTCAAGTTAAACACTACAAATAGGAAATGGAACTGTAGTTCAAGTACAAAGGCTCCAGGACAGCACTCAGGTTCTGATTTCACCCTCAGGTCCAGAAAATACATACATATACACAGAGATACACAGACACACAGACGCACAGACACACAGACATACAGACACACACACACACACACACACACACACACACACACACACACACACACACACACAGAAAGTTAATTATGTATTAGAAAACTCAGTCATATGTCAACATTTAATGCTCACAAATGTTAACTCTCACCGATTTTCACATTCTCTTAAAAGGGACTATTTACTTGGCAGATTGTCCTGCATTTTATAAAAGAATTTATAGTCATACTTCTTTGGCAGTCACTATCACAAATTAGAATGGCAGGAGAGGGGAGGGAATGGGAAACTGTGTAGCTACTTTCCTTGTGCTCCACTGATAGTCTTATGCTTCACTATTGGAAAGACATTAGCAGGAATGAGATGTGTCTAAAATAATTTAAAACCATTGAAATGGCCACTGATCATGTATAGACTGATTAAGTACAACTTGACATATAGAGTGAAAACCACAGGTTGCTCTATCAAGTGAAAAGCAACCTATATATGATATAATTGGTAACATTTGATGTATGTATTTTATACTCATGGACATAGAAGTTTGTACATGCATGGGAACGGTTCTGGCAATATATATCTGACAATGGAATTCTTTTGGGAACGGAATATATGGTTGTGTAGATGGAGTGGGGACAAAATCTTAAATCCTAGATTAGAATTATGACATTTATATACAACCAAATCTATTTCTTTCAAAATTAAAAAAAGATGTACTAGCATATGAGATAAGAAAAATAGCACATAAATCTGTAGTAATTTTTTCTCACTTTTTGATTAGCACACATTCTTCCAAGGATTTGATTTGTATCTTTATGAGACTCATTTCCTCCATCACTCTCACACATCTACAGACTTTTCTCAAATCAATGTCAACATGCTTTGTTGTTCATTTTTACATGTATTAAAAAACTACCTATTTTGAACATGTTTTCCCACCATTGCCCTCTCTGTCCTTCTCACTTCCATTAAAACACACATATAATAGTTTTTTAGCATTCCTATATCTCATTTTAATTAAATTGCATAACAATATTATTTAAGAAATTTCATCATAAAATTTTACAAACTCATATTGAGTAATTTTAGTCATACTGATGGCCTGACTCTCCCTTTCCCCATCTAGCTTCCTCTTCAATATTCAATGGATTTCGGTGAGATACCTTTGTCATCATTGCCATGCACAGATGCCAAATAACATTTATTTATCCTTCCCTAATCCTACAAATTCCCTCAAAAATTTCCAAACATATAGACATATTCTATAAATGTATTTATATATGATTCTCTATGTGTTTACACGTTTATCTTTTAGATTGTGTATTTACATATTATAGAAAACATGTGACCTTTATCTTTCTTAATCTGGCTTAAAATCACTCAACATGATAGTCTCCATTTCTATCTATTTCCCTGCAAATAAAAACATTTCACTCATCTTAATGCATGGTGTGAAGTACAAGGGAAAGGCCTGGCTGGGCATACAAAATGGAAATCTGGTATCATGTAGTTAACATTTAATGCCAAGTGCCCAGAAAGATTACTGGTGTTAGTGCAGATGGAGGTAAGTGAGAAACCAACGGAGCCTCCAGTATGTCCAAATGTGCCTAGAGACCTCTTCACCTGGACAAAGAAGCTGGGGTGATAAGGGAAGAAATAACCAAAAAGTTTGAGCAGGGAAAGGTGATAAGATAATTGGGACCCACATGCTACAGCAAAGCCAGGTAACATGAAGAATGGAGTTGACACAGACTGGGCAAAGTTTAGGCCACTGGGGTCTTTGACAAAGCCATTGAAGGCTATCAGATAATTATTGATTGAATATAAGATAGTGATAGAATACAAATATAGAGAGTGGAAAATTATTATTGTATTTCAGTTTCCTTGGGTACCATTGTTATGTACTTTGTTTACTAAGAAATTGTCATAACATTGAAAAAAGAAGATAAAATGGAAACTGGTAAATCAACTGGCTGTGAAAGTCAGGATTTCAAACATATGTTTGACTTCTAAAATCCCATACAAGTGTAACAGTCTTACAAGGGAACATGGGAAGCAGAGTCTGCTTTTGTGTGTATAGAAAGCACTTCTTGAAGCCCACCAAGCTTGTCACACCAAAGACTGGGTTCTCAAATCCCATGAGGAGATATTGTCACTAGAATCTTCTACATAGGAGGCTCAATGCAAATTGTTCATTTTTGTATTGATCTTTTGCTAACTGACCTTAAAAAAGAAAAGTAAAGCCTAATTCTGTTACAAAGATAAAGATCTCCCAGCCAAGAGAAGCCAGGCTCATATTCTTTCTGGCTGCCTGGTGATTAGCCCATTGGTTGTACTTTTGTCCTTCTGATATAACACTTCTGTGAGGTGTTACCCTGCTTTGAGAAGGCAAATCCTTGTTAGAGGCATGATTAACTTTTGAGGACAAGGATACATTGGTTAACCTTTTCTTCAGTGGCATTTTAAAGACACAATGAGAGTATATGGTTCAAGACCATTCAAGGAAATATTTTTTTAACCAAGAAACCTATCTCAATCAGTATTCACTAGATGTAGTGGCATACATCTGTCATTCCAGTTTGTATGGGAGGCATAACTAGCAGGGCTACAGTCAACAGCCCAGGAAAACCTACAAGAATCTACTTAAAATTAAGTAATATTAAAAGGTCTGTCAGTTTCGTGCTTCCCTAACAAGTGTAATTTCATATGTGGCAAATCTAGGTACACTCTTCCACAGTGAATTTATAGAATGACCCAGGCTCAGGTGTGTTCTGAATTTCCACATCTTACTTTCTCAGTAGCCCCACCCATTCCAGCACACACATGGGGCTGGGATGGGCAGCTTCCTCTGTTGCTGGTAGGGGTTGATGCTTTATGCAAGCAATAAATTAGTAAACGTACAAACTCCCAAAGAGTATTCTGTTTTCTTTTCCACTCTGCTTCCATCCATCCAGTACTCTGCTGCTCTGCCTCTCCAAGGTTCAGAAAATGCTGGTCCCTCCTCCTGGACATTCTCACATTTGATCTACCTGGAAAATACCTGTTCTACTTCCACAACCCTCACAGGATTCTACCTGTATACGTTCTTTCCTGTATCACTGTACTCCAAGCCCAAGATAATAATTCATACTACTCTTTACCTTTGTCCTTCCCAACAGTCTTCTTGGCCTGCTCTGGAATGTTGTGTAATTAGGTACTATGCATACCACTACCCTTTTACATTCTTCAGTTACCTAGAGCAAGATATGCTTTCTAAAGATATCTTCCAATATAGAACAATACTTTGTAAACACTGGCCATGGTATCAAACTAAAGGCAGTTGAGTAGAAGTGTGTATTAATCACATAACATTCCTGCTATGTGTGATGCTATACATTTGTAATCCTACCATTCAAGAAGTTGATCCGGAACATCATGAGTTCAAGATCAGCCTGGGCTACAATAGGTCTCAAAAATAAAAGAACAATCCTACTTTAGTAAAGGAATTATTTTGAGGAACAACACATCTAAATGAAAATCTAAAAGGACAAACAAGGTAACACATAGCACCCTATCAATGCTCCACAGCTTACTCACCACCCACCATGAGAGATTTCCACCAGCCAGGAATAAATCTTTCAGCACAGCACAAAACAGAAACAAAAACACCCCCAGAATAATTCTTGAAACCAATTTTCCCTTAAAAACATTTCTGATAAACAGGATGAACAAATTTTAGGCCCAGTACTACCAATAAAAAAGGAGAAAATGAAATATATAAAATTTTAAAAATTACAATTAGTGTAGTGGCACACCCCTGTAAAATAGTTACTTGGAAACCAGAGTTCAGGATTGCATAGGGAACAATTATCAAGATCCCCGTCTCGGCTGAAAATGTAGCTTAGTGGTAGAATGATTGCCTAGGATGCATGAAGCTCTGGGTTTGATTCCTCAGTATCACACAAACAGTAAAAGAGGCTCAAGTGGTAGAGCTCTAACCTTGAGCAAAAGAAACTAAGGGACAGTGCTCAACCCTGACTTCAAGCCCCACAGCTGGGAAAAAAAGATCCCATTCTCAATCAAGAAGTGCTTCCAGGTATGTATGAGAGGCATTCTAACACTGCGTTCTAACACAACCTAGGGAATCCATGATATTCATTCAAAAGTAACTGTTATAAACAGGGCTAGCTGTCTAACACTTGTCTAACAAGTGCAAGGAAATGAGTTTAATCTAGGTACACACGTGCTTGGGTACACACATAGAGTCCTACAGAAAGATATTCGGATAATTGAATAATAGCATATGCACAGCAGTGGGTGAGAGAGGAACTCCACACCTTCTAGTAGATATGTGGACTGATCATAAAAACAAAAATATGTATATTTTCTCTTGATGTGCATATTATAAAATTATATACATGCTCATATGTGTGTATAAGTTGAATACATTAAGCAGCTATATGACTCTGTATGTTACATAAGCACTGAATAAAGGAAGAAATGGTCCAAGGTTACCTCAGAAAAATTGCTGAGATATGCCTCTGCTCTCAATATATTTTCTGGTTAATTGGAGACAATCTTACAGACTTTTCTGCTTTAGGGAGCTTCAAACTACAATCTTCCAGGTCTCAGTCTCCTAAGTAGCTAGAGTTACAGGCATGCGAGAGTAGAGATGTAGCTCAAGTGGGGAGCATCAACCTTGAAAGAAAAAGTTAAGGAAGTGAATAAGGGCTTGAATTCAGGCGCTAGTACTAGGGTATGTGAGCACACATATGCATACACATACACACTCACAGATTAACAAGAATGAAACTCTGGTCACCCAGCTATATTTGTATACTTTATGTGGTTTAATAATCTAATAATACAGAAATGATTCCTCAAGCTTCCTCCTCTTTATCACATTAGGTGTCTTAATTACCTTATCAGGGTTTTTCCTTTTCTTTTTTCTCTTGTGTGTGTGTGTGTGTGTGTGTGTGTGTGTGTGTGTGTGTGTGTGTGTGTGTGTGTTATACACACACTCTGGTGTATGTATAACAATACTGAGACTTGAACTCAGTGAATTGACATGATGCTATTGCTTCTTCTCTCAAAGCTGTTCCTCTACCCCTTGAGGCACAGAACCACTTCCATCTCTTTTGGGGAGAGAAGTGTCCCACGCATTTTCTAGGCCAAGTGGGGCTCAATCAGAAGTCTTTATATCTCAGCATCATGAGTATATTTTTTTCTTATGTGCTAAAATCATCAGGTAATAGTCATACTTAAAATTTAAAAAAAACTGCTGGGACAGCAGTGAGGGCTTGATTAATGCCCTAGGACCAGCACAAAAAATAAATGCAGTTTCTTGTGATTATTTCAGTTTAATTATTGCTACCTCCAGGATTATCATCTATGTCAAGGGTATCTGGAATGTGACTCCCTCCGTAGATAAGGGATCACTCTAATTCATTCAATCAATCAAAAGTAACTGTAAATCCTCCATATATTACCTGTGTAATGTCAATTAAAATTGTTAATAACCAATAAATTATAAAAAGGGTAGACAAAAAATCCATTAACATCCAAGATTTAATTCATGCTATGACATTTTAGACCTCACTCAGGAGTTTTTTGTTTTTTTTTTTTTGTCGGTCCTGGGGCTTGAACTCGGCTTGGGCACTGTCCCTCAGCTCTTCAGCTCAAGGTGAGCACTCTACCACTTGAGCTACAGTGCCACTTCCGGTTTTCTGGTGGTTTATTGGAGATAGGAGTCTCACGGTCTCTCCTGCCCGGGCTGGTTTTGAACCGCGATCCTCAGATCTCAGCCTCCTGAGTAGCTAGGATTACAGGCGTGAGCCACCAGCGCCCGGCAGGAGATTTTTTAAAACATATTTCTCTCACTATTGGTATTCTATCCACTGTGAAACTGAGGAACTGAAACCATACACTACCTAACTTAAAGGCCTACATCAAGAAACAATTAGATAGCAGACATTGATACAAGGAAGCTGTACATTGCATATTCTCATCAGTCAATTAATACTAAAAACAATGGACACAGGCCAACCTGAGCTGAAGCTGAATATTTTGTCTCAAAAACAAAAAGTGAGGACTGAGAATGTGTCTTAGTGGCAGAGTGCTTGCCTAGCAGCCAGGAAGCCCTGAGTTTGATTCCTCAGTAAGATATAAATAGCAAAAGCTAGAAGTGGTAGAGTGCTAGCCTTAAGCAAACAACGCTCAGAACAATGCCCAAAGCCTGAATTCAAGCCCTAGGACTGGATAAAAAATGGTTAAGGCAGGAAGCAGAGAGAAGAGGAATGGAATTATTTGTCTGAGCCTACATTTTCTTAGCCTTCATGAACTTTCAACTTGTGATTTATGTTTTCATTCTATTCAGTAGTCAACTAACTAGCTTCCACTGAGTCTCTAAATCTTGGGTTATTCAGAGTTAAGAATCTTAATTTTGGTGCTGTGGATTTTGGTAAATGGAAGAGCACTTGCTGGCAAGTGCCAGGCCCTGGGTTTTGTTCTCAGATTTGAAAAAAAAAACTATTTAATCTTATTTAGTTTATGACTTACTTCACAGAAGAAATAAATGTATTCACTCATTCATGGACGCACATATTGATATATTTTCGGGCTCATTTGAGAAAATTTACTATGAAAAAGCATAACAAGTCACACACTGATGGTTCATGCTTGTAATCCAAGCCACTCAGGAGGCTGAGATTTGAGGATCATGGTTTGTAGTCAGTTGGTGCAAAACCGTCTATAAGTCTCTTATCCCAACCAGTAAAAGACCAACCAGCAAAAAAACTATAGCAGTGGCTCAAGCAGTAGAATGTTAGCCAAGAGCTATAAAGCTACAGGGCAGCACCCAGTCACTGAGTTCATGTCCCAGCAGAACTGGCAGAAAAAAAACGAACTCGAATTAGGTTCAAAATAGTTCATAATCATTGAGAATAATTTGCTATTTGGGGCCAAACAAAACAATCATTTTTCTACTAATGACACAGAATAAAAAAATCCTTAATTAGTTCTAAATCATGTAGGATTTCACTATGTGGAAATGTACCTTTTCTAATGATAGCAGAAAACTTCAGTATTACTGTATATATTATATCCCAGGACTGTAAAACATAAAAAATTAGATTTGTGCTTCATGGACCAAGTTTCATGATTCATAAAAGAGTATCTTCACAGTACTTAAAGTTTTTATATACTCTACACTGATCCTTTTTCCATACTGTATTATTATTGAGCACAACATAATTGTTAGTAAGCCCTGCCTTTTCATTGGAAAATTCCCAATGCTGAACTTTCTAAACTTTCCTTTCTTTTATAAAGCAAATAAAACTATGATGGTATGTGAATATCATCAGTAGAAAAGTAAGTGAATGTCACCTCTACAATGCTCTGGACCTGCTTGATCATCTCACCCAGCTGCAATTCTGTGTTCTTTCAGGCATCCTTTCAGGCTGATTGATCTTCTTAGTGCCCAGGTTAGGGTGCCCAGTAACTTCCCTCCAGTCTCCATGGTTAGCTCTTGGTTGTTTCTTCATTGCAGAAAATAGATTTCTCTATTCTACAAAAAAATTAATGTGATTGGGTCAACCCTCTACTGTCATAAAGATTTTATTGTACGTTAGTCCATATTTCCTCAGAGAATTCCCTAAATATTCAATTAATGGGAGGAAGGGGCTTGGAGGGAGGGAGGGAAAAGAAGACACTATACAAAAGGAAATGTATTCATTATCTGACTCATGTAATTTAATCCCTCTGTACATTCTCTTTATAATACCAATGTAGACATGGCCACTTATTCACCTAACAAAACTAATATGTTACACATATTGAGAAGACAGTATACTCCCAAATAAAGTGTACTTAAATCATGTGCAAGGCCGCTCCGGCCCCTTTGCCTCTGCCACACCTGGTCCTTTTGTCCAAGATGGGGTGCCAAGGGCACTGCCTCCTGGGCTTCAAGACCGCTGCTGTGAGGATCTGTGGGCCACAGGTCAGCATCTCCAACACCAAAGTTGCAGAATGGGGCGGGTCAGCGCAGCTTGTTATGGTCCACAATTCTGCTGCAGTGTGAAAAGGAGGAGGGCTGCAAATGAGGCCTCTGGTGCCAAGCACCCTGCTAAGGCTAGAGTCCTTGGAAAGCCATACGGCAGCAGGGTGCAGCCACTAGACTGTGAACCTCCAAGCTGGCAGTGGAGACCAGACAGCAAGGCCTCAGTGACCTGGGCACCTTGGCTCATCGCACCACACCTTGCCCAGTGCCTCGACCTTGCAGCTGCTGCCTGAGGTCTGGTCTTTGGGCCCTGCCCAGCAGCTGGGAGTACCAGATGCTACTCAGCAGCCTGAGCCCCCCGCTGCCAGCTGAGCACCCAAGGACTGGATTCTCCACCAGGTCAAGCGCCTCAGGGAGACAGTCAGTGACTGTACACATGCCGACCTCATCTGGGTGGCCTGTGTGAATTTCTGGCTGCCTGCAGGATGAGCAAGAGGCCTGGCAGAAAATCCTGGCCGGCCAGCGGCTGCCCTAAGCCCCTTCGTTCAAGGTGGAGCCCATGCCCCTGCGCTGCAGGGACAATGGAGGTGATGGCAGGCAAGGAGATGCAGCAGCAACACCACTGCTACCTCCATGCAGCCCACAGAG
This sequence comes from Dipodomys spectabilis, assembly GCF_019054845.1. Taxonomy (NCBI): domain Eukaryota; kingdom Metazoa; phylum Chordata; class Mammalia; order Rodentia; family Heteromyidae; genus Dipodomys; species Dipodomys spectabilis. The sequence continues at coordinate 4,589,115 of NW_024870984.1, forward strand.
ACCCCAGGGCTGCCCGCGACATCAACCCCCTGGGCTGTCTGCTCCTGAACTGAGGCTGCCCATACAAGCAGTACTCACTTTCCTCTATGTATGCCCTGCCCTTGCCCAATCCACAGGTGTCACTGCCTCCTCTGCCACCTTTGTCCTGGACACTCAGCTGCCATAAGGGCCCCTCATAGAGTTCATAGTGGTTGAGGGCGCTTTTGCAGGACAGCCCCCAGGAAAGAGTGATAGGAGACTTGAGTCTGTGGAAAAAGGTATTCCACACATATTTTGATAGAATATGAAATCAGATGAAAACAAAAATTATCAAATTTTAAAAAAGAAATTAACCATGCATCAATGGCTCACAGCTTTTATCCAAGCTCCTCAGAAGACTGAGAGCTGAGGATCAAGAGTGGAAGCCAGCTTGGGTAGGAAAGTCCCTGAGATTCTTATCTCCAATTATCTACAAACAACAACAGCAGCAGCAGCAGCAGCAGCAAAACCCCACAAGTAAAGCTGTGGCTCAAAATGATAAAGTGTTAGCCCTGGGCATGAAGCTCCAGGACAATGCCCAGGCCCAGAGTTCAAGCTTGATGATGATCCCCCTTCCCCAACAACAACTACAACAAAAATAACAAAAATAAAAATTAAAAAAATATTCCAGTGACATCCTCTAGACCAACTATATGTTAAACATCTTGCATAGTATCCACATGCTCACTAGGAGTGTGCTGTAATATTCTAGGACAGGGTCAACAAACATGTTTTGTAAAGAGTGGGCCAATATGGTCTTCAATAATAAATACTCAACTCTGCCTTGCATCATGAGAACATACAAAAGTTAACGTGGAAATGGAAGGATGAGGCTAGGTTCAAATACAACTTTATTTATAAAACTGGGAGTGTCTCATGTTTGATTACAATATTCTGATACTTGATTTTAGGTTACAAACACCGGTCCATAGCCAAGATCCAGAATATTCCAGTAGTTTCATTTATTTATATTAATTACAGAAGATGTAATTATGTAATTTTAAAAAAGAAAGCACTCAATTGCAATACAATATGTTCTATTTGATCACCTGAACTGAAAAACTCATCTACTTACAATAGTCAATTGCTAGATTTTTCAGATTTACTAAAAATAATTTGCAAAGATCTTAAGGTAAATAAAAAAATCTAGGAAACGTTACTCTGACATATTATGAAAATATATCCCTAACTCGGTTCTACTTTTCAATAACTTAGAGCAAATTGGGGAATCCATCCAAGAGAGTGAAATTCTGAAGAAAGACTTGTCTTCTACACACTGCACTGCAGCTCCTGGATAAGAAACCAGGGATCACCAAATATCCACACTGCTTTTCACACTGTAATTCCCCCTCAACAGACTACCAGCACATAGAAGAATTTTCACCAAAACCTGAGTGCCTCACTTCTTTTGTGTATTTATATGCACTATCCTAAGGCTTGAAGTCAAAACCTTGGTTCTGTCCCAGAGCTTTTCACTGTAGGCTAGCCTTATACCTCTTCCAGCTTTCTTTGGCAGTGAATTGGAGATGAGAGTCTCACAGACTTTCCTGCCCAGGCTGACTTTGAACTGAGATCCTCAGATCTCAGCTTCCAATTAAAGGTAGAATTAAAGGCATGAGCTACCAGTGCCCAATAAACTGCCCTACTTTTCTTGATTGTTTTTATTTTGTTTGAGATCAGGACTTGAATTCAATATCTGACACTTTTTCTCACTAGGTATCACTCTGCCACTTGAGCCATATATCCAGCAATCATTATTTTAAATAGCTGGAAATCATTAAATTTTCTTAATATAGTCTCTACAATTACTGTTGTTCTAAAACTCATCCTAATCAAAAAAGTCTTATTTATGGACCCCAGAGAACATCTGAGCAAATTCTCATAATATTGCTTCTAATTGCTTATCACTTTAGGAACATGATTTTTTAAATTATTGTTTTACATAGCACAGTTGTCATTAAACAAAGCAGTTTATGAATACAATATGCCTTGATCAATGCCACCACTTTCAACATTCTCATTAATCCCTCCCCTTCACACACCTTCCCTCACTCTTCTCAATTAATGGTAGGATATTTACTGGAATTCTCTCTGCATTTTCCCCCTTTCCTCCTTTCATCCTCCAACCTTTCCTCCCTTCACCCTACTTTTGACTACTTATGACCCTATGATCCAGCAACTCTACTCCTGGGGATTTACCCAAAAGATTACAAACCAGGATATAATAAAGCTTTCAGCACAACCATGCTTAGTGAATCAGCCCAAATGCCCCTCAAGAGAGAAATGAATCAAGAAAATGATGAATATTGACCATTTGTAACTCTCATATCTCATTTTTTCTGCTGGTATCCCATTGACATTGTATAGTCTCTGTAATGCAGTGAGCAACACGTAGAAACTGAGGTAAAAGATTTTCAGTGTTATCTGCCAGCCATAGATTCCTTGATGTGAGTTCTCTGCTCACTCTCTTTGTCTGTTCATGCCTTTGAGTGCTGACTCTACAGATTCATGTGTACTATTTGCTACACAGAAAAGAGATGAAACACTTGTGCATACATATATATACATACATATATGTACATACACAACACATGCATATATGCATGCATATGGGTATATATTGAATACTTAAGTACATTTTTATCCTTTCTAGAATTGTGGAGCTAGTAAAAATCACATGCATTTTTCTTCCTTTTCAATTCTTTCAAAGCCTAAAAAACATTGTCTCTTTTGAGTAACTAATTTTAAAGAGAATGTCACCATCTGTCACCTGTCAGTGGCCTTGAAATTAAATGTTCAAATGGGACAATGGCTTTTTGGTGGGAGAGGGGAGTTTTGTATTCAGAGGGTTTTGTACTCAGAAGATCTGTGCTTGCTAGACAGGACTTAGATAGTACAACAGCTAGCAGTCAACTCCTTTTGACATACTTCTAGACATTTTGTTTATTTGAGGTCTTGAGCTTTTTGCCCAGGGCTGATCCTAGATTGATTGAGACCTGGCTACCTATGCCTGCCACATAAGTAGCTAGGATTACAGATGTGAACCACTATGGCCAGCTCATTTTTTTTTTAATTTTATTTTATTTTATTTGAGAACATACTGTACAGAGGGGTTACAATAACATGGGCAGGATAATGCATACATTTCTTACCAAGCATTGCAGCCTCCTCCTTTGTTTACCCTTCACCTCCCTTCCCAGCCTCCCCCCTCCCCCCCACCCAATCATACCCTCCCTCCCCCCCCCACCGACATTGTAAAGCTGTTTTTGACATGACATTTTGTACTTCTCATTGTTGCAACAGGTCCACCTGAATCCTTAAACGACTTGTTTGTCCCCGTCTCCTCCACATGTTATACTGACATCAAATATAGTGAAAGCGGGGGGTTACACTGTGGGGGAGGGACATACATAGCAACAAAGAAATAACCTTATAAATGCGTTAGAAACACATGCATGAAAGAAACAGAAACATTAAAATACATATTTGAGGGTTCGTTTTCCTAACATCACATTCTCTGACTTTTTCCGCTTGACTCATACCTATACTAGATATTGCAAATAAGGGAAACCATGGGACCTATGTTTCTTTGGGCCTGGCTTACTTCACTTAATATAATTTTTTCCAAACCTTTCCTATGTTTATTGCAGCATTATTTACCATAGCTAAGATATGGAACCAACCCAGATGCCCCTCAGTAGATGAATGGATCAAGAAGATGTGGTATATATACACAATGGAATTCTATGCCTCCATCAGAAAGAATGACATTTCCCCATTTGTTAGGAAATGGCCAGCTCATTTTTTGAGATGGGTGTCGTAGCATTTTTTTCTCTGGCCTGGCCTCAGACCATGATCCTTTTTTTTTATTTCTGCTTTCCAATCAGGTGGTATTACAGATGTGGGATACTATACTTAATGCACTTGACACCTTCGTAACTAAAATTTCTTCTAAAATTTCAAGCAGGATGTAAGACTTTTCATACTCATTATATGTAACCATGAAGAATACTAAATAAGACATAATAAAGGGGTTATAATTTAGATTATTTTAGTCACAGTGATAAAAATATCTGAACACTTTTTAAAATTTTTTGGAAAGTAGTATCTTGTAGGACCAAATAATGCATCTAACTGTGATCTCAAGCATCTTTTATTTAATAGGATTCCATGTACTTGGTGCCATTGGTGGTTCATCACTCCCAGGTGTTCTACAACCTCTATCCCCTCATAGCATTTGCTTTCAATATCATCTGTGAAGGTGTTCAGCTGAAGCAACAACTGGCTATCAAAGCCCACTGATTGCTATCCATTCTTTGTAGTGCATCTCCATTCAAAAACCCCTAAAACGCATGCCCAAGGAGCACAAACACCAATATCCTGAATGGAAAACTGTCCCATTGAGTGGATTTCCCCCTAGCAGATGCAATGCTCACAACATTAATCACTGTGAGCAGCATTTTTCTACCCTTTCCATGTCCCATAAGGATGCTGCTTGGAGTGGAGATTCTGGTCATTACACATTTGTGAAAAGGAGGACATACGTCAAACAGATTGAAAAGTTTGAGGGTGTACAAAAATAGATGGAAGCTACAAGTCATTGGAACAAATATCAGGACCCCTCTCTGGCCAGGAGTTCCTCTGAGAGTCAGTTGGGAGAGCTTTGCAAGTTTCTAAACTACCCTGAGAGCTCATGGAAACAATATCCTGGGAATCAGAACTTATGTACTCCAGACAGACTCTTTATGCCCTTAAGGAGTGTCACAAATATACACAGCTTCTCTGTTCCTTGGGGGACTGTCAAGACTCCTAGAGAAGCTTGGATAACTCCAACTTGTATACTAATGTGAAAACTGCACAAGGCCAACCTTCTTTTTGTTGTGCTTAGTAATTGTGCACTTTTATCCAGGAAAGTTATGGCATTTCCTATGCAGACATCTGAGGGGAGCATAAACAAGTGTTAGGTGTTTTGTTACTAAAGCTTGCATAGATTTTTTTTTTGGGGGGGGGGTTGGTCATGGGGCCTGAACTCTGGGCCTGGGCGCTGTCTCTCAGCTCTTCAGCTCAAGGCTAGCATTCTACTACTTGAGCCACAGTGCCACAGCTTCTGGCTTTTATTTTTTGCTTATGTGGTGCGGAGGAATCGAACTCAGGGCCTCATGCATGCAAGGCAAGCGTTCCCCCACTGAACCACCTTCCCAGCCCAAGATAAGTTTTTTTAATGTGCTGATTCTGGGGTTTGAACTCAGGGCCTCAGCACTGAGTTTCTTTTTCCCCAAGGCTACTAGTAAAATTGGAGCACAAATCTCTTGAAATTTCTGCCAAACAAACTCCATAACTAAGATCTCAAAGACAGGTAGAAATGCAAGCATTAGTCACTTAAGTATTATATCATGTACTCAAGTTAGAATGTGACAGGGAATAACAAAAATATCTATTGATACTATTATCTTTGATGATGAAGCCATTCTCCTTCTCCATTTCCTCAAAGCCTGAAAGGTAATTTAAAGTAATAACATGGCTCCTTTATCTTCAGCATTTCTAAGGGTAAGTACACTGCCCACAAACAACTAGTTTCATGTTCAATTATATACACACAAAATGAAATATCATGGAGAAAGCAACACATATATATTTGCAAAAAGCTAAAATGACTTCTTCCTTATTCTCTTACTCAAAAGATCATTTGCCATGAAATAGATTGTCCTTGAAAAAATCGTGTTTAGTATGTCAGAGTTAGAGAGACAAAGACATATGTTTTCTCTCTGTGGAAGTTAGATCTAAATTATAAACATTCATGAAAAAAACATATTCAGGGTCCTAGGCATACATACAAGCTGAATAAATTCTGGTATACTCATGGAAGATTGAAAGAGTGTAACTCCTTTAAACAACTCAGAGTTTAACAAACTGAATACCAGGAGGCTGAAACATGTGTTCCATATGTGGAGAGTGGGAGGAGGTCAAGGGGTAGAGGATGGTGATTGGAGGGAGAAAAGGTGGGTAACCAAACACAGTCCTAATAGTCAATGTATATCCGTGAATATAAAACCAGGTAACTTGAGAACATAGAGATGGGGTTGGGAGATATGTGGGAGAAGGATGAATGCAATGACATTGATCAAGATGCATTGTATTCAAAAAGTGACATGCTGTCAGTAAAAGTCCTTTGTAAAAGAAATTAAATAAGAAAGTCATATAAAAAGTAAGTCACACCCCATGTCTACTGGCTCAATTTTCCTCCTCCAAGTGATCTGTGAAAAGAGCTCAGCTGTTTTCAGATAATTACCTCAAGTTTCTTCAGGAGGAATTTCATTTGCACTGCAGAACTCAGAGAGTGCTCAGGCCACATCTCTGTGATTTCACCTTCCAAATCATTCATCCAGGTCATCATTTCTGTGATTCTCCATATGATGGATATTTCTCCATCGGAAGCCGCAGCAACAGAATGATTTTCCCTTAATTTCTGCAGTTGACAAGACAAGTCAGGATATCACAAAAGAGTTCTCATTTGATAAAAGGTCTTGCTACCATAATTATGCAGGTTACCCACAAACCCAACACAACATTTAACCTTAAAATACATGACCCGCCCCTCCCATACCCAGCAATGATATAAAACTTTTACATAATGTAGCACAGTACCAGATACTATGAGAAAAATGTAAATCTTATTTTGCCCTTAAGAAAGATCTCATTAGAGTTCAGTGAAGTAACTAAGACCTAGATTAAGTGATGCCACAGAAAAAAATGGTGCTGGCAAAACTGGTTAACTACATGTAGAAAACTAAAGCTAGATCCTTATATATCACCCTGCACCAGAATCAACTCCAAATGGATCAAAGACCTTGAACTCAAAGCAGACACTCTGAAAATATTACAGGATGGAATAGGAGAAACCCTGGGTCTCCTTGGCTCAGGCCGAAATTTTCTGAATAGAGACCCGGAAACACAACAAATCAAAGAAAGGTTGGACAAATGGGATTGTATAAGGTTGCAGAGCTTCTGCAGGGCAAATGACATAGCCAGCAAGATCAATAGAAAGCCCACGGACTGGGAGAAGATCTTTACTAGCCATACAACGGACAAGGGTCTCATATCTAAAATATACTTGGAACTCAAAAAATTAAACCACCCAACAACAAATCCTCAAAGAAACAACTGCCCAATAAGTAAGTGGGCGAAAGACTTAAAGAGAAGCTTCTCTGAAGAAGAAAGAAGGATGGCCAATAGACACATGAAGAAATGTTCAACATCCCTAGCCATAAAAGAAATGCAAATCAAAACAACATTGAGATATCACCTCACTCCAGTTAGAATGGCAAAAATCAAGAACTCTAACAACAACAGATGCTGGAGGGGATGTGGACAGAAAGGAACCTTACTTCATTGTTGGTGGGAATGTAAACTTGTTCAACCACTTTGGAAAGCAGTATGGAGGTTCCTCAAAAGACTTCACATAGAGCTCCCCTATGACCCAGCAATCCCACTTTTGGGCATTTACCCTAATGTTTACAAACAAGACCACACTAAAGCTACCAGCACAACTATGTTTATTGCAGCATTATTTACCATAGCTAAGATATGGAACCAACCCAGATGCCCCTCAGTAGATGAATGGATCAAGAAAATGTGGTATATATACACAATGGAATTCTATGCCTCCATCAGAAAGAATGACATTGCCCCATTTGTTAGGAAATGGAAAAACTTGGAAAAAATTATATTAAGTGAAGTAAGCCAGGCCCAAAGAAACGTAGGTCCCATGGTTTCCCTTATTTATAATATCTAGTATATGTATGAGTCAAGCGGAAAAGGTCAGATAATGTGATGTCAGGAAAATGAACCCTTAGATGTGTATTTTAATGTTTTTTTTCTTTCATGCATGTGTTTCTAACACATTTATAAGATTATCTCTTTGTTGCTTTGTAGGTCCCTCCTCCACAGTATAACCCCTGCTTTCACTATATTTGATGTCAGTATAACTTGTGGAGGAGATGGGGAAAAACCAGTTGTTTAAGGATACAGATGGACCTGTTGCAACAATGAGAAGTACAAGTTGTCATGTCCAAAACGAGCTTTACAACGTTGGTGCGGGGGGGGGGGGGGAAGGAGAAGGATTGGGATTGGGGGGGAGGGCGGAGGCTGGGAAGGGATGTGAAGGATAAACAAAGGAGGAGGCTGCAATGCTTGGTAAGAAATGTACGCATTATCCTGCCCATGTAACTGTAACTCCTCTGTACAGTATGTTCACAAATAAAATTAAATTAAAAAAAAATTGTTGAATTGGAAAAAAATATTTTAGAAGATTTGTCAGCTAACAATCAAATGCTGATTCAAATACCAAGATCTCCCTGTATCAGTTGAAGCACTGGTGGGCTTTGGAGAAAGCATCCCTAACATCAAACCCAGAGCTTCCAACTACACAGGCTACAGCAGAAAGGGAGTCAGGGCAGAATCTTAGCCATAGCCTTCCTTTTCTTAGATTCTCTATAGCACATGCTCAGGCTAATTTGGCACCATGAATGTGTGTTCTTGCACATTGTGTACACACATAAACACAAATCCTCCCACATAATTAGGATCTCATGAGAATTTAGATGGGAGCCCACTTATCTCATATATGGACATGAGATAATGACCTATGAACTTGGTTAGACACTGACCAGGAAGATGGAGATCTGGAGGTGAAGCTGAAGAATCCCTTGAACAAGACCTCTTTGTAGCAGGTGAAGTGCTATTTGAGGAGGGTGGCAGAATCCCCAGATTCAAACCCATAACCAAGTCTATAGAGGCCAGGAAGGGACGTGGGGCAAACACCAAGCCCTAGCCTTCCTTCTCTTAGTCCCACTGTAACACATTATCAGGTAAATCTGGCAACAGGTAAATGAGAACCTGTGTGTGTGTGTGTGTGTGTGTGTGTGTGCATGCGTGCGTACACACACACACACAAACTTCACACATGATTCTGTACACTCTGGGGGATAGGGCCCCCCTTACCTCAAAACAGGGGCTTCCTGAGGGTAGCACATCACTACAGTCAGTGTATGAAAAGTTTGGTGAAGGCAGCAGACTCAATGGCTCCAGCCCCATCGCCACTCTCAGTTGACACAATGGACGCAAGCAATCCCCAGCTATGCCTGAGAAGAAAGCCCAGGTTGTCAAACAGCCCCCACCTTCCTTCACAATGGACTCTAAAGCATACATTCATTCCTATCTGAAGCTACATGTGTACAACTGCGTAACCCTTCATCGTGCCTCAGCAACCACACCAGGGGAAGGGTCATCTTACCTCAAAATGGGGCTTCAAGGCACTTGGGCACATGTGTTCCAGCAAGATGGAGATCTGAAGAGGTCTTTGGACACCAGGTCCCTCCAGCAGTTGAGAGACCACTTGGGGGTGGGTGGCAGTGTTAATGGCTCTAGTACTACAACCACCAGTGAATGTGTGAGCCCCACACTACAGGTTTTAGTAAGGTGGACTCTAATCCCCAGCCTTCCTTCTCTGGTGACTGCCACAGCCTATGTCCAGACCAACCTTGTACCACATGCATGTGCATGTGCGTGTGTATACTTAAGTGTGCATTTCATGGGCATCCTTTCAACCACTCATGTTGAGAGAACAGAGGCTTGGAGAACAGGGTTGAGGGACTGAGGGCAGTGGGAGGAGGGTGGGCAAGGTGGCAGGGGAGCTGGGGAGGCTGTGGAAGGTGGGGGTGGGGAAATAGGAAGGACCGGGTAGAATGGACAGGTCCACTAAATCCACTTAACTCAAAATAGGGTCTTCCCAGGACAGATCCCACAGGGAACTGGAGCTGAGGGATGAGGGAGGATACTCACCTGAATCTTTGTTTTCCAAGAATGGTAAGTGCAGTACTGACATTAGACAAAAAAACCTTAGCCAGGAGGTGAAGTGGGGAAGACTTACTCTAGGCCTTCCTTCTCTGGCAGCTCTCACAGACCTTGTTCAAGAAATTTGGCACCACATCCAAGCATGCTATGGGAATGCCCTGTGCATGAGTGGATGTCCACACATGCCTTCATGCATGCATCTGTTCCCATGGGAAGATGAGTAGAACTGGGAGAAGAGAGGGGAAGAGGAGCCTGGATGAGGGATGGAGATGAAAGTTGGGATAAGGTGTGGTGGGAGGTAAGGTTGGGGTCAGAAGTGAGGGTGAAGATTGGGCTGGAAGGGGACTGAGGAGTGGAGCTAGAAGTAGTAGTAAGTTTGAGGCCCGATGTGGGGTGAGAGGTGGATCTAAGAGTGAGGGTGAGGGATGAAGCCAGAAATGAATGTGAGGAATGGGACCAGAAGTGGGGATGAGGTGTGGGACCTAAGTTGGATGTGTGAGTGGGACCAGAATTGGTTTTGAGGTTGGGCCTAGAAGTAGGATGAAGGGTGCATCAGAGCATGGTTGTGAGGGGTGAGGTTGGAAGTGTGGGTAGGTTAATGACAGAAGTAGGGTGAAAGGTGGATCCGATATGGTGATGGATGAGGTCAGAAATGGGGGGTGAATAGTGGAGTCATAAGTGGGGTGTGGGTGGATACAATACTGGGAATGAGGGGTGAAGCTGTAAGTGGGGGTTGGGGTTACAGTGGGGGTGAGGAAGTGAGGTGAGTGGTGGATCCAAGAGTGGGGTGAGGGTTGAGACTAAAATGGATGTGAGGGTTGGAGCTGAAAGTAGGGGTGAGGATCTGGCCCAGAAAAGGCGGTGAGGATTTGGTCAGGTAGGGAGACAGGCCCACTTACCTGGAATCAGAGTCATCATGGGATGTCTCCAGCAGCTGGGACCACACAAGAGGAAGGTGGAGATCTGCCTCACTTGAAGCCCTAGAGTCCCTCTAGTACCACATCTCAGAAGCAGGAGATAGCAGCAGCTTCCCCACCTCCAGCCCTACAACTGTCAGCAGATGCCAGGAGACCTAGGAACCTCAAACTACAGGAGCCTCTGTCTATGGTGACTGTATTGCCAATGTGCAGGTCAGTTGGGCCTCACGTACATGCATTCAGATGTACATGCACACACATCCCCTCACCTACGCATGTTGGGGTGGCCTTGGGTCCAGAGGGACAGGGTGGGGCAGGATACAAGGTAGGCGGAGGGGGAGGGAACACGGTGGGTGTGGGCCAGGCTGTGAGGAGGGGAAATCAACTGGAGCATAGTGGAGCCTAGCAAAAGGATATGGTTCCAAGAAGAGGTTTGGGCCCACTCAACTAGAAAGAGAGTTGTTTTGGGATGGCTTCCACAGTGTAAAGAAGGATCAGTGGAGGACGTGGAGGGGACTTGAGGGATGGTGGAGCTTACCTAGAATCTGGGTTGTCCAGGAACATTTCCCGGGAGAACCATTCTGGTGAGTATATTGCCTATGTTCTGGCCAAGCATTCATCTCATACAAGCATGAGCACACATTCCCACATCCATGAATGTTAAGGTGACCTGGGAGGAGGACAGAAGGGGCAAACAGAGTGGTCCTGGGATGAGGGAAGGAATGAGGATAGGAGTAGACAAAGCAATGTTGGATAGGTGTCTTCCCAATGTAGATGAGAGGGGTCAGAAAGAGGGGTTGGGCTCACTTCACTAGAAACAGGGATGTATGAGGATGGCTGCAGCAGGGGTACAGCGGCAGAGTGATGGGTGGGGAAGAAGAGGATGACAGGTTGTCTCCATGGTGTTGCCTTTCTATGGTGCAGCACTGGTTGGGAATGGGCATGATTAAAACTTTCATCAATTTTTTTAAAAAAATAATCAATAGATTTTTAAGTTTCCAGTTTTAAATTTCCAATTCTCCATGCAGTTAGGAAGTTGAGATGATGCAAAGAAGTCTCAAAACTGTATGTCATATAGTTCTGGTGTGTGTGGGGGTGCCAGTCTGATGTTATTCTTCTCTAGGCTAGGACTCTAGCATTCGCCATAGTTTCACTTTCAGATCTTTTGATTATGCATTAGAGAAAAGAAATATCTCTCTTTCCTGCCTGGTCTAGTTTCAAACTACAATTCTCAGCTCTCAGGCTCTTGAATAGTCAGTATTACAGGCATTAGCCACTGCCGCCCAGCTGTGTTACCTACATTTAAATCATACGGTATGCTGAGTGTTATCTATTCATTAATTTGTGCAACAGTGCTGCCAAAAATAAATAGTAAAAAAAAACAAGATATTACTGAGATTTTCCTAAACCAAAAAAAAAATAATAATGACCCATAATATGCTCAATTTAAGTGATGAATTAAAAATTATGCAGCTGTTGAACAGCAACATATATTTGGTCATTATGAGAAAAATGATTCAAATAGCCAGAGTAATCAAGATACAGAGAATAAGCAAGGTGCATGGGGGGGGGGGGGCGTTGGTTGTGGGGTTTGAATTCGGCCTGGGTGCTGTCCCCTAACACTTCTGCTTAAGGCTGGTGCTCTACCACTTGCGTCACAGCGTCACTTCTGATTTCTGGTGGTTAATTGGAGATAAGAGTTTCACAATCTTTCCTGCTCAGGCTGGCTTTGTACCTCTATCCTCATATCTAAGGCTCCTGAATAGCTAGAATTACAAGCATTATTTCCCAGTGCTGCCCTGTTGTGGTTTTTTTTTTTTTAATTTATTTTTTATTGTGAAAATACTGTACAGAGGGGTCATAACTACATGGGCAAGATAATGAGTACATTCCTTATCAAGCATTGCAGCCTCCTCCGTGGTTTCCCCTTCCCATCTTCCTCCTGCCCCCCCCCCCACCCGATCCTGCCCGCTCCACCTCCCCCCGCCCTAACCAAAGTTGTAAAGTTCGTTTTCGACATAACAACTTGTATATCTCATTGTTGCAATGGATCCACCTCTATCCCTATTTAAACGATTTGTTTTCCCCTTCCCCTCCACAAATTATACCGACATCAAATACAGTGAAAGCAGGGGTTATACTGTGGGAGAAGGACATACAAAGCAACAAAGAAATAATCTTATAAATGTGTTAGAAACAATTGCATGAAAGAAAAAATAACATGTGAATACATATCTTAGGGTTCATTTCCCTAACATCACCTTATCTGAACTTTTCTGCTTGACTCAGACATATACTAGATATTGCAAATAAGGGAAACCATGGGATCTGTTTCTTTGGGGCTGGCTTACTTCACTTAATATATTTTTTTTCCAAGTCTTTCCATTTCCTAACAAATGGAGCAATGTCATTCTTTCTGATGGAGGCATAGAATTCCATTGTGTATATATACCACATTTTCTTGGGAGGAGGATCACAAAATCCTGATGTGTTTTTTTGAGCAGTGTAAATATGTACAATTTTTAAGTTTTTAATGTAGCCCACTTCATTTAGCATCAAGTTACAGATGCTCTGATCTACTGTATACATGGTAATCACTGAATTTTTAAATTCTGACTTCCTGAACATTTTCAGGATTTCTCTTTTGAATCATACATTTAGGTATCAGATGATTCCTATGGTCATTTTTTCATTTAAGAAAAATCATTTCTGATTTTATTTAAAGTCTAAGACTGGAACTTGAACTTGGTAATTGATTCTGTTGCTCATTAACTAGTCCATTGCCACGTGAGGTATCCATTTAACCTCTAATTTCAGGTTTTTCAAAAAACAAGAAAAGATAATAGGAGGATTGTAACTTCAAGAGCAGCCTGAGCTACATGGCAAGTCCCTGCCAAACACACACACACACACACACACACACACACACACACACACACACACACACACACACACCCAAAGAGCTGGTGAGTTTAGAGGAGGGGAAAGTGATATTAATAGCAGTGATAGCAGCATAAAAAATTTAGTGTGCGTATGTGTGTGTGTGTGTGTGTGTGTGTGTGTGTGTGTGTGTGTGTGTGTGTGTGTGCTGATTCTAGGACTTGAAATCAGGGCCTGGGCACTGTTCCTGCAGTTTATGCTCAAGTCTAGCCCTCTACCACTTGAAGCAAACCTCCCCCTCACCTTTTTGGAGGTCATTGGAGATGAATCTCATTTACTTTCTTCTCCAGGCTGAATTAGAACCTAGATCCTGAGGTCTCAGCCTCTTTTCTAAGTAGGATTAGAGGAGTGAGCCTGTAGTGGGTGTTGTATTACTGTTAAGTAATATGGTAAACATCATGCCAGTTTATACTCTTTCAAGCAGAGGTTGAGTGTTTCACACAGACCTAAGACACAACCCACTCCATATCTGATGACATCCAGATCTCATAATCCTGTGAGATAAGTTTTGTTATGCTCACTTTACCTATGAAGAATTTGAGGTCGAGAGAGTTTAGTTAACTTTGAGTCCCCAGTTTGTATATAGTGGAGCCTGTATTAAAGCGCAATTAGGATTGTTTATTTCAGAAAACATTGAGCCAGAATGTGTTCTAGTCAGCATGTGTTCTAGCAAGTGCTACTCTTTGTAAGTACTATTTTCTGCCTGATAGATGAACTTTCTCCTGTATGTATGACTTATTCCTTACTCCTTAACTTTGCACCACTCTCATAAGCTAGGTAAAGTACAAGTGATGAGAAGAGCCATTTTTGAACAGGAAACTGATAATGGGGTTTGAGCTTGGTATCACATACATATGATTTTCTTTCATTTGATTCATGAATCCAGTATTATATTTGTCTGATTTTCTTCTGTATTTTTATTATAAATGTGATTTATACAGAGATTGTAATCATATAATTCAGGTAATGGATATATTTCTTTTTTAATTTTTATTTATTTTTTATTGTGAAAATACTGTACAGAGGGGTGACAACTACATGGGCTAGATAATGAGTACATTTCTTATCAAGCATTGTAGTCTCCTCCGTTGTTTCCCCTTCCCATCCCTTTCCAGCCTCGCCCTACCCGCCCCTCCCAATCTTCCCCCCGCCCCCACCAAAGTTGTAAAGTTCGCTTTGGACATGACAATTTGTATTTGCATTGTTGCAACGGGTCCACCTGTATCCTTATTTAAACGACTTGTATTTACCCTTCCCCTCCACAAATTATACCGACATCAAATACAGTGAAAGCAGGGTCATATTGTTGGGGAAGGACATACAAAGCAACAAAGAAATAACCTTATAAATGCCTTAGAAACAAATGCATGAAAGAAAAAAAAACATTTGAATACATATCTTAGGGTTCTTTTTCCTAACATCACCTTATCTGACCTGTTCAGCTTGACTCATACTATATTAGATATTGCAAATAAGGAAAACCATGGGACCTATGTTTCTTGTGGCTTGGCTTACTTCACTTAATATAATTTTTTCCAAGTCTTTCCATTTCCTAACAAATGGGGCAATGTCATTCTTTCTGATGGAGGCATAGAATTCCATTGTGTATATATACCACATTTTCTTGATCCATTCATCTACTGAGGGGCATCTGGGTTGGTTCCAGATCTTAGCTATAGTAAATAATGCTGCAATAAACATAGTTGTGCTGGTAGCTTTAGTGTGGTCTTGTTTGTAAACATTTGGGTAAATGTCCAAAAGTAGTATTGCTGGGTCATAGAGGAGCGCTATGTGGAGTCTTTCCAAAGTGGTTGAACATGTTTACACTCCAAGCAACAATGCAGTAACGTTCCCTTCTGTCCACATCAACTCCAGCATCTGTTGTTATTAGAGTTCTTGATTTTTGCCGTTCTAACTGGGGTGAGGTGGTATCTTAATGTTGTTTTGATTTGCATTTCTTTTATGGCTAGGGAGGTTGAGCATTTCTTCACGTATCTATTGGCCATTCTTCTTTCTTCTTCAGAGAAGTTTCTCTTTAAGTCTTTAGCCCACTTATTTCTTGGGCAGCTGTTTCTTTGAGGATTTGTTGTTGGTGACTTTAATTTTTTGAGTTCCAAGTATATTTTAGATATGAGACACTAGTCCATTGTATGGCTGGTGAAGATCTTCTCCCGATCTGTGGGCTTTCTATTGATTTTGCTAGCTATGTCCTTTGCCATGCAGAAGCTCTGCAACTTCATGCAATCCCATTTGTCCAACCTTTCTTTGATTTGTTGTGGTTCCGTGTCCCAATTAAGAAAATTTCAGCCTGCGCCAAGGAGACCTAGGGTTTCTTCTATTCCATCCTGTAATGTTTGCAGAGTGTCTGCTTTGACTCCGAGGACTTTGATCCATTTGGAGTTAATTCTGGTGCAGAGTGATAAATATGGATCTAGCTTTAGTTTTCTACAAGTAGTTAACCAATTTTGCCAGCATCATTTACTGAAGAGGCTGTCTTTCTTCCATTCTATTTTTTTATCACCCTTATCGAAGATTAGATGGCTATAAGTCTGCAGGTTCATTTCTGGGTTTTCAATTCTATTCCATTGGTCCTGAGGTCTGTTCTTATGACAGTACCAAGATGTTTTCATTCCTATGGCTTTACAGTAGAGTTTGAAATTTGGTATTGATATTCCTCCAGCAGTGTTCTTTCCATTGAGGAGTGTTTTTGCTATTCAGAGACTTTTATTGTTCCATATGAATTTTTGGATTGCCTCTTCTAGTTCCATTGCCTCTTCTAGTTCAGGTTGGAAATTTGATACGTATCACATTGAATTTGTAGATAGTGCTAGGAATTATTGTTATTTTCACGATGTTGATCTTTCCAATCCAGAACCATGGGAGTTTTTCCCGTTTTCTAAGTTCTGTTTTGATATCCTTTTTCAAGTCTTTAAAGTTTTCATCATAACTTCTTTGGTTATGTTAATTCCTAGGTATTTTATTTTTTGTGGGGCAATTGCAAATGGAGTTGCTTTCCTAATTTCAGTCCCACTTTTCTCATTGTTGGCATACAGAAAAGCCATTGATTTTAGGGAGTTAATTTTATACCCTGCTACTTTGGCAAAGTTTTGAACCAGCTTGAGGAGTCTATGGGATTCTTTAAATACAAGATGATGTCATCTGCAAAGAGGGAGTGTTTTACTTCTTCTTTCCCTATTTGGATCCCCTTTATGTTTCATCTGTTCTTACTGCTGTAGCTAGGCATTCTAATACTAGATTGAAGAGAAGAGAGGAGAGTTGACATCCTTATCTTGTTCCTGAGTTAAGAGGAAATGGCTTTAGTTTTTCACCATTAAGTATAATGCTGGCTGTAGGTTTGTCATATACAGCATTTATTGTATTGAGGAATGTTCCATGGATTCCTAATTTTTCCAAATCCTTCATCATAAAGGGGTGTTGGATCTTGTAGAATGCTTTTTCTGCATCTATTGAGATAAACATGTGGTTCTTATCCTTGCTCCTGTTGATGTGATGAATTATATTAATTGCTTTGTGTACATTGAACCAGCTTTGCATCCCTGAAATGAATCCAGTTTGATCGTGGTGTATGATTCTTTGGATGAATTGTTGAAGTCGATTGGCCAAAATTTGGTTGAGAAGTTTTACATTAATGTTCATCAAAGAAATAGGTCTATAGTTCTCTTTCTTTGATGAGTCTCTGCCTGGTTTTGGGATGAGGGTTATGATGGCTTCATAGAATGTGTTCTGTAGTGAACTTTCTCTTCCAATTTCATTGAAGAGTTGGCAGAGTATTGGTGTGAGCTCTGCTTTGAAGGCCTTCTAGAATTCTGCTGTAAAACCATCTGGTCCTGGACTTTTCTTAGATGGGAGGGCTCTTATTGCTGTTTCTATTTCAATGCTTGATATGGGCCTGTTAAGCTGGTTTAATTCATCTTGGTTTAGTTATTTTTCTTCTTTTTTTATTGTGAAAATACTGTACAGAGGGGTTACAATTACACGGGCAAGATAGTGAGTACAATTCTTATCATGCATTGTAGCCTCCTCCTTTGTTTACCCTGCCCATCCCTTCCCATCCTCCCTCCCCCCCAAAAAAAGTTGTAAAGTTCGTTTTTGACATGACAATTTGTACTTCTCATTGTTGCAACAGGTCCACCTGTATCCTTATTTAAACGAATTGTTTTTCCCCTTCCCCTCCACAAATTATACTGACATCAAATACAGTGAAAGCAGGGTTTATATTGTGGGGGAGAGACATACAAGGAACAAGGAAATAATTGTATAATTGCATTAGAAACAAATGCATGAAAGAAAAAAACATTTAAAATACATACCTTAGGGTTCATTTTCCTAACATCAACTTATCTGACCTTTTCAGCTTGACTCATATATATACTAGATATTGCAAATAAGGAAACCATGGGACCTATGTATCTTTGGGCTTGGCTTTCCTCACTTAACAGAATTTTTTCTGAGTCTTTCCATTTCCTAACAAATGGGGCAATGTCATTCTTTCTGATGGAGGCATAGAATTCCATTGTGTATATACAACACATTTTCTTGATCCATTCATCTACTGAGGGGCATCTGGGTTGGTTCCAGATCTTACCTATGGTAAATAATGCTGCAATAAACATGGTTGTGCTGGTAGAATTAGTGTGGTCTTGTTTGTAAATATTTGGGTAAATGCCCAAAAGTGGGAGTGCTGGGTCATAGGGAAGCTCTATGTGGAGTATTTTGAGGATCTTGGATACTACTTTCCAAAGTGATTGAACAAGTTTACACTCCCACCAACAATGCAGTAACATTCCCTTCTGTCCACATCCCCTCCAGCATCTGTTGTTATTAGAGTTCTTGATTTTTGCCGTTCTAACTGGGGTGAGGTGGTATCTTAATGTTGTTTTGATTTGCATTTCTTTTATGGCTAGGGAGGTTGAGCATTTCTTCACGTATCTATTGGCCATTCTTCTTTCTTCTTCAGAGAAGTTTCTCTTTAAGTCTTTAGCCCACTTTAGCCCACTTATTTCTTGGGCAGTTGTTTCTTTTAAGTTGGCCTTTATTGCAGTCTTGTTGGTTTTCTATGTGTAGGACATCTTTAAGAATCTTTTGTAGGGCTGGTTTGGTGGAGATGTATTATTTCAATTTTTCTTTGCTATGGAAGGTTTTTTTTGGCCTTCAGTTATGAAGGAGAGTTTAGCTGGGTACAGTATTCTTGGTTGATAGTTGTTTGTTTTTAGGGCATGGCATACATCATTCCAGGCTCTTCTTGCTTTGATTGTCTCTGCTGAGAAATTTGAGGTGATTCTAATTGGTTTCCCTTTATAGGTGATTAATCTTTTATCCTTGACAGCTTTAAGGATCTTTCCTTGGTCTGAATTGATCCTGTGTGGATTATAATGTGACGGTGGGATGTCCTAATCTGGTCAGGTCTATTTGGTGTTCTAAAAGCTTCTTGTGTCTGAATAGGTCTATCTTTTTGTATGTTTGGGAAGTTATCTGCTAGGATCCTGTTAAACAAATTTCCTAGACCATTAACTTCTGTTTCTCATTTCTCCTCTACACCCATTATCCTTAGATTAGGCCTTCTGATGATGTATTCCAAGTGTTGGATAGATCTATCATATTTCCTGGACTTGACTTGGATGGTTGTATGTTCTTTCTCTATAATATCTAGGCTGTCTTCAATCCCTGAGATTCGATCTTCTGCCTGGTCTAACCAGCTGTCGAGACTTTCTATTTTGTTTCTTATTTCTTTTCCTTCTAGTTGGTCAGCTTTAGTGGCTTCAAGTTCTTTGTTGAAGCTTTGTTTTAGATCTTGTATGGACTTCTTTACTTCCTTAATTTGGTGTTCAGTGTTTATTCTCAAATCACTTAGTTGATTGGTTATGGTTTCCTTGGACTCCCATTCCTTCTGTTGGATTCCATTCAGCATTCCCTTTGTGGTCTCCCTGACTTCCTTCAGCTCTTTGTTAATGGATTCCATGAATGCCTTTAGTGATCTTTTAGTATTCTCATCCTGCTCTCTCAATTCCCATATTACTCTATGCTTGCCTTCCTCACGTTCACACCATTCCTGTAGTTCTCTTTGAGTGTTCTCAGCCTGCTCACGCCATTCCTACCTTTCTTTTTGAGTATTCTGAAGCTGCTCACACAAATCCTGTATCTGTTTTTGAGTAGGTTCCTCACGCTCATGATATTACTGTATAAACCTTTGGATTGTCTCCTCTCTCTCACTATCAGGCTCATACAGAGTCCTTTTTATGTTTTGAATCTTTTCATTTATCATGTTTGCCAGCAGTGTTTGTAGAGCTATTTGGGAACTCTACTCTGGATTATTCCTTATCTATTCTGTCCTGATTATCATGAGTGCGAGTTGCAATACCCGGAGTTGCCATTTTTCTTGTGTTTTTCCAGCTTACTCTGCCCATTTGGGATGAAAATAACACCAGTTTTGTGCTAGAACACCATCTTAAGGCAAGCATCAACCAAGGTCTCTATTTGCACAGTCTATAGTCTGCAGATACAATGTAAGTCAACAGATAAATCTATTCAACATCAAACAACTATATATTAATGGGCTGCAAACCGCAAAGAAGAATTTGGCAAACCAGAAATTATTAAGTTTAGGGAGAGATGTGAGTAAAAAATAGGAATAGAGTGATGTTAGAAGGCACAGGGAGAGTTAATTTAACTAAGTCCTAATCTCAAAGCAGGAAATAGGTTGGATAGTTTGAAAGGAGAGAGAGAAAAAAAAAGAAGAAAGAGAAAGGGAAAAAAAAGAGACCAGAAAAAATAGAAAAGTTAAAACTAAAAATATGCAGGACAAAAACAAACTATTCAGAGAAGAACGTGGATATAATGAGAGAAGAGGAGGGATATAAAGGAGATGTGAAAAACTTAAAAATAAACATACTTAAAATATTATATAGGTTTAATGAGGTAGTACTGCTATTAAGGAATTTAAGCCTAAGAGGTTTTGAATTGAGTAATAAATTTGTGGATTAAGTGTGTACACAATGGGGGATAAGGCCTAATAATCGACTACGGGTTTATTTGAGGATGTGCAGAACAACAATTAAGCCACATAAAGAAGAATGAAAGAGAAGAAAAGGTGAAAAGGATAAGAAAGAAAGAAAAAAGATCTGAAGTTCAGTAGAGTTAAACAAAAAAAAAAATTTTAAAGGAAGAAAAACGCACACACACATATATCCCTAAAATAAAAATTATAAGAGGAAAAAAAGTTACTAGAAAACTTTTTTTTCAAAAAAGGTAAAAAATAAAATTAAAAAAAAAGTTTTAGAAAAAAATTTTTTTATATATATTATTTTATTTGTGAACATACTGTACAGAGGGGTTACAATTACATGGGCAGGATAATGCGTACATTTCTTACCAAGCATTGCAGCCTCCTCCTTTGTTTACCCTGCACATCACTTCCCAGCCTCCCCCCTCCCCCATAAAAAAAATTTATAAAATGTACAAAAAAAAGAAAAAAAGTTATTTGATTTCTTTTGGAGGGGTGGGAAAAATCCTTTATCTCCCTTGTGTCCATTACCAGCCTCTTGTTTGAGTCTCTGGTCTGCTTGTGGTGATTGATTTTCCTGTGGCTTGCTTGGTTTCTTAAGTAAGTTTGTTTGAACAAGCAGAAAAATGCTCTGCTTTCTCCAATGTTTTGCGATCCTCCTCCCAGGTTAGTTCAATGTGAGGGAAATCTGCTTTGAGTATCACAAAAGAGGGAGTTGGCTTTTTCCTCACGTTCAGAGATGCTGTGATGAGGCTAGGTTCTGGGTAGAGTTGAGGCCTTTCAGCAAACAGTAGCTTTTCCCGGGGGCTAGTTTGTGAGAAACTCACAGAGCCAAGCCTGGAGCCACTCTCAGGGTTTATGTTACTGAATTTCAATTGATTGTCAAGGCTGCTAAAGGGAAGGGCAGCCTCTGGCTCTGATTACTCAGTGAAGAAATCCACTCCTGGGGCTGGCGCCCGAGCTGGGTGACTTTTCCCTGGGTGGAGCTGAGTCTGGCAGGTCAAGTTAGGTTCTTGTGACCTGCTAAATGACTCTAGTTTTCTTCCAAGGCCTGAGTTGGAGCTAGAGGCTCCACTGAGCTTTGTCAGTATCCAAGATGGAGATCTCCGGTACTGGGGCGGGGGGTGGCCTTCCCTCCTCTGCTCCCTGAAAAGGAGTGAGTACTGTTAGGCTTCTACTCACGCCGAGTCTTGGTTCCTGTGTCATCTGTGGTCTGCGAACTGCAGGATGAAGATGTCTGCTCCTTGTCTGTTCTTTCTGTGTTGAGTAGAATCCGCTCGCCCACCGTGTGTGGCTCCTTCGTCCCGGACTCTCTGTTTTGCAGGTATGGCGGCTATACGGCCACCTCCGCCACTGCTGCTGCCACAGTGGCAGCTACTGGCAAGTGCTCAGATCTGTCTCCTTGCCTGAATTTTCCCTCTCTGGCCTAACTCTCTGTACTGTGATGGTACACTTGGTGTGATTCTCTGGCTTAGGACTATTCACTGGAACTCTAAAACTGCTTTCTATGCGAGAGCTTGTTTAGCCTCCAGCTTCTCCTCCACCATCTTCCCGGAACTCTGAATATATTTCTTTTTGGAAGTGTCACCCTTTCCCTTGCTCTCTGTTTTTCTCACTCACTGGTTTAGTTTTTATTATCATTATTATTAATATTATTATTATGGTGATGTAGAGGGGTTAGTTACATTCGTGTGGTTATGACTGTATTTCTTTTTCCTTTGTGGCTTAAACCTCAGTCCTGGGAACTGTCTCTGAGCTCTTTTACTGAAGAATGGCACTCACATTGAGTGACAGCTGTACTTCCACAAGTACATTTCTTTTTGAACAATGTCACTCTTTCCTTCGTCTTTTCCAGTGTTCTCCTCCATCCCTACCAATAAGTTCCATAGTTCATTTTGAACATAATATCAACTGAGTACCACTGCGCATATGTTCATCCTTTGTCCCTCATTTCTAGGTCCCCTTTACCTTTCCAAAGAGATAAATGAAAAAAAATTACAAAAATGAAAGAAAGTAAAGAAAAAAATCATCTTGTTTCTGTTTCCTGGTCACTGGTTATTTTTGAGGAAGGTTTTCTCTCTCTCTCTCTCTGTGTGTGTGTGTGTGTGTGTGTGTGTGTGTGCGTGTGTAAGTGTGTATGTGTCAATACTGGAGCTTGAACCTAAGAAACTGACTAGCTTTTTTACTCAAGGCTAACAGTCTATGACTTGAACCAAATTTGCCCTTCTGGATTTTTGAATAGTTAATTGGAGATAAAGTTTTCACATATTTTCCTACCTGGGCTTACTTCGATCCTCTTTCCTCAAATTTCAGCCTTCTAAATAGCTAGAGATACAGGTATGAGCCACTGGTGGTGCTTGGCCTACCTTCTTTATGTTAAGTAGTTGAAATTTAAAAGAAAGTTGCAACAGTAGTACAAATGAAATTAACTTTCCCAGCTTCATTAAGTTTTAATACTTTGTCACACTTAATGTGTACAGAACAACATTTTTTGTAGATGTTCCTGCAATTTGGCTTTCATCTTGTTTTTTTCTCATGATGAACTTGATTTTACAGCTTTTACATACTAAATATTGATAGGAATATGTCCCGAGTGCATTAATTATCTCTTGTTGGCTTTCATAGGAAATGGTGCAAGCTAAAACTTGTCATGATAAATTTGTGTGCCACACCCTGATGATATACCCACATTCTTAGCCAGAAGACAGTAGTGCCTGTTACAAATCATTTAGATGTGACAAAACCTTGACTCAGGCCTTTTTACCACCTCCTTCTATGTCCTTCTCTTAGCAATCCTGAGTCTCCAGTGACCATGACAGAGCCCTGATGGACCTTCTCAGTACACACAGCCAAGGTCACCAGTCAGGCATGGCACCCACATCTGGATGCGAAACCGATGTTTGCTTTCTATGATCGCATGAAACAGGAACTGTTAGGTCCCTAAGCTGTCCACAGTCCTAAGGGTTCCTCATTGAGCATTCGAACATAAGAATTAAGGAGATATCAAATTCAGTCTTCTTTCTGCCAGTTATGCACGTTTTTCTTCTGCTACTGTCATCTTCTGTTGAAAGAAATTATCTGGGCTCTAGAAGCCATTTTGCTTATTCTAGACCCTTAGGGTAAGTCTGGGCTTTATACTTAGACAAAAAGATATGTAGTGATAAGAATATAGCAAACTTAACATTTTTTCTATTCTATTATTACCCAAATATGTTTGCAAATTCTACCAATAATGCTTATTATTAAGAGACATTTATTTAACAGTCACTTTCTCAAATTCCTAACTTCCTCAATGAGCTAAGAGAAGCCACAAAAACTTTCCGGGGCAATTCAGTTCAACTTCTTATTCAGGGAGTAGTGCCAGTGTGCTAGATCTCCAAATTGAACAAAGAATACTGCTTATATCTCAGATTACCCACCCAAACTATACCAAAGAAATCTAAGGACAAGAGATTAGTCTGACTTGGGAACAACACAGATAAAAAAAGATGAGTTCTAAGTTAACAGAAACAAAAAGAAATTTTTATTTATTCATATAAAAAAGATACTTGGGTAAATTTGGGTGCTCCATTGGGTGGTGAATATTTAGAATTGTAATATCTTCCTGAAGGAGAGATCATTTTATTAGTATGTATTGACCTTCTTTAACTCTCCTAGATAATTTTAATTTAAAATCTATTTCATCAGATATTAGGACTCCAAGTCCTGCATTTTTATGTGGGCATCTTGTATATACATTTTTTTCACATTTGGGGAGGGGAAGGAAAATAACAAAATTATGAACAAAGGATATAGGTTGACCCACTGTAACAATTAAATGTACTCAACACTATGTTGAAAACGAACTTTATATCTTCAGGGGTGGTGGGAGAGGAGTTGGGAAGTGAGGAAGGAAGGTGGCAAGAGAAAAACAAAGGAGGAGGTAATAGCACTTGATGGGAAATGTGCTCATTACATTACTGAAGTAACTGTAATCCCTCTGTACAGTATTTTTACAATAAAAATATATACAAATAAATAGTTACATTTCTCTTTATCACTCAATTGTGGTTATATGCATTTGGTACTAG
The DNA here is from genome assembly GCF_019054845.1 of Dipodomys spectabilis. Classification (NCBI taxonomy): domain Eukaryota; kingdom Metazoa; phylum Chordata; class Mammalia; order Rodentia; family Heteromyidae; genus Dipodomys; species Dipodomys spectabilis. The sequence goes on from NW_024870984.1 coordinate 4,613,933, forward strand.
CTTCTTGAAAGTCCTAAAGAACTCTTTCACATGAACTCAGCTTGGTATTTTTTTGTTGCTGTTGTTGTTGTTTTTTGTTGTTGTTGTTTTATTGTGAAAATACCATACAGATGGGTTACAATTACATGGGCATGGTAATCAGTACATTTCTTTTTTTTTTCCTTTTTTTTTCAATCGTGGGGCTTGAACTCTGGGCTTTGACCCTATCCCTCAGCTCTTCAGCTCAAGGCAAGCTATCTACTGCTTGAGCCACAGCACCACTCCCGGTTTCCTGGTGGCTTTTTGGGGATAAGAGTCTCACGGACTTCCTCAGTTCTCAGCCTCCTGAGTAACTAGGATTACAGACTTGTGCTACTGGCTCCCGGCATGAGTACATTTCTTATCAAGCAATGTTTCTTCCTCCTTTGTTTCCCCTTTCCATCCCTTCCCATCACCAGCGCGACCCCCCCCCCCCCCGGCCAAAATTGTAAAGTTCATTTTTCAACATAATGTCTTTTACATCTCATTGTTGCAATGGGCCCACCTGTATCCCTATTTAAACAATGTGATTTTTCTTTCCCCTCCAAAAATTATACCAACATCAAACACAGTGAAAACAGGGGTTGTACCATGGGGGAGGGACATACAAAGCAACAAAGAAATCATCTTGGAAAAAATGATATTAAGTGAAGTAAGCCAGGCCCAAAGAAACATAGGTCCCAGGGTTTCCCTTATTTGCAATAACTAGTATATGTCTGACACAAGCAGAAACGGTCAGATAAGTTGATATTAGGTGAAGTGAAGCCCAAGCTTGAGTTTTTAAAAATACATTTTTATTTGAAAAAAATCTGTAGAGAGGGGTTTCAGTTACATGAGTGAGGTAATGTGTACATATACTATCAGGCACTGTTACCTCGTCCTTTGTTTTTCCCCTACCATCCTTTCCCTCTCCACCTCCCCAAATACTCTCTCCTTTCCCACCACAAGTTGTAAAGTTCCTTTTCAATATAGTGTCTTGTACATCTCATTGTTACAATGGGTCAACCTCATATCCCTATTCAAACATTTTGTTTTTTTCCTTTCCCCTCCCCCAAATAGAAAAATGTATATATAAGATGCAGGGCACGAGAATCAAACCCAGTGCAAACATGTATTATAGCGTGGGGGAGGAACATACCAAAGGAAAAAAAAAACACATAATACATTATAAATACATTTTAAAAAAACTGTAGCAAGCAACGAAAAAATGCGTGTTCTTGTCTGGGGGTTCATTTCACTTACTGTCATCTTATACGGTCATATGTACATAGCTTTTGAACATTCCTGCTTGTTTTAAACATACACTAGGTATTTAGCTAGAGTTTTCATATATTTTTTAATTTTTATATGTTTTAAAATTCTGTTTTATTGTAAAGATGCTGTACAGAGGGGTTAATATGCATGAGTAAGATACATTTCTCATTGAACATTGTTACACAATTCATTGATTTTCTCCCTCTATGCCTTCCCTCCTCCCACTCCAGCCCCCATCCTTGCCCGCCGACACAAACTTATTAAGTTCATTTCCAATATAGTGTCTTGTGAGTATCATTGTTGTAATATGACATCTTTTGTACTTCTTTCAGCATTTTGTTATTTCCCTTCTGTTCCCCAAATCAGACAAATACATATACAAGATGGAGAGTACCAGATTCAAAGACAGAAATTGCCAGGGATATAGCCAATGAAAAAGAAAAAAGGAAATAATAAAAGAAGAAAGAACTAGCTATAGTACATTGGCTACATCAAGGTTGACAAATAAAACAAAGAACTACTGTTTCAATGTGTTGGCATTCATTTAATTTAGCATCATTTTATGTGGTCATATGTTCATACTTCTTGAGCTATTATGATCCTCTGCTAGGACTAACTTAGGCTAACACTAATCATTGCAAATGAGAGAAATCACAGAGCCTATGTTTCTTTGGGCCTGACTTACTTCACTTAATAGGATTTTTTTCCAAGTCTTTCCATTTCCTTACAAAAGGGACAATGCCATTCTTTCTGATAGAAGCATAAAATTCCATTGTGTAAATAGACCATATTTTCTCTATCATTCATCTGTTTTTTTTTGGGGGGGGTCCGGTCGTGGGGCCTGAACTCTGGGCCTGGGTGCTGTCCCTCAGCTCTTCAGCTCAAGGCTAGCACTCTACCACTTGAGCCACAGCGCCACTTGAAGCTTTTTTCTTTTCGCTTATGTGGTGCTGAGGAATCACACCCAGGGCCTCATGCATGCAAGGCAAACGCCCTACCACTGAGCCACCTTTCCAGCTCTCATTCATCTATTGAGGGGCATGTGAGTTGGCTCCATATCTTAGCTTTGGTAAACAATTCTGCTACGAACATAGTTGTGCTGGTAGCTTTAGTGTGGCCTAGTTTGAGATCATTGGGATAAATACTGAGGAGTGGGATTGTTGCATCTTAAGGGAGTTCTATATTTAGTCTTTTTAGGAACCTCCATACAGTCTTCCAGAATGGTTGAACCAGCTTACATTCCCACCAACAGTATAGTAGTGTTCCCATCTAGCCACAACTCTGTCAGTATCTGTTATTATTATTATTCTCTGGATAATGGTCATTCTAACTGACGTGAGGTGGAATCTAAAGGTGGTTTTGGTTTTGATTTGCGTTTCTTTTTTTAAAAATACGTTTTCTATGGTAAAAATATTGTACAGGGAGTAACAGTTACATGATTAAGGTAATGAGCACATTTCCTATTGAGCATTGTTGCCTCCTTTGTTTTTGTCCTACCATCCCTTCCTTCCTCACTTCCCATACTACTCCCCTCCTCCCCATTGCTAAAGTTGTAAAGTTCGTTATCATCATCTCATTTTTACAATGGGTCAATTGGTATCCCTATTTAAACATTTTGTTTTTTCCCTTCCCTTCCTCAAATTAGAAAAATGTATATACAAGACGCAGGGCACTGAAATAAAACACAGTGAAAACAGGGGTTATACAGTGGGGGAGGAAGTCATCAAAGAAACAAAAAATCACATAGTACATTATAAATACGTTAAAACCATAGCAAGAAAAAATAAACCACTTGTGTCCCTGTCTTTGGCTTCATTTCGTTTAACAACATCTTTTATTGTCATATGTACATAGTTTTTGAACTTTTCTACTTGCCCTAGACTTATACTAGTTATTACAAATTGAGAAAACCATGGGACCTATGTTTCTTTGTCTCACTACACTTACTATAATTTTTTCCATGTCTTTCCATTTCCTAACAAAGGGATGGTGTCATTTCTGACAGGAATTGCCAGAGCACACTAAGAATAAACAAAGATTAATACAGGAATTTCATGAGCATGAGGAAGCTAATAAAACATTAATGCAGGAATTGCATGAGTGGGATGGGAATAGACAAAGATCAATTGAGGCATTCATAGAATCCATAAACAGACAGGAAAAGGAATCTAGGGAGGCCACAAAGGAAATGCTGAATGAAACTCAACAGAAGGAAAGGGAGTCCAATGAAATCATAGTTAATCAAGTAAGGGATTTGAGAATGAACTCTGAAAGCCAAATTAAGGAAGTAAAGAAGTTTGTACAAGATCTAAAACACAACTCCAAGAAAGAATTTGAAGCCACCAAAGCCGACTAATTAGAAGGATAAGAAATAAAAAAGTAAACAAAGTAGAAAGTCTTGACAATAGGTTAGAGCATGCAGAAGATAGAACCCTGGGATTGAAGACAGCCTAGATATTATAGAGATAGAACAGACAACTTTTCAAGACAAATCCAAGAAATGTGATAGATTTATTCAACATTTAGAAGACACCATCAGAAAGCTTATTCTGTTGATTTGCATTTCTTTTATGACCAGCAATGTTGAACATTTCTTCAACTGTCTATTGGCCATTCTTATTTCTTCTCCAGAGACGTCTCTTGTTTTTACAAATTTCATTCTGTTTTTCTCTGAGGAGCTGGAGAGAATTCTTGTGAATTTCTCTCATTTATTTAATTTTTCTGTGTTTCATTAGTAGTGCTTAGCCACTTGGCTTCAAGCTCTCATTGCCTATCCCCACAACTCTGGCATTCTACAACTTGAGGCTTTTAGTTGTTATTTGGAGAAAGAATCTGGTTGGCTTTTCTGCCCCAGATGGCTTTGAATATTGAGGGATCAACAGATCTCAACTTCCTGAGTATCTAGTATTGTAGGCATGAAATGAAACTTAAAAGTTGCGATCCTTAAATGGAGAAAATTTGCCTAATTGCAAAATTATTTGTTTTTTATTTTATTTTTGGAAAAAAGTGTCTCTCACACTTTCCCTTAGGCTGGCTTCAAACTAAATCTTCCTGGCTTCATTTTCTGCATGTTGTGATTACAAGCATGCACCATAATATCTTGCACAAAACAAGTTTTTGAATAACAAACTAGTATGTCAGAAACCTTCACATTCTCAAAAATAAAAATGAAATGTTACACCAGGGCTTCCAAGTAGGAGTTCTCACCTGTAAACCTAGCCACTCAGGATGCTGTGATCTGAGTATTGGGGTTCAGAGCAAGACTAAGCAGAAAAATCTGAGAGACTCCTTTCTTCAAATTAACTAGCAGAAGTCTGGGACTGGAGCTGTGGCTGAAGTGGTAGAGCACTGTCCATAAAGCAAAGAGATAAGGGTCAGCACCGAAGCCCTTTGTTCAATCCCCCAATGCTAGCAACAAAAATAAAGGCAAAGCAAGGAAAATGATAATTTTTTTCTAGGAAGTCAAATGCAAGAGGATTCCTTTGAGTAACTAGACCTCCAATTATCTTTCTTTTTATTAGCAAATATTAATTATATAAATTATAAAAAATATTAATTACTATATATCCACACATGGATACAATGTATCATAGTCATATCCTCCTCCATCACCTACCCAGTCTTATTTCCAGTTAACCACTAAACAGCCAGAAACAAGAGAGGTAGCACAAGTGGAAGAGTCCTAGCCCTGAGCAATAAACATAAGGGACATTACCAGGTCCTGATTTGAAACGCTAGTACAAGGACCCCCCCACAACAAAAATAAAACAAGCTATAGCATATAATTGTCTACAGGAAATAGTAATCTCTGTCATTAAGCTCCCACACATTATAAATAACATGAGGAAACAAATTTTCAAAGCTTTTTGAATAGCATTTTATTCTCTGAGAATAACAGAATAACAAGACATTGCTCTTGTCTGTTCTGTCGCATGATATTGGATACAAGTATAGGATATTGTCCAGAAAGAGTCTCTGCACAACTTCTAAGGAAACAGAGGCTGGCTTCTTTTTTAAGGGTGAAGGAAATACTTTGTATCTGGTTTTTGATGCCTGTGAATCTATGGGAATTCATCAACATATTAAAATTACATATAATTTATAGCATCATATCATATAATAATAAAGGTCAATTAAGGTACTTTAAAACTAAGCAAAGAATAAGTTTAATTTCTAATAAATCAACAACAAACAAGGAAAAAGGAAAAGAAGATGAAACATATCTTAAGCAGCAGGCTGGTGGCTGGAACCTAAGACCCCTGTTTTTAAGGTGAGAACAGAAGGACATTGCTTACAAGGCAGCAGGAGCAGCCAAGTTTTGGGGAAATAATATGAAGATCACCAACATAAATGTTAGTAGAATTCAAATGCTGCTGGCTCATGGCTATAATTCATGCAAGTCTGTAGGGTGAGATCTGAGGACCACCTTTGGAAGTCAGTCCTGGCAGGAAAGTGCATGAGGTTCTAAGACTACAATAAAGCCACAAATGCAAAAAGTAAAGATGTGGCCAAAAGAGACCATGGACAGAACTCTGGTCTGGACTTTAAGCTCTCAGAATAGACAAAAACAAAAACGAACAAAGAAAGAAACAACAGAAAAATGGGTGGGAATAGGACTGATGAGGTCCTGGGTTACTAAATCCAGTAATGTAAAAATGTAGCCTAATCCAAACAAAAAAGAATAAATTTATTACACACTGGTATATAGAAATGTATTTAGTGAGAATACAGAAGGAATGTCAAATGTAAAAATGCCATAAAGGTATCTTTCTTTCTCTTTCTTCTTGCTAGACGGGGACTCGAACTCAGGACCTGCCACTTTGGTTCATTGGCTATCTGTCTACCAACAGAACCACACCTCCATCACCACATTCCAATGGTCTCAGACTCTCTTGCTTCTCTCTAGCAGCATTTGCGTCCTTTGTGTGCCTATTGGTTTTGCATGTGACTTTCCAAGGACTGCTCCAGCGATAGCCTCTTGAAGAGGGAGAGGTAAATAAGGGCCCACTGCAAAATCTCGTCTAAACTGAGTGGGGTGCCTCTTACCTGTAATCTTGCTATAGAGGAAGTGAGGTGTGTGGGTGATGGTAGGAAGGCAGCTCAGATGGGGAAAAGAATCAACTGGGCTCTGCACTTACCACCCTCAGCTGTCAATCCTCAGTTTGCAGGGCCACAGCTGTCTGGAGGTTGGCCTCAGTAGGCCCCACTTTTCCCTGCTCTGTGCATTCTCATGGAGCTCTCCATGAAAGCATGAGTTCCAAAGATTGCAGTGACCATTCTACAGCCCCTCGGATTTCATTCTGCAACTGTAGCCACTACTGAAGCTTCTCCTGCAACTACTGCTGCCTTCTTTTTGGCCACTTGCCCTCATTCCTCGCCTGTCAGTGCCAATAAGGGCCTCTAGGATCACCCCTCCACCCATGCACCAAATGTCCCCTGGACTTCCAGTGACTCCTGGTAGTCAATAGGACCACATGTCCATTAGAATGACATAAAGATAAATGTTACACAGAAACATGAAGAACTACTATGATGGATTGACCTTCATGGCCTCTGATAATGGAAGCTTTATCCCCATAAGTTTTGCATCACTATGAATTTTTTATTTTCCCACAGAACCACATATATTTCCTTCTGCTTCCTTTATTGGGTTTTGTCTTACTATTTCCAAAGAATTATGCTATCACAGACTGGTGCCATGTCTCTGGTGAGAAGAACCAAGAGGTAAAGGATATGGGACATAGAAAATCCCTCCTTTCCAGAAGAGTCCACCGCAGGTCAGAAATGTAAATCTTAGGACAGTGGGCACAGCGGCTGCCTCCCTCTCTAAAGTATGGCTCACATCTGGAGAGGATTTCAGAACACCTCTAAAGTCTTGCCATTAGTTGCCTAAAGGCAGCTATTACCGAACAGGATATTGAATTAGCTCCACCACCAAAGAAACAACCACATCTAGTACATTGAACTCACAAGTATAGCATGGAGTTCCAGTGAAAATGATCTCTCAAATGAAGAAATGACACTGTCTAAAATACCAAGAAAGAATGGGAATGGCACTGGAATAGGCAGGAATACTTTGTGTGCAAAGGAGGGGGACAAAAGAGATGAATTACAGTTGATTGGGAAATGGGCAGTGACAGAGAAGAAGCTAGTAAAGTCGATGAATGTGAAGATGGAGAGTGTGTCATGGAAATCACAGATGGTGCTTCTTGTGCAAGTAGTTAGTCTTTGGCAAGTGATGATAGGAAACCTGAGCTTCCTAAGGCAAGACCTGGCTTTATTGCCTATCTGCACTGAAAGGGAAGAATCTCCTGCCTCAGTTTCCTAAGTTGTAGTATCACTGTCATGCACTACCACATTCCTCTTTGAAACATTTAACTTTCATGATAATTATTGATTTTCCACCTTTGACTTTGATAGTCTTGCATCTACATTTCATTTTTTTTTGGAGGGGACGGGGTGTCTGGTCATGGGGTCTGAACTCTGGGCCTGGGTGCTGTCCCTCAGTTCTTCAGCTCAAGGCTAGCGCTCTACCACTTGAGCCACAGTGCCACTTCCGGCTTTTTTTCTGCTTATGTGGTGCTGAGGAATCGAACCCAGGGCCTCATGAATGAGAGGCAGGCACTCTACCAATGAGCCAACTTCCCAGCCTCCATCTATGTTTCTTGACCTTGGTACAAACATGTGTCTCTTTGGATATAAGGAAAGGATCATAATTCCAACAGCTTCCCATACTGAAACACCTACCTTGGGTACCTGTTAACTCACTGTGCTCATCTGGCTTCTGTGGAGACTGTCCATTTGCTCTGCCCCTTAAGAGGCCTGCCAGATTCTCAGCTGTGTACTAGAGGAACACAGAGGTGGAGGGTTTAAGATGGAAATGTGAATGAAGAAATTTACTTCACTGAAACTTCTGTTATTTGCCATATTTTTGTTTGTCATGTTTACCTTGCTCAGAGTTTATATTCTTTTAATAGTATGATGAAGTAATAACATTTATTTTCCTCAGCATTTAAGTTTAGTTCTTCGTTTTCTTTGAGAAAAAGTTCTAAGAAAAAAACAACTAACCTCATGTGCATTTCCACAAATGGATGTTTTCCTTTTCATATTCCCTTGTAAGACAATAACTCTTGGTTTTTGGAAAGTTAGGAAATAGAAATAGACTAAAACTTTAAACAAAATTCATTTATTTGTGATGTCAGTAGGCTTTGAATTTTTAGTCACTAAAATGTGTTTGATTGTGTTCAGTCTGGTCCACTCCAGTGAGAGCATCCTTCTTTACTAAGTTATTAACAAGTGAATGGATTGCCTGACAAAATTTGGAGTTTTTGTTTTTGTTTTCTTGGCAGACCATTAAAAAATTCTTTAGAGAAAATAAAAATCACACTATCTTATCTTCATAGAGTCCACTATGCTTCAGGTAATTCATCTGTAACCTTTAGCACACAATCCAGTATATTTGCTTCTGGATTTATTGGAGCATTCTAGCTGCCACAAATAAGGGAAAATATGCAGCCAGTGTTCTCTGGGTCTGGATTACTTCCCTTAATGTAATGTTTTCCCAGTCTTTCCATGTTGTGACAAACTGTAGTCTATCGTGCTCTGTGATGGATGAGTGGGATATCTATGTTTGTGTGTGCGTGTGTGTGCAGATGTAAACTTATACATATATACTACATTTGAGTGTTATCTGGGTATTGGAAAGTGAGAGACATGAGCCTTATCAACAGTCTTGAGTCTTGTTACCCTTGTGCATGGCCTGAGGTGGCAACAGTTGATAGGCTATGAGGCATAGAAAGAGGATGTTTCTCTCACCATCAACTTCAAGGTAGATATTGAGCTCAGCTTTCTCTAACCACGGGTCTTCTATTGTAGTAATCCAGCTAAAGATTCAAAGAAACTATTTTATTTTATTTTATTTTTATAGTCCTGCGTCTCTAATTCTCACCAGGGCACTGTCCCTGACCTACATTTTGCTTAAGGCTAGCACTCTACCACTTGAGCCAAAGTGCCACTTCTGGCTTTTTCTGGGATTAACTAGACATAAGAATCTGCCTGTGTTGGCCTTGAACTGCAATCCACAGATTTCAACTCCTGAGTACCTAGGTTCACAGGCATGAGACACCCGTGCACAGCTAGAAACTAAATAATGGAAGTATCCATTATATACCTCCACCTATCTTTGGAAAGATTTTCTAGCATGTTTTGACCAGACCAATGTTAACTACTAATCACTAAGAAAATAATTCTTGACACACTCATTACTACAAAAGAAATCATTGAGCTAATCTCCATAATATGACACAACATTGTATAACTTTTACATATAATACTCCCAATTTATCTCATTCTTGGAGCTTCAAACCAACTTCTAATAAATATGAACATTTGTATGTGTAAAAGTGAGTACATGATTTTGACCTGTGACTTAAGAAAATAGAACCTTGGGTTGGGAATATGGCTTAGTGATAGTGTGCTTGCTTAGTATACATGAAGCCTTGAATTTGATTCCTGAGTACCACAAAAAAGCCAGAAATGGTGCTGTGCCTCAAGTGGTAGAGCACTAGCCTTGAGCAAAAGAAGCTCAGGAGCAGTGCCCATGATCTAAGGTCAAGCCCTTGGACTGGCAAAAACAAACAGGACTAGAATAAAATGGGAACCCTTAATCTTGTATGCACTTCTGCACTTTATAACATGTAAAATATAATTTTAGCAAATTAGATTTGTTTAAAAATTGAAAACATATATTACATGCTATCTAATATATGTGTTTTAAAATATAATTGATACCAATGAACCCATATTCCTTGAATAACATACTAATCAAACTTATATGCACCTTTGAAGAAGCAAATTTAAAACTTGGAAATTATTTGAAGAACTGAGACTTGGAGGATTTTCTGCATTCTCAATGTACCTTATCATGAACAGGAACACTTAATGTAGAAAGCAAAAAAAAATAGTGGTTCTCTGAAAGGAAGATTAGTAATATTTACCATTGAAGAAATAATTCAGGTAAACACAAATAGCACCCCAATTGAGTGCTCTTAGGGGCTAAAAAATGTACCTCATTCCCTGGATTGTGAACAAGCATTCTGAAATGTATAGCGACAGATAAATACTATTATTAATGATTACCATTTGGTTTATTTATCTACAGGAAATCTCATTCCGTCTAGTTCATTATATTGAACAAACATTCAAATTACTAAACTATACACAATGTTTCAAAGTTTACATTTTATGAAAACGAAGTGAAGCAATATTTGTGCCCAATGAATGTGAGATGATGAGTTTTAAAGGGTTTCATATATCTTAAGACATTTGACTTACATTAATGGTCTGGGAGTATTTAAGATACATGGATATGTAGATTACATACATACACACACATACACACATACACACATATGCATGTATATTTCAACAAGTACAATAAAAATCTTCAAAAACAAATCACGTCACTGGTAGCTGCAGATCAAACAATTACACATAAAGAATTCTTTTTTAAAAGACTGAAAATGGCTCATCAGAATACTTGATGAAATTCATATTAGAGGCCCATTTCTTCCAATTCTATTACTGATGTGTCACTTCAATATGTGAATCCCTTTATTGAAAGCATTTGTCCCTTCTTTTTGAATTTAATTCTAGGAGTCTCTGCGTTCCTTGTTCATGGTGAATAGCATATTTTTTATGTTAAAGGTCAGGACAATGGTTGGGGGGTCTTTGTAGTTATCTGATATGGTAAAGATAGAGCCATCAACTACATCATCTCAAAACTGTTGAAAGACACAGTGGCTGTGATCCTGGGAAGCACAGGTCTATCTAAGTTTACAGGAAAGCCTGGAGAAATCTTCATTTGAACACATTCTCTAAGCTCGATAAAGGGCTTGAAGGGAGCTATCACTTCTGGAACATTCAATAATTCACTACCTAAGGGAAATTCCTGACTGATGGCAATTGTGACTTCAAATTTCTTCTTATTTTCTTTGAATACCAGTTCTCTTCCTGGATGAGGAGCTTGTCCACTTCCAGCAGATCTATGCTCCTACTGTGTAATAGTGCTCTGAGGGACTGTTTTGTAATGGGGTCAAAATTCTGTTCCATTGAGCACTGTCTCAGCCTCATAGGCTGAGGAGAGTGGGAGGAGGTGGGGATGGCAGGGAGATGACTCCTTCTTCTAATACAGGCAAGGCTGCTCTGAAAAGAAGTCAGAGGATCCCTCTACAGATTAAATGTCCACCAACTAGCCAAGCAGGAAGTACCTCAGCAGGGCTGAGTGAAGGAGTGATTCTAGCGGGAGTCATGACCCTGGGTCTTGGTCTGGCGCAGCCTGCAGCTCTGTCTTCTGCAGCTACTCCAGCTATTTCTCATGAAGCTCCAGTGTAGCCCAGCAGCTGCATGTCTGCTTCCAGCAGTGCCCCAGCTCCCCAGTCCTTCTTTGCTATGGCACCAGAACAGACCATGCACCCCTACAAATACAACGTGCAGGAGATCATGCTCTTGAATCCCAGTATTCCCCAGACAAGGCCCCTATTCCCTGGGCTACAGCCCCAGCTTCAGCTCCATCTCCACCTGATAAGAAGGGACCTGATGCTCCCCCTATAACTCAGCTCAGATGTGTCACTTCACTAGCCCAGGAGGGGCTGTAAGAAAAGATCCCTTATTGGGGAAGACAGCAGATGAGACAGTTCATCTGCAGCCCAGTTCTGGCTCCCAAATTTTTGTGGATTTGAGGGTCTGTTGAAAAAGGTGGCCTGTAATTTTCTGGCTAGAAAGTTCATTCCTTCTCCATTCATAAAGTGTTTGGTGATTCCCAACTTGCCACTGATTACTGGGGATAGACTGGCAAGGTTACTAGGGGTAACCTTGCTGGTGGTTCAAGGCAGAGGCTTTCGGGGAAAAGAGACAAAGCTGCTCTTCCTGTTATGCCTGGCCCTTGTCCCTGCCTGACCCCCTTCTCCCCTGAGAGAATCCCAAACCGTGTTTGTTGCTATGAATGGGTCTGTTAACCAGGTCCTTTATCCTTGTGTTTACTCTGAAATTGGAAAGAAGTTGAGCCAAAGCTGCCCCTATCAAAGCTTGCCCCCACCCCATTTTGCCTTCCATTCATGGTATTGCAGGTTTGCCTTGGCAATATGTATATTGCCCTCTCTCTCTCTCTCTCTTGCTCGCTCACTCTGCCTCTCTCCATTTATCTTTTGCCTTTATTGTATTTACACTACTATGTATATACTATATCTATATAGTATAGATATAGTATATACTAGTATATAGTATATATATAGTATATGCTATATATATATATACTATATATATGCTATGTATATATATACTATATACATAGCAGTGTACATATACTATTATAAATTTTGTGTTTTGTAACTTTGTAGCATTTTAGGTAAGGTTGTGCTTATGCTTTGCTGGGTACAATAAAGATACTCTATTGAATAAACCTAGGATTAGAATGCAAAGAATACATGTCTTCTGTTACATTTTTCCTTTATTCATACTTTCCCTGATTTTTTTGAAGAATATCCTCCTCACTGAAATATTCTTTTGTTCCTTGATTATAAAATGAGTCCGTTCTCCAGATAGAAGTCTACCGATAATTTTCCTATTCTTTCTGTTTTTATCTTCTTGAAAAAGCCCTCCAATTTGGGCACATGCGAAAGAAATGGAGTTGATTGATAAAGTTGCAGAATATCACTGTTCATTAAAATGTTAACCTCTTATAAATACGTTTAGAAACAATATCAAGAAAGTAAAAAGAAATACTTGTGTCCCTATCTTGGGGTTTATTTTGCTTAACATCATCTTATCTGGTTGTATGAACATAGCTTTTGACCTTTTTCGCTTGTCCCAGATATATACTAGTCATTGCAAATAAGGGAAACAGTGGATCCTATGTTTCTTTGGGGCTGGTTTACTTCCCTTAGTATAAATTTTTCCAAGCCTTTCTGTAGCCTGTGATTTTTTTCTTTGTCTGTTCCTCCTCCATGGTATAACCCATGTATTCACTGTTTTTCTTGTCGATGCTCTGCATCTTGTATATATACTTCTATAATTTGGGGAGGGGAAAGGGAAAATGCTTAAGTAGGCATACAGGTTGACCCATTGTAACAATGAGATGTACAAGACACTATGTTGAAAAATGAACTTTATCATTTATGGGGGGTGTGGGGAATTGTAGTTGTGGAGGTGGGAGGGGAGGGATGGTAGGGGAAAAACAAAGGAGGAGGCAACAATGCTTGATAGGAAATATACTTATTACCTTGCTCATGTAACTGTAACCCCTCTGTACAGAATTTTTACAATAAAAAGCATATTTTAAAAAGTCAACCTTTTCTGTTTCAATTGTCTATCAGTAAAAATGATTCAGAGGCTGCTGCTTCCCCATTGAAAATGAATCTCAAATGCTTTCATTGGCACTTCATGTTAGTCAAGTCTGTGAGAGTTATTTCAAACCTGACATTGAGATCTTGTGTATTTTACATTCATCAGAATGCAGAATTAGGAAAAAGAAGCATTCAACTTTGAAAATAACAGAGAAGTTCTAGATAAAAGTCACTGAGTAATTGCAAGATTTTCAATAACAGAGGTAGTACCACATCTGGTTTTTACTAGGGATAAGTGTCATGGATTCTTTTGCCCTGGCTGGGTGCAAAAATTAATCCTCACGGGGCTGGGATGTAGCTCAGTGGCAAAGCGCTAGCCTAGCAAGTGCAACGTCCTGAGTTTGATCCCCAGAACCAAAAAAGAAAAGACAAAAAAAATACACTTAAAAAAAACCGAAATAAAAAATTAATCCTCACATCCCATCTTCTTAAGTAATCTTTACTACTCAGAGTGAGAATCGAGTTTGGAGTTTGTTTTCAAGACTAGTGCTCTACCGGTTGAGCCACAGTTCCATTTCTGGCTTTTTATTAGAGATGTCTCATGGATTTTTTGCACAGGATGGCTGCAAACCTTAATCCTCAAATCTTAGCCTCCTATGTAGTCCTTACTACTCAGGGTCAGATAGAGTTTGTGTCTGACCATTTGGTTCAAGATTAGTGCTCTACCACTTGAGCCACACTTCCACTCCTGGCTTTTTTCCCTGGTTAATTAGCGAGAACAATCTCATGAACTTTAATACCTGGGTGGGATTTTGTCTTGATTCTAAAATCTTAGCCTCCTGAGTAGCTGGTGTGAGCCACCACTGTCTGGGTCTACACTTGGTCCCTAGCTTCAGGCCCCTGCTCTTCACTCCCTTGATATTATTGGTGGTGTCCTCGTTTCAGATTTCAATTGAGCTTAGTTCCTGCGTCATTCAGTCTCTGGTCCCAGGAATCTATAGCAAGGCTGTTATGACATCTAGACTAACCATAAGGCAATAAGCCTGGGATAAACAGCGTGGTGTCCAAGCCTGCGGCTTCTTACATCTGTCACTGGGCGAATGATCCCAGGACTCATTTAATGCCACTGCCTTCTTGGAGGCCTCCTAGCTTCCTTACGATCTGACTGCAGGCATGTCATGACCTGGGGTGCAGGGCACTAAGGTTTCTCCTTCATTCCACTGCCATAAATGGGACTTTCAGAAGTCACTTCTCAATTTTGAATCTTCATTTCACAGAAATTGTGCTTAAAACCCTGCATTCTGATCCTTCCTTCTTCTGGATCTTTGCCTATCTAGCAAGTTTGAGCTGTCTTCTGGTCTCAGAAAAGCCAGATGTTCATGCCAACAATTGTACTGATTCAACACCCAGTGACATGGGGGCCCTCTCTACTCCTCCACTTATGCCAGGCTCAAAGGTCTTTCGTACCCAGCATGCATCTTGATTCCTAGGAACCCAGGGCTATGATTTCCCTGAAGAGCCATGGGCTTAAAAACTTTGATGGAGTTAGGCACCAGTGGATCACACATATAATCTTAGCTACTAAGGAGGCTTTGTTGTAAGAATCAAGGTTCAATTCAGGTTGAACAGGAGTCAGTAACACTTCTCTTACAATACGACTGCATTCCAAGACGTGATCCCCCCAAAGATTCAAACCAGCTAGAGATGTTCTCATTGTGTGTGGGGACTAGCCTTTCTATGAGCGTATTCCTGAGGGCTCCTCTTACTCCAGGAGCCTTGGAAGGGGCAAAAGCTTCCTCCAGCAGAGGGCTTATTTCCCCTCTAGGACCAGCATAGGCCACATCCTCTAGCAAGCAGAACCTCCTTGTCCAAGTTGGGAGAGCTGCTGTCCCCAAGATATCTGCTGGGGAGATGCTAGGCAGCTTCATGTGCCTGTGGGTGAGTGGGACCATGGATTCTGCTAATCCATCCAGCAAGGCTTCATCCAGAAGTCTATCTATAGTGCCCAGCCAGCAGAGCCTGGTATCTCCTTGGGTTCCAGCATCCCTACTCTGCAATGTTAGGGAACCCACAGAGCCCACTGTGATGTCTTCGCACTCCAGTTTCAACATTCCATTGCCAGCCACCAGCCTGTCCTTTAACTGTGGTCCTTGGCAGTTTTACCCTCAACAGCATGGGACATTTCCAGATAGCAAACAAGTCTAGATCTTCATTTGGAACCCTGAAGACTAATAATATAGGCTCATCGCCTGCCCTCTGACAACCTGGACAGCCTGGCCCTCCCAGCTCCATTTTCCAGCATGTGTTTAGGGGCCTTTGGAGCTCGGCTTCTGCTCCCTGCAACTACACATGTCTCCTGGAAAGAGCCCTTGAACCTGCTGCGCCCCAGAGGTCAGGCCACAGTGAGGTCTCTCTGCCCCCAGCCTGGCTCCTAGCACAACCACAACCAGGGCAGCACTCCCAGGCTCCACTGCAGACCTCTGACTTGGGTCAAAAAAATTCCTGTGCTTGTGCAGTCCACAGTCAGCAGTCGGTAGCCCTGGAACAGGGGCATCTACTAATGCCACTCCAGAAGAGCTTTTGCACCAAGCAGGTTGATTTTGGAGCAGCTCCTCTTCCAATTGCAGGCCTGGTGTCCATTGAAGCAGAACATGACACTGCAAAAGATCACAGCGCACAATAGAAGAACCTGACAAGCAACAGTCCTGTGCTCAGAAACCTGACAGAGACAGTAAATCAGAGAGAGAGTAAGGCTAAATTGTACCTGCTTCAATATCCTTGCCAAGAAATGTTTATTTTCACCAAGATATAAAGAGGAAACTTCTAACTCTATCTCTGACAAAGTAGCTTGTACGAATCTAGACTTCCATAAACAATCACAAAAGTAGAAGCTATGTGAAAAATAAATATATGTATGTAAATATATGTATATATATATATAATACAAATGTGTAGGGATATATATTTATATTAGCATATTCACATATACAATGTGAATATGTATATAATGTATGTATGTATAATGTATATTTATGTGTATATATATATATAATGTACAGGAAAGAAAAACTACATAGTATTTGGAGGAATAATTACCAAAATCTTCCCAATTTTCATTAAAAGCATGAACCCTTATATGCAGGAATCTAGCACCTCAACAAAAGTCAATTAACATAATCCCATAGATCCACACTAAAACACATTCTAATTAAATACTCAAAGACAGCAAACCTCCCAAAGCACAGAGACACAACTCCTCACACACAAGTGATCTTCAATGATATTATGACCAATTTTTCATTAGAAAAAAGAGTATTAGGCAGCAAGGGCAACAAATTCAAAGTGCTAAAAGAAAAGGACATATCTAACACCAACCTTTCTTTTATAACATTCCCCCCACCCCAGAGATAGGGGCTGAACTCAGGGCCTTGTACTCACCAGGCAGGCACTCTTCCATTGAGCAAAATCCCCAACCTTACAACTACCCTTTCTAAAACAAAACAAAACAAAAAATATATTTCTTCTAAAAGTGAGAGATGCTAAATAGTGAAGGCTCAGGCCTATAATCCTAACTACTCTGGAAGCTGAATTGTGAGGATTGTGGCTCAGAACCAGCCTGGGCCTTGTCCCCTCAGGAGAAAATTGTGGGACACAGGTGTCCTTAAGAAGGATGGAGGACTTTGTGCTGTGTCATTCCTGGAACAAGTCATAGGATAAGGTGGCCATCAAGAATGGAGGCTATTGGCTAGTGTCTCCACAGAAGCAATTTGTAAAATGCAGGAGTGCTCTCGTAGGTCAGAGGACATTGACCACTGTCTTAGTGGTTTCAAAAATTCCACGAAAATAACCATAGCAACCTCAAGTCCTCCTGGAATCTCTAGCAACAGTCTTGGAGGCCGAAGAGCTACAGTGTCAATGGTGGCAGGCTGTAATTGGTCCACTTTTTCTCTGACCTCACTTGGTCTGAATCTGATTTGTCCATTTCCCCCATGATGTCACTATGCCCAGTTGTGATTGCTCCATTGTGATAGGTCATGTAGGGTATATAGGAAGCCACTGTGCCCCAACATTTGTCAGTTAACAGTGCTGGGAGCTCTCGCTTGGTGAGCTGCTGGATTAACTCAAATCTAGATTGATGATCTGTTTGTTTGCAGGTTTTGTTGGTTGGATTTTGGTATTTCTTTTTTACTTTTTGCCGGGTTTCCCATTATTTTATTGAGTTAATTTTTCTGAGACTTGCTAACTGCCATCATAGCAGGAGGATCGCAGAATACAAAGAATCATCTTCGAGCTCCTTGAAGGAGGAGATCATCAAACAATACCAAACGAAAGAACTCCTTGACCAAGTTACCTGAGTGAAACTGTCCCATCACCACTTCACAGACACCGAGATGGCAGTTTAAAATACGTCGTATGGGAGAGTCCTCCAGTCATTGAATAGAGAATAAGATGGACATTTTTAAGGCTGGATGGCCCAGACACATCATCAAGTTGTACCTGGTGATGGAGAAAAAAGAGTATGTGTATCTCATCATGGAATTGGCCACTAGGGGCTACCTTCTGAAGTCTATCTGAAAATCCCACCACTTATATAAAGTTGAAGCCAGGAGATTCTTCAAACAAATTGTACTAATTACAGCAGAACACAATCGCACACTGAGACCTTAAGCCCAACAATATCCTTCTGGGCAGCAAAGGCAATATCAAGGCTAGTTATTTTGGTCTAATCATCTGGTTCTCCCCGGGGCAGCTGCTGACAAATTTATGTGGTATTGTGCTATTCCATACCCCTGAAATGTTCCTGCAAGAAAGAAATGATGGCTGGAACTGGCTTCACATCTGTAATCCTGCCTACTCAGGAGGCTGAGATTTAAGGATCATGGTTCATTGCCAGCCCGGTCAGAAAAGCCTGTGATATTCATCTCCAATAAACCACTAGAAAACTGGGAGTGGCACAGTGGCTCAATTGGTAGAGTTCTAGCCTTGAGTTGAATTGCTCAGGGACACTGCTCAGGCCCAGAGTTCAAGCCCCACAATTGGAAAAAGAAAGATATGCCTACAAGGTGGAAATCTGGAGCTTAGGTGTCTTTTTATATTTTGTTATAACAGGAAGATTTCCCTTTGAGGGGAGGATGTGATCCAGGTAGAGTCACTAGTTCTGAAGGCCAAGTATGTTGGTCCATATAACCTGTCTGAGGACAAAATGTAATCTGCCAACTGGTAACTGAGGACCTGAGGGAGAGACAAATATTGAACAAATAATGGAGCACCCATAGCTTAAACAAGTTGCACAATATTCCCTGTGTTTTGATGAGCCAAGACTCAACAAGCTGGAACCCATCATTCTTAAAGTAATGTGTTACATGAGGTACTACCTATATGAGATCCAGGGATCTATACAGGACAGAACATTCAATTATGCCATGGGCATGTACCTTTTAATTAAAGAAAACTTAGGCTGTCCAAGTGAAAAGAGTACTTTCAACAGTGCCACCATGCCCAACTCCTGCAGATCTTTCCAACTTACCTCTCCCTATAGAAAGGAGAGCCAGTTTACTCACCTGTCTTAACCATTACATCTTGTCATCTGAGTTTCAATTGCTTTATAATGACAAGCAGTCACCTCTGAAGAGAGGCTTAGGTACCACTCTGCCTGCCATTCCCTTCTGTTTCTTGCAGAAGAACCCCAGTCCTAGCACAGTTCCAGGCCAGGATTCTGTGTTGTTTTCCTTGGCTGGTCTTTCTTTTTAAGCAGCAGTGAAAGATTCCTCTCTGGGGAGCCACAATTTGAGATCATAAACTGTCTACTAAGAAGCAGGGCTGGAGGAGGGTGGTTAGCAGAATATTCCCTTCCCTCTGGGTAGCCTCATAATTAGACCAAAGTATAATTTAAGGCGGAGATTGGGCAGGATGGGTGTGGCTAGCAAAGAGCTACCACTCTTCTCAGAATATGCTACAGTATGCAGGCCCAGGAGCAGAGCAATTCTGGAGGAAGAGGTGGAGAGTATTATAAGACATCAAAGATAATAGCAGTTGAGAGCCACAGGGACCTGTTATTGGGATGTGAAAGATTGCAAGAAGTATACTCAAAAACTAATTATAGGAGGGATAATCCCTATACAGCAAAGGCTGCATAGAGAGATCATGTCTCAATCCACACGCTGGCTACTGAAACCAGAGGAACTAATGTTTGCAAGCAATTACAAGTAGGAGATAGTGCTCTACCACTTGAACAACAATGCCACTTCTAGTTTTCTGGTGGTTAAATGGGGATGAGTTTCAAGGACTTTTCTATCTGGACTGGCTTTAACCTACAATCTTCAGATCTCAGCCTCCCAAGAAGCTAACATTAACAACCTAGGATTACACTCAGGAACAATGCCCAGACCCTGATTTCAAGGCCAAAGACCGTACAAAAAAATTAAAAAAAGGAAAGTAAAAGGGGACAGTGGATGGAGAGATTCACCATTCATCAGATGCATGTCAGGTGTGAATGATCCAAAATGTAGGCTAGGAGCAGACAGGGAACCTACCCAAGGCACAACTGATCTTTTATTTGTGGAAGCCAAGTGAAAAGTCAATAAACCAATATATGAAACAACTATAGAAAGATAAATAGTGCAGGTGAGAGTGCAAGAAAGAGTCCTTGTGAGTCAAGTGCTGGTGGCTAACACCTGTAATCTTAACTACTCAGGAAGCTAAGATCTGATGATCATGTTTCAAAGTCAGCCTCAACAAAAATGTCTCTGAAATTCTTATCTCCCATTAACTAGCAATAAAGCATAATTGGGAACTGTGGCTCAAATGGTAGAATACTATATTTAAGATTAAAAAAAGATAAGCAACAGTGACCAAGTCCTGAGTTCAAACCCGTTCAAACCCCAGAATCCACATACATAGAGAAAAGGTTTCTGTGAAGAGGTAGCACTGAAGCCAAGACCTGTAGATTGAGAGGGAGCCAGCTTTGGGGGCATGTGACAGAGGCAATAGCTAGGATGAAAGTCTCAGGGCTGGAATAAACCCCATATCAGGAGGAAGTGGTGTGTGGCTGGTTCTGACTGAGAAAGAGAATGAGGTGAGGTACATCTGAAAAATGGGGGCCAGATGGGCACTGGTGGTTCACACCTGTAATCTAAGCTACTCAGGAGGCTGAGGATTGAGGATTGTGGTTCAAAGGTAGCCTGACCAGGAAAGTCCATGAGAATCTTATCTCAATAACCAACTCTGAAAAAGCTGGAAGTGGTACTGTGGTTCAAGTGGTAGAGCACTAGCCTTGGGCTCAGGCTCCGAGTTCAAGCCCCAGTCCTCAGACTTCAGCTTTCTGAATAGCTAGGATTACATGTGTGATCCACCACAGCCAGGCAACCCTTTATTATATATTATCTAACTTAATGGTTGTGACTTTCCCATTAGGAGGGCTCACTCTTAGCTCATCCTATTCTGGTTCACTTTCAGTCGATGGCCAGGTCAGTTTCCCCTCTGGAACCAACTTGTCTGTGGGAGGAGGATAAAGCCCCTGAAGCCCCTTTCCTTGTTGGGTGCATCCTATATTGTAAGAGTGATGAAAGGGGCCCAAGATTAAAGCTGGGCTCCTAAGGCGGAGTTCCTATTGTGAGCAACCTGGGCTGGTGTGCAGCTTTGAACAAGTGACTCTGGGAAGATATGAAAAATAACCACACCTAAATCCAATTTTTTCAAAATCCTCTTGAGAACTAGAAGAGGAGAGGGGAAGGTAAGATATATTCTGAATAGTTTCCTTCCTGTTGTGACATTGATTGATACATTTTGCTCAAGCAGGAATTACTAAATACAGTTGTTATAATCTTCCTATCCTGGGAAGGTCCTCAGTTTACCTTCCCGTGGTTGAGAGTTGTATGAGCTAAAATCCTCAGCTGTCAGCTCTATTTGGGCTACTTGACCCAGAGAAGAGGGCGACCCTTTTTGCAAACTGCTCTGCTCAGAAGGAGGTCTAATTTTCTGATTTTCAATAATGGGGAGTAGGTGCTGCTAGAGAAAAGGATGCTATAAAATAGAGTGAGCTTGGAGATCACACCCTTCAGAGGGAGGCCCAAACTGAGACCTGCTCTGAGGAAAAATCAAGGAACTGAGAGGAAGTTAATAGTTTAGGTCATATGGCCAGGGAAGGCCTTTCTGGGGCAGAACTTCTGATCTAGCTGCTGAAAAGATGAACTAACTAAACAAAGTTTATTTTCCTTTTGTGTGTGTGTACAAGTACTGGGGCTTGAACTCAGGGTCCCATACACTTGCTTAGCTTTTTCCTGCAAGGCAGATGCTCTACCACTTTAGCTAAACCTCTACTTTGAAGTTTTTTGCTAGTGTATTGGAGATAGGAGTCTGTCAGAATTGTCTTTCCAGACTGGGCTTGAACAGGGATCCTTAGATCTCAGCCTCCTGATAAGCAGGATCAAAGACAGGAACTATTAAGCATTCAGGTCCACACAAAGGTGTAGAAGTTTCCAGAGAAGAGAAGAACAAATTTTCAAAGGCCCTGCCTGATTTGTCAACTTGTTGGATATTGTTTATTGATTTATTTTTGACCATGGGGCTTGAACACGGGGCCTGGGCACTTTCTTTCAGCTCTTCAGCTCAAGTCTAGCACTCTACCACTAGAGCCACAGAGCCACTTTGGATTTTCTGGTGGATAATTTGAGATAAGAGTTTCACAGTCTTTCCTGCCCAAGCTGGAAATCCTCAGATCTCAGCCTCCTGAGTAGCTAGGATTACAGGCATGAGCCACCAGTACCTGGCTGGATATTTATTTATATAGGATTACAGCAATATCCTTGTAAATAGGATGAAAAATATTTAAGTTGATCATTCCATATGAGCCTCACTGGCTGTAAGTTTTCTCTTTGATAGTTAATATGAAGGAAAGCCACAGGTGAATCCCCACAGTGCACCTCGGTTTATTATGAAAGGATGCCTCTGGCGTGCTTTTACAGCAGTGTGCTCAATGTAAAAGATAATAATGTTATTCATGACATTATTCACAGTAGTAGAAAGGTAGAAACCCAAATGTCTCTTGTCGGGTAAACAAAATGTGGTATAACCAGCCAAGGGAATATTATTCAATCTTAAAAAGGAATGACATTCTGACCATGCTACAACAAGAATGAATCTTTAAAATACTGTCAAATAAACCATATTAAAAATAAAAACTATATTTATGATTCCACATATATAAGGTACCAAAACATAGTCAAATTTGCTGGCTACCAGTGGCCTACACTTATAATACTAGCTACTTATAGGGCTGAGAACTGAGGATGGAGGCTTGAAGCCAGACTAGAAAGAAATGTTGCTGAAACTCTTATCTCCAAAAAGTGAGATACAGTAGAGGTGAGACTCAACAATAGAACTGTGGAGCACATGGGCAGCAAAGATGGCTTTGGGAGGGGGTTGAGTGGGCAGAGCCTAATTTACTGTAGAGTACATGGGCAGCCAAGATGGCGCTGGGAGAGGGTAGAGTGGGCAGAGCCCAATTGATCTTCCGCTCAGTGCCTAACCAGCCCGGGAAGGCTCAGGTGCATGATAGGATGTGACCTTGACAGTGATTGGTTCCTCTTCCTCCCTTTTTGTCTTTAATAAGGGCTACTCTCTGTTAATAAATGAGTTTTCTACCTGCTGGATTTGGCTCCCCGCTGCGTCTGACTGTCTCCTGGGTGTGGGAACAGGAGTCTTTCGTGGGACGGACGAAGACCCAACATAGAACATCAGCGTTGAACAAATAAGTTTAACACAGAGGGGCTGGGAAAGTGGCTCAGTGGTAGAGAGCTTGCCTTACATGCCTGAGGCCCTGGGTTTGATTGCTCAGCACCACATAAGCAAAAAGAACAAAGCCGGAAGTGGCAATATGGCTCAAGTGGTAGAGTGCTAGCCTTGAACTGAAGAGCTGAGGGACAGCGCCCAGGCCCAGAGTTCAGGCCCCAAGACCGGACCTCCCCCCCAAAAAAATGTTTAACATTGAATGGAGAATAGAGAATGAAAGATGTGGCCAATGCAGGTAAGAAAGAGCAGGCGTTCTGTGTGCAAAGGACTTCTTGGTCAACAGCACTGTGACAGAAGACACAAAGACAGTACTAGGCTGAGGAGTAAGGACAAGGAAGACAGGAGAGTTGATTACCCGGTTTTTTGTTGTTGTTGTTGTTGTTGTATTTGTTTTTCCCAGTACTGGCACCTGGACTCAGGGCCTGAGTGCTGTTCCTGAGCCTCTTTATGCTTTGGGCTAGTGCTCTACCACTTGAGTCACAGAACTTCTTCTTTTTCTGAGTAGTTTATTGGAGATAAGAGTGTCATGGGCCATCTTGTAAGGCTGGCTTCAAATGGAGATTAGTCTTCAGATTTTAGCCACTTGAGTGTTGTATTCCAATTTAAATTGTAGTATTCCAATTTCCCAGGAAGATATGACAGCACTCAGGCAATTTGGCTGGAAGTTCTTTATTTAGCCATATTCCATCTGTCCTCAGCTCACAGAGCTAGAGAACAGCCCTGTTTGTTGTTCAGGGGGGATTTTTATAGGAAGTGCTTTCACATAGGTGATGTTTACCAAAGCAAGCAAGCAAGATTACAGAAGCAAATCATAGCCTTGAGTCAAACATGCCTTGGGACATTGGACCTTTGCCCTGATGTGGAAGAAGGGGCATCTTTTTCCCAGAGAGAATGCATGTCAGCATGCACCCTCACACCACACAGAAGCTCAGATGGGGACACACGAGTCAATGCCTCTGACAGTGCGCTGAAATTTTCTGAACAGGAATGATGTTTATTACAAGTTCCTGAGTAATAAAGAACTCAGTACAGCTGGTGTAAAGCATCAAAATTGTTAGTGGCCTTCCGCAAAATTTGTGATAAACTGCAAAGCTGCCAGCCTGGGAAGCTTGAGGGAGAGAGAGAAGTTTACTTTTAGCAAAGATGTTTCTGAATTTACATTTTTGTTCCCATGGATAGCCTTCTTTACCAAGGGAAAGGGCCTCAGGAGAGAAAATTAGCTATAGCAGGAAGGATTGAGGCTAGAATAAACTTTCTTCCAGTGAATAGCAAATCAGATATCACACTGAGTAGCTAGGATTACAAGTTTGAGCCAAAACTGCCTATTTTGATTAATTCTTGTGTGTCATCCCCAGGAATGTGTATTCAAGCCAAGGTGACCCAAGCCTTCAAAGTTTTGTTACAGATATTGACTCAAGCTGTGATGTCAGAAATACTGACCTTACTGTTCAGCCTGGAACGAAAAGAAATGAGAGGCGAGAGTTATCTATGTGTGTGGCTGGTAAATCACCAGGATTAGTGGCAGGCTGGAAAGAAGAGAATCAAGAGGGCACACGTGGAACATGGCAGACAGGAAGGCATCAAGGAAGAAGCAGTTTCGGGATGAGCAGTGGATCAGAAGGACCAGATTCTCTGTGGCGCAGAAAGTCTTTCTTCAGAGCCCTCACCACATTGATGCACACATTAGCCTGCCTTGGGTCACTCCTTGTTTGTTTAGTGCTTCAGCCCTCAGTCATTTGAACTCTTAAGGCTTGGGGCTTCCTGCACATCCTCCTGGAGTCTGGCACAGGGTCTAGCCCACATTGGTGCTGGCTGATGGTTGCCTAATGGGGCTGAATAGAGACAAACACTGAACTGGAGGTTTCTGGAAGGGATCGGCGTGCACTTAGTGTCCAGAGGACATGCATGGGACTGTACCTTCATGAGGAAGAGGCCACAGGAAAGTCTCATGTCACCTCCCTAACACTTTGGTACAAATGGCAGACAGATGTCACAGGGCAGCAGGCAATGCACTCTGGTTTATATATGTGCATGCACACCCAACATCTGTTGTCTTTGACAAGGAAGAAACCAGGGCCCATTAGTGGAATAGTACACACTGATCACAGCATGGACCCCATTTCATGGCTGCGGACACTGAAATCCTGGGGTCTTGGTGTCCTCAGGCCTTGGCCAACAGCAGTGGGGAGTCTGAGATCTTGGAGGCAGGGCAATGGCAGGGCTCCAGCAGTATCTGCAAAGCCTGAGAATCTCGACTCCTCAAGGATAGCTCACAGACGCAGAGGAGGCTGTGAAGAGGGATAGATCCCTGGGGTACACTTGAACCACCAAAACGCACCCTGCTCACTAGCACCAAGCACGTACGGCTTATAGCCCAACAATCCAATTCTGGCTCTTTCTCACCTCACTTGGCAAGGGGGGGAGCCATGGAGGAGCAAGATACACCATTTCAGTTGAGGAGGGATATATCTGATATCAGACCCACACATCACACCTAGATAGACTGGAACTCTCCAGAAGGCCAAGGTAACAGATATAGTCGTTGTCTAACAAGTGTGGAAGTTGGAATCTTGAGTCTGAGGACTCCATAGTGCCCAACTTGTGGGTTGGTGGCTGCGACTACCCCCTGAGTTGGTGACTAAGTGGTAGCATCTGGGTTGCTAGCCTGTAAACAGAAGAAGTTGAAGGTGGGCTGTGGAGTGGCCTGGTGCCTGGACCACACCCTTTTGCTGAGTTGTTGCTGTTGTCACCATGTGGACGTGCCTAGGCTTGGAGCAAGGTTGCAGGGCCAGTGGGGCTGACTGGCTATGCAGAAGCAGAAGGAGGTGTCACTTCTGCAGGCAGTGACTCTATTACTGGCAGCCCTAGGCTTCCTGCTCAATGTGGGGCTGGGGCTCTGTACCATAATCGGCAGCCTGATGGCACCCCGAGGGGTTAGGAGGCAGATAACTGAGTGCCTCAATATGGTGCTGAGAGAATGCTGTTGCCCAATCTCCCACCCCTGTCTGGGTTTACTTCAAACCTGCAGCTTCTCCTTTCTCCTCCTCTGGTAGGTGACCTCAGTGACAGCACCAGAACAGTCTGTGCTTCTTCCTACTTTTCTCCCAGGTGGGGTAAATTGAGGCTGTGAGGATAGGGATTTGTCCACTCAGTACAGTCAGAAATAGAACCCAGGGCCCTTGGTGCCCCAGTATGGGAGTCTTATTTCTACTTACCATACTTTACAATTAGTTCTTTCTATTGCCCTCTCCTGTCCCCTGACCTCCTCCAGCATTCTCTTTCTGGAGTGTACCCTGTCTGCACATGTCTGTATCCTGTAGGACTGATGCCCTCATCATCTTTGCTCCCCTCCCTAACCTCCACCTGCATATCCTGTGTCTCTACTCAGGTCAGTCCTTTTCCCATTTAACCACTTGCACAGGAACGCTAGGCCTCCCCACTAATTCTCCCTGTTCACTCTTACCCATCCTATCTGTTTTTTAGGTATTGTTGATTGGGGAGTGAGTGCAAAGACCCTCTTGGAGCTGTAGGCCCCTTGGAGGGAGTGAAATGCGAATTTCTGGTTCTTGAGGAACTTGCCACCTTTGACTCTCCAGTAGTCCAGACGTGTTCCTGTGGAGGGATTGCCCAAAATGTCCCTGAGAGCAGTTCCCTGAGGGTAGAATGCCACATGCCTTCCTTCTCTGCCAGGAACTGATGGGACATGGTATTTTTTGGTATTCCAAACTGTGATCATATTTTATTCTGCCTCTTTGAAACTTATATACCTGTGCATCTGTATGTGCATTTGGACTAAAATAGCAATTTTTCTTCCTCTGTGTGTGTGTGTGTGTGTGTGTGTGTGTTTTCAGATCTTCAGTCTTAAACTCAGGGCCTGGGTTCTGTCTCTTAGTTTTTATCACTCATGACCAGTGCTCTACCACCTGATCCACATCTCTACTTCTGGCATTTTGGTGATTCATTGGAGATAAGAGTCTTACAGACTTTCCTACAAGGGATGCTTTATTTGTTTGTTTGTTTTTGGTCGGTCATGGGACTTGAACTCTGAGCTTGGGCGCTGTCCCTGAGGTCTTCAGTTCAAAGACAGTGCTTTACTGCTTGAGCCACAGTGCCATTTCTGGTTTTCTAGTGATTTATTGGAGATAAGTGTCTCATGGAGGGCTTGGAAAGTGGCTCAGTGGTAGAGGGCTTGCCTTGCATGCAAGAGGCCCTGGGTTCTATTCCTCAGTACCACATAAGCAAAAAGAAAAAAGCCAGAAGTGGCAATGTGGCTCAAGTGGTAGAGCGCTAGCCTTGAGCTGAAGAGATAAGGAACAGTGCTCAGACCCAGAGTTCAGGCCCCATGACCAGACCCAACAACAACAATAACAAAAGAGTCTCATGGACTTTCCTGCCTGGTCTGGCTTTGAACTGTGGTCCTTAGATCTCCCACTTGAGTAGTTAGGATTACAGGCGTGAGCCACTGGTGATTTGGCTCCTTCCATTTTTTGTTGTTCAAGTTTTTCATTGTTAATTAATGGTAAGAGACTCAGATTTGCCTGCCCAGGCTGGCTTTTAAACGCAATCCTCTCATTGCAAACCTCATGATTGGATTATAACTGTGAGCCACCAGTACCGCTCTGGGATTTGTCATTTTTGACAAATGCCAAATGTGTCTGTTGAGATAGTCTGAGCATTGAACATTGCACTGCACCCAAGGGAAATTTCAGGAGAATGACAAAGATGTAGAGACCATTTGGTGCCTCACACACACCATTACATAATGTAAGTTAATGACTTTCTTCCCAGAAATACATAACTCTTATCTTTATACAATGTAAGGTGCTTAAGTCCTTCTTCATATTTATCTAAAATAGTATATACATTGAAAGGAACTCCACCATATGTAAACAAAATATTTTTTGTTGGTCATGGGGATTGAACTCTGGCACTGTCCCTCAGCTCTTTAAGCTCAAGGCGAATGCTCTACTACTTGTGCCATAGCACCATTCCTATCTTTGTCTGTTCATGTGGTGTTGAGAAATCAAACCCAGGGCCTCATGCATGAGAAGCAAATACTCTATCACTGAGCCATCTTCCTAGGCCACTAAACAAAAGACATTTATGTGTCAGCTGGGCACTGTTGGTTGACACTTGTAATACTAGCTACTCAGGAGGCTAAGAGGTGGGGATTGTGGTTCAAAGCCAGCCTGAGCAGGTAAATATTAACGACCAAAAATGCCATAAATGGAGCTGTGGCTCAAGTGGTAAAGCACTAGCCTTGAGTAAAAATAGCAAAGGGAGAGGGCCCAGCCCCTGAATTCAAGTCCTACTCTGCACTACCAGTTTAAAAATTTTTTAATGATAAAGCAAGTCATCATCCATGGGTCTAAAACACTTGTGAGCAGTTGCTGTCATACATGTCTGCCAACCTACAACATGGGCACATACAACATGATAGACTTATACATTTCTGTTCATTTCAAGGCTAGGTACAATCACATGATTACAATATATGTAGAAGCTGCAATCAGTTTGAAGTCTACGTTCATTTTCTTTGTCAGTGCTCTTGTAAGTGTGTCTGAGCAGTGTCCCTCACAGGAAGAAAAGAAGCTCCTACTGACTCACCTTAATCTCATGTTGTGAGTAGAAATAAGACCGGGCTGTATGTCAATGCAACATTGTTTGGCTGTTTTTGACTCATCCTGGTTCCTTGAAAGCAGAGCCCCATCTTTTGATTCCATGTTAGGGATCTCAGGGGAGGTCACCATCAAATAGGAATTGAAGAATATCACCAGCTCCCCTTCATTAAAACCTCATTATAGTTTGAAGCCAGTGGTTCACATGTGTAATCCTAACTACTCAGGAGGCTAGCAATATGATGGTTGTGGTTCAATGCCAGCACTGGGTAGAAAAGTCCGTGACACTTTTATCTCCAATTAAACATAAAAAAAACTTGAAGTGGACCAGTGTCCCAAGTGGTAGAGTGCTAGCCTTGAGCAAAAAAGCTCAGGGACAGCCCTAGGAATGGCACACACACACACACACACACACACACACACACAAATACACACACATGCACACACACTGAAACACACACACACTCCTTTTTGTTAGCTCATCTAATGCTCCCAACAACCATATAAGTCAGGTATGCTTATTTCCATATTCCAGAGGAGGAAAAGTCCTGGTATGTCAGTGGACTCAGACCTCAAATCCATGCCCCTGTCCCAGTTCCTTTTCTTGGGAAAAACACCTGTGGACCAAGAGACAAACAGGTTACAGGCATTCTGTGGTGTGTGTGTGTGTGTGTGTGTGTGTGTGTGTGTGTGTGTGTGTGTGTGTGTGTGTGCACCAATCCTAGGGTTTGAACTTCGAGTCTGGGTTCTGTCCCTTAGCTTTTATTCTCAAGGTTGGCACACTGTACCACTTGAGCCAAAGCTCCACTTCTTGGTCTTTAGTTCTTCATTGGAGATGACTCTCACCGACTTTTCTGCCCAGGCTGACTTTGAATCATGGTTCTCAGATCTCAGCCTCCTCAGTAACTAGGAGTCTAGATGTAACTATTGGCATCAGGCATAGATTCTTCACCCTTCTGGGTAAATCTGTCTTACCTGGTTTCCTCAGTGTGAATTGGTTTTAATAATGTTTGACCCTAGGCCAGTTGAGACATGTATGTCCTTATTACAGAGTCTGGCTGGTGCTTCAGTACAGCACTAACTACGCTGCCTGTGATGAAAGTTTTTGAAAAGAAAAAGTAAGCCAGGTGATGGTGACTCACACCTTTAATCCTAGCTGGCGAAGAGGCTGAGATCTGAAGATTGCTGTTCAAAGCCAGCCTGGGCAGGAAAGACTATAAGAATCTGGAAGTGGGGCTGTGGCCCAAGTGGTAGAATTTTAGCGTTGAATGAAGAGCTCAGAAACAGTGCCCAAGCCCTCTTTTCAGACCATAGGACAAACACAAAATGAAAGAAAGAGAAAGAAAGAAAGGGAGTGGGGGCAGGAGGAGAAGGAAAGAGGGAGAGAAGAATTATGGCATTATTGGCTCAGATATGTAAAAGCAAACCAGTAGTGGAACTGTGTCGCAAAGTGGTAGAGAGTTAGCTTTGAGCGAAAAAGCTCAGACACAGGCCCTGTTATCAAGTCCAAAGAAGACAAAAAAGAGAGGGAGGGGATAGAAGGAGAAAGGGAAGGAAGGAAAGATCTAGTTCAAGAGTTGAGTGAAATAGAAACTTCTGGGTATCTGGGAACCTACAGACAACCAGGAGGCATATTTTTTTAACCACACATCCTTGGCTGGTGCTGACAGTCAGATTCTCCCTGCAGAGCCAATGCTGTGCTTGAGTTCAGGCCTACTGAATCCTCCCTGGGCCTTGGGACTGAAGATCTAGCCTTTGCTTCATTTGTAAAGAATAGGAACCCGAGGACATCAAGGACCTCTCATGGCAAGAAGAGTAAGACATGGGTATCCATTCCTTGGAATCAGATCCTTTCAGTGACATGCCTACTCTGATCCTTCTCCTATCCTATCATCTAAAAAATACCTACATCACCAGCACTCCAGGAAAAGAAAGGGAGCCCCCTCAATGGCTATAGGGTGGGTGTCTCTATCCCATTTGGCAGTCCTGGTCCAGCACAGATTCTGCCAGCACCGTGATTAGTAGACTAAACAGCTTTGCGACTCAGTCTCCTCTCTCTTTCTCCTACCTCTCTCCCTCTCTCTCTCCCTCTCTCTCTTCCTCTCCCTCTCCTTCTCTCTCTCTCCCTCACTCTATTGTTTGGGGGAGTCTTCAATGACCAGAGTATAGAATGGGCTGCTATCTGCCCATTGGCACCAGCAGTATTTAGCCATTTTTCCTCAAAATCACAGCCAGAACATGAGTGATTAAAGTCAAATTCAAATCTGCCAGCAAGTCATAACATATAGGGCTAGGACATTTATCAAGGCTGGGGGCCTCTAGTGACCTCAAAGAAAGCCAGTGAGATGGGGCAGGGAAGAAGCTGCAGTGGGACTTCTCTTCTCTGCCCTGCACCTTATAAGGCTTCTCAAATCAAGGTCAGGCCAAATAATAATGACAAATAATAAATATTGATTACTAACAACTCCTGTATTGAGACAGGAAGGTTTCATTTATTTTATTTTTACCCCATCAAATGTCCATACCCACCCCATGGAGTATTTATTATTATTCATGTGCTTTCTTAAACTTCATTCACATATCAGAAAATGGTATTCAGAGAGATTAAGCCACTGACTAGAGCCACACAGCTCAAAGTGAAAATAGTATGAACATAAGAATACTGTCTGAGGCAGGTGCTGGTATCTCATCCTTGTAATCTTAGTTACTCAGGAGGCTGAGGTCTGAGGATCATGGTTTACAGCCATGATCTCCGATTAACCACTAAAATGCCTGCAATGGAGCTGTAGCCCAAGTTGTAGAGTGCTAGTTTTGAGTGAAATATCTAAGGGACAGTGCCCAGATCTTGAGTTCAAGCTCTGGTACTGGCACCAAAAAATAAGAACAAAAAAGGCTCATAACCTTCACCCAAGACTATCTCCCACACACCAACAAAAACCTGGACCTGAAGGTGTGTGTGGCTCAAGAGGTAAGTACTAGTCTCGAGCAGAATAAGCTAAGGGAAAGTGTCTAAACCCTGAGTTCAAGCCTCCCCACTATAAACTTGTGTGTATATGTATGTGTGTGTGTATATCTATATACACATATATAAAATGTGTCCACACATATGTACACATTCATGTATGTATACTCATATGTGTATGTGTTGATTGGGGGATATCAGGCCTGATATCTCAAGCAAGAGAAAATTTTTGCATCATTCAGCCTGTAGATGGAGACTCCGAATTTCTATACTGCAGTTAAGTGAGGATACTCAAATTCTGAAATTCATCAAATCATTGGACAAAGCCCATTCTATTTAGGAAGGGTAATCATCTTTTTTTGCTTTGTTCGGTTATGTTTTTGTTTTTTGCCAGTTCTGGGGCTTGACCTCAGGTCCTGCGCACTGTTAGTGAGCTGCTTTGGCTCAAGGACAGTGCTCTACCACTTGAGCCACAGAGTCACTTCTAGGTTTTGTTCATGCGGTATTGAGGAATCAAACCCAGGGCTTCATGCATGCTAGGCTAGCACTCTAACACTAAGCCACATTCCCAGGCCATAATAAATCTTCTTTACTCCAAGTTTAAAATTATTTAAATTTATCTATTGAAATTTACCAATGTGATTAAAATGGTAATCACATCCAAAAATATTTTAATTTCTTTCCTTTTTTATTGTGAAAATACTGTACAGAGGGGTTACAATTACTTGGCCAAGGTAATGAATACATTTCTTATCAAACATTGTTGCCTCTTCTTTTGTTTCCCCTTACCATCCCTTCCCATCTCCCACCCAGCCACCCTTAATCCCCCCTCCAGCAAAAGATGTAAAGTTTGTTTTTCTCCATAACGACTTTTATATCTCATTGTTGCAATGGGTCCACCCTTATCCCTATTTAAACAATTTGTTTTTAATTTGTTAGGAAATGGAAAGACTTGGAAAAAATTATATTAAGTGAAGTTAGCCAGACCCAAAGAAACATAGGTCCCATGGGTTCCCTTATATGCAACAAATAATATATGTCTGAGATAAGCAGAAACGGTCAGATACATTGATGTTAGGCGAAATGAACCCCAAGATAAAGATTCAAATGTTTTTTCTTCCTTGCGATTATTTCTAACAGCTTTATAAGATGATTACTTTGTTGCTTTGTATGCCTCTCCCCCACAGTATAACCCCTGCTTCCAAAAGTATTTTCACAGCAACATTTACACTGATGTTTGACTAAAACATGAGGCACTACCTGCTAGCAGAATTAATGTGTTAAAATTCACCATCTTTAGCCATGAGTTGTTGGCTCATGTCTGTAATTCTAGCTATTCAGGAAGCTTAGAGCTGAGGACTGAAGCTTTATGAGACTCATCTCCAATTAACTACCTCAAAAAACTGATGTGGAATTATGGTACCAGTGGCAGAGTGTTAGCCTTAAGCAAAAGAACCCAGGGATGGTGCCCAGGACCCAGTACAAGTAATAAAACTGTGTGTGCATGAGCATGAACACACAAACACACACACAAACACATGCACATACACACCATTATTACCACTATCACTAGAATATCATGACTCTTGTCACAGGAGATCTGCCACAGTCAAATTGTGAGACAGGAAGTAGAATGGTGGGTTTCCTGAGACTGGGGAAAGGGATGGATGGAAGGTGCTGTTTAATAAGTGCTTAATTTCAGGTTGTATTCTGAGAAAGTTCTAGAAGTTGGTATCAGAGAGGGTGCATGAAAATGTGAATGTACTTAAAGCCACTGAAGTGTACAATTGTAACTGGTTGAGATGACAAATTTTATGCTATGGTTATTTTCCCAGGATGAGAGAATAGATAACAATACAGCCAGAGAGGGCCTGAACAAGAAAAGATAGCAGGAGGTGAGGTCCCTTATAGTGTTCACTCCTTCAGTTTCCCACCAACAAATATCTGCTGTTGGGCCACTTGTGCTGGGCTTATGACAGGTTGGATCAAAGGCAGTGGGTGGCTATCTGTAACTGGCCCTCTATCATTTGAGCCACATCTGTACTTCTGGCTCTTTTTAAGTTAATTGGAGATAAAACTCTCAGATTTAGCTGCCTGGGCTGGCTATGAACTTCAATCATCAGATTTCAACCTTAATATACTATCTTAAAGAAATGATTGGAACTTGCTCTTTTGTTGTTGTTGGTTTTGGTTGTCAGGCTTGCACTTGGGTTCCAGGCTCTGTACCTGAGTTCTTCTATTTAAGGCTAGCATTCTACCAGTTTTCAATACTAGACTACATTTGGTTTTCTGGTGATTAATTGGAAATAAAATATCACAGACTTTACTGCTCAGACTGGCCATGAACCTTGACCCTCTGATCTCAATCTCTTTAGTAGTTAGGATTTCAGGTGTGAGCCAATTACACCTTGCTGGGAACCTGCTCCTTTATGAAGGAAGGCATTCTGATTAACTCCATTTTCCAGATATAGAAACAGAGGCAAACAAATTAAAATGACTTGTCTATGATGTCACACGTTAGTAAATGCTGGAGCTGGGTCTTTTATCCTGATCTTTCCAATGGCAAATCTCACCCTCAAATAATACTCCATTAGTGTGTTGCCTTTGTTATCCCCTACCCTCACATTCCTGTAGCAAGGAATCCAAAACACCCCCAGGTGTGATTACGTACAGGCTCTGTCTAATGAAGAGAGTGCCTGGTTTTTTTTTTTAATTTAATTTAATTTTATTTGTGAACATACTGTACAGAGGGGTTACAATTACATGGGCAGGATAATGCGTACATTTCTTACAAAGCATTGCAGCCTCCTCCTTTGTTTACCCTTCACATCCCTTCCCAGCCTCCCCCCTCCCCCCCAATCCCAATCCTTCTCCTTAACTCCCCCTTCCCCCCCACACGCACCAACGTTGTAAAGCTAGTTTTGGACATGACAACTTGTAGTTCTCATTATCGCAATGGGTCCACCTGTATCCTTAAACAACTGGTTTTTCCCCATTTCCTCCACAAGTTATAGTGACATGAAATATAGTGAAAGCAGGAGTTATACTGTGGGGGAGGGACATACAAAGCAACAAAGAGATAATCTTATAAATACGTTAGAAACACATGCTTGAAAGAAAAAAACACTAAAATACCTATCTAAGGGTTCATTTTCCTAACATCACATTATCTGACCTTTTCCGCTTGACTCAAAAATATACTAGATATTACAAATAAGGGAAACCATGGGACCTATGTTTCTTTGGGCCTGGCTAAGTTCACTTAATAAAAATTTTTCCAAGTTTTCCCACTTCCTAACAAATGGGGCAATGTCATTCTTTCTGATGGAGGCATGGAATTCCATTGTGTATATATACCACATTTTCTTGATACATTCATCTAGTGAGGGGCATCTGGGTTGGTTCCATATCTCAGCTATGATAAATAATGCTGCAATAAACATAGTTATGCTGGTAGATTTAGTGTGGTCTTGTTTGTAAACATTTGGGTAAATGCCCAAAAGTGGGATTGCTGGGTCATAGGGGAGTTCTATGTGAAGTCTTTTGAGGAACCTCCATACTGCTTTCCAAAGTGGTTGAACAAGTTTACATTCCCACCAACAATGAAGTAAGGTTCCTTTCTGTCCACATCCCCTCCAACATCTGTTTTTGTTAGAGTTCTTGAATTTTGCCGTTCTAACTGGAGTGAGATGATGTCTCAATGTTGTTTTGATTTGCATTTCTTTTATGGCTAGGGATGTTGAACATTTTTTCATGTGTCTATTGGCCATCCTTCTTTCTTCTTCAGAGAAGGTTCCCTTAAAGTCTTTCGCCCACTTATTTATTGGGCAGTTGTTTCTTTGAGGATTTGTTGTTGGGGGGTTTAATTTTTGAGTTCCAAGTATATTTTAGATATGAGACCCTTGTCCGTTGTGTGGCTAGTAAAGATCTTCTCCCAATCCGTGGGCTTTCTATTGATCTTGCTAGCTATGTCATTTGCCATGCAGAAGCTCTGCAACTTTATGCAATCCCATTTGTCCAATCATTCCTTGATTTGTTGTGTTTCCGGGTCTCTATTCAGAAAATTTCAGCCTGAGCCAAGGAGACCTAGAGTTTCTCCTATTCCATCCTGTAATATTTTCAGAGTGTCTGCTTTGACTTCAAGGTCTTTGATCCATTTGGAGTTGATTCTAGTGTAGGGTGATATATAAGGATCTAGCTTCAGTTTTCTACATGTAGTTAACCAATTTTGCCAGAACCATTTACTGAAGAAGCTGTCTTTCTTCCATTCTATTGTTTTAGCTCCCTTATCGAAGATTAGATGGCTATAGGTCTGTAGGTTCATTTCTGGGTTTTTAATTCTATTCCATTGGTCCTGAGGTCTGTTGTTATGCCAATATCAACCTGTTTTGATTACTATGGCTTTATAGTAGAGTTTGAAATTTGGTATTGATATTCCTCCAGCAGTGTTCTTTCCGTTGAGGACGGTTTTTGCTATTCGGGGTCTTTTATTGTTCCATATGAAATTTTGCATTGCCTCTTCTATTTCCTTGAAGAATGAGGTTAGAATTTTGATAGGTATTGCGTTGAATTTGTAGATAGCCTTGGGAAGTATTGCCATTTTCACGATGTTAATCTTTCCAATTCAGGATCATGGGAGGTTTTGCCATTTTTTAAGTTCTGTGTTGATTTCCTTTTTCAAGATTTTAAAGTTTTCATCATAGAGGTCCTTCACTTCTTTGGTTAAGTTAATTCCTAGGTATTTTATTTTTTGTGGGGCTATTACAAATGGAGTTGCTTTCCGTATTTCAGCCACACTTTTCTCATTGTTGGCATACAGAACAGCCATTGATTTTTGGAGGTTAATTTTATAACCTGCTACTTTGCCAAAGTTTTGAATCAGCTTGAGAAATTTGGGAGTGGAGTCTATGGGATCCTTTAAATACAAGATCATGTCATCTGCAAGGAGGGAGAGTTTTATTTCTTCTTTCCCTTTTTGGAACCCCTTTATGTCTGCATCTTGTCTTATTGCTGTAAATAGGCATTCTAATACTAGATTGAAAAGAAATGAAGAGAGTGGGCATCCTTGTCTTGTTCCTGAGTTAAGAGGAAATGGCTTTAGTTTTTCACCATTGAGTATAATGCTGGCTGTAGGTTTGTCATATACAACCTTTATTGTATTGAGGAATGTTCCATGGATTCCTAATTTTTCCAAAACCTTCATCATAAAGTGGTGTTGGATCTTGTCGAATGCTCTTTCTGCATCTATTGAGATAACCATGTGGTTCTTATTCTTGCTCCTGTTGATGTGATGAATGATATTAATTGATTTGTGTATATTGAACCACCTTTGAATCCCTGAAATGAGTCCTGTTTGATCGTGGTGGATGATTTTTTGGATGAATTGTTGAAGTCGATTGGCCAAAATTTTGTTGAGAAGATTTGCATCAATGGTCATCAAAGAAATGGGTCTATAGTTCTCTTTCTTTGATGAGTCCCTGCCTGGTTTTGGGATGAGGGTTATGATGGCTTCGTAGAATGTGTTCGGTAGTGAGCTTTCTCTTTCAATTTCATTGAAGAATTGGAGGAGTGTTGGTGTGAGCTCTGCTTTGAAATCCTTGTAAAATTCTGCTGTCAAACCATCTGGTCCTGGACTATTCTTAACTGGGAGGTCTCTTATTGCTGTTTCTATTTCAATGCTTGATATGGGCCTGTTAAGATAGTTTAACTCATCTTGGATTAGTTTTCGTATGTCAATATTTGCTAGGAAAAGGTCCATTTCTGTCAAGTTCTCAAACTTATTAGCATAAAGTTTTGAGAAGTATTCCCTTATAATGTTCTGAATCTTGGTTGTTTCCGTGGTGATGTTTCCATTCTCATCTGTGAGTTTATTTATTTGGGTCTATTCTCTTCTTTTTCTGATAAGTTTTGCTAACGGTCTGTCAATTTTTTTAAGTTTTTCGATGAACCAACTCTTTGTTTTGTTGATTCTTTCTATAGTTTTTTTGGATTCTAATTCATTTAATTCTGATTTAATTTTAATTATTTCTTTCCGTCTACTGGATTGGGGTTTATCTTGCTGCTCTTTTTCAAGGAGGTTTCGATGTGTCATTAAATAGATCTCTCCAATTTGTTGATGTAGGAGCTCAGAGCTATAAACTTGCCTCTGAGTACTACCTTTGCTGTGTCTCAGAGGAGCGGTATTTTGTGTGTTAATTTTTTTTGAATAGCATTAACATTTGAATTTCCTTTCTAATCTCTTCCATGACCCACTCATGATTCAGCAATGTGTTGTTCAGCCTCCATGTAATAACGGACTTTCTTTGGTGGCTTTTTGTGTTGAGACCTAATTTTATTCCCTTGTGTTCAGAGAGAATGCAAGGTAGAACTTCAATGTTTCTGAATTCAGACAAGTTTGCTTTGTGGCCTAAAATGTGGCCTATTTCAGAAAATTTTCCATGTGCTGCTGAGTATTCTGATCCTGCTGGGTGAAATGTTCGGTAGATGTCTGTTAAATCTAGATTATCTATGCAGCTGTTTAGATCTGCGGTTTCTCTGTTGAGTTTTTGCCGAGTTGATCTATCTAGTGGGGAGAGTGGTGTGTTAAAATCCCCAACAATTAATGTCTTTGGATCTATATGGGATTTGAGGGAAAGTAGTGTTTCTTGGATAAATTTGGGTGCTCCATTGTTGGCGAATAGATATTTAGAATTGTAATATCCTCTTGAGGGAGAGATCCTTTAATTAGTATGTAGCGACCTTCTTTATCTCTTCTCACGAATTTTAATTTGAAGTCTATTTTATCTGATATTAGCATTTTAACTCCCGCCTGTTTATGGGGGATGTTTGCTTGGTAGATTTTGTTCCAGCCTTTTACATTGAAAATGTGTTTGTTTTTACCGGCAGGATGTGACTCCTGCAGGCAGCATATAGAAGGGTCTTGTTTTTTAATCCTACTAAACAGTCTATGTGGCTTAATTGGAGAGTTCAGTCCGTTAACGTTAAGAGATAGGACTGAGAGGTATTTGGGAGTTCCTAGCATGTTATCCACCTTCTTGGGGGCTGCGAAAACTGGGTTCTTCCTATGGTTCTTGGATTCTCAGTTTGGGTGCAGTTTCTTGGCTTTTATTGTGGTCTTGTTGGTTTTCTATGTGTGGGACATCTTTAAGAATCTTTTGTAGGGCTGGTTTGGTGGAGATGTTTTGTTTCAATTTTTCTTTGCTATGGAAGGTTTTTATTTGGCCTTCAGATATGAAGGAGAGTTTAGCTGGGTACAGTATTCTTGGTTGATAGTTGTTTGTTTTAGGGCATGGCATACATCATTCCAGGCTCTTCTTGCTTTGATTCTCTCTGCTGAGAAATCTGAGGTGATTCTAATTGGTTTCCCTTTATAGGTGATTAACCTTTTCTCCTTGACAGCTTTAAGGATCTTTTCCTTGGTCTGAGTTGATCCTGTGTGGATTATAATGTAATGGTGGGATGTCCTATTCTGGTCTGGTCTATTTAATGTTCTAAAAGTTTCTTGTATCTGAATAGGCCTATCTTTTTGTATGTTTGGGAAGTTCTCTGCTAGGATCCTGTTAAACAAATTTCCTAGACCATTAACTTCTGTTTCTAGGTGCTCCTCTACACCCATTATCCTTAGATTAGGCCTTCTGATGATGTCTTCCAGGTGTTGGATAGATCTATCATATTTCTTGGACTTGTCTTGGATGGTTGTATGTTCTTTCTCTATAATATCTAGGCTGTCTTCAATCCCTGAGATTCGATCTTCTGCATGGTCTAACCTGCTGTCAAGACAATCTACTTTGTTTTTTATCTCTTTTCCTTCTAATTGGTCAGCTTTGATGGCTTCAAGTTCTTTGTTGAAGCTCTGTTTTAGGTCTTGTATGAATTTCTTTACTTCCTTAATTTGGTGTTCAGTGTTTGTTCTCAAATCACTTAGTTGATTGGTTATGGTTTCTTTGGACTCCCATTCCTTCTGTTGGATTCCATTCAGCATTCCCTTTGTGGTCTCCCTGACTTCCTTCAGCTCTTTGTTAATGGATTCCATGAATGCCTTTAGTGATCTTTGTGTATTCTCTACCTCTTTTCTAAATTCATGTGTTAGTCTTTGATTAGCTTCCTCCCGTTTGTGAGATTCCTGCAGTTCTCTTTGAGTGTTCTCAGCCTGCTCATGCCATTCCTCCCTTTCTCTTTGAGTATTCTCAAGTTGCTCATGCAAATCCTGTATCAGTTTTTGAGTAGCTTCCTCACGCTTACGATATTCCTGTATAAACTTTTGGTATGCCTCCTCTCTCTCCTTATCACGCTCATACAGAGTCCTTTGTAAGTTGTCAAACTTTGCATTTATCATGTTTGCCAGCAGTGTTTGTAGAGCTATTTGGGAACTCTCCTCTGGATTATTCATGATCTGTTCTGTCCCCTGATTATCAAGATTGAGAATTGAGATACCCGGACTTACCATTTTTCTTGTGTTTTCACGGCTTACTCTGCCCATTTGAAATGAAAATAGCACCAGTTTTGTGCTAGAACACTATCTTAAGGTAACCATCAACCAAAGTTTGCATTTGTACAGTCAATAGTCTACAGATACAATCTAGTTCAACAGATACATCTATTCAACATCAAACAACTATATGTTAATGGGCTTCGAATCGCAGAGAAGAATTTGGAAAACCAGAAATTATAAGGGTTAGGGAGAGATGTGGGTAAAAAATAGGAATAGATTGGTGTGGGGAGGCACAGGGAGAGTTAACTATGTCCTAATCTCAATGCAGGAAATAGGTTGGGTAGGATGCAAGTAGAGAGAGAGAGAGAAAAAAAGAAGAAAGGGAAAGGGAAATGAAAAGAGACCAGAAAAAAATAGAAACGTAAAAATTAATATTATTATGGAGAAAATATACAATCTATTTAGAGAGGAATGTGACTATATTGAGAGAAGGGGAGGGACATAGAGGAGATGTGAAAAACTTAAAAAAAATGCTTAAAATGTTATATAAGTATAAAGAGGTAGTACTGCTATTAAGGAATTTAAGTCTCAGAAGTTTTGAATTGAGTAATAAATTTGTGGATTAAGTGTGTACACAATGGGGGATAGGGTCTACTAGTTAACTGCGGGTTTATCTGAGGATGTGCAGGACAAGTGTTAAGTCACATAAAGAAGAGCAAATGAGAGGAAAAGGTGAAAAGGATAAGAAAGGGAGAAAAAAGATCAGAAGTTCAGTAGAGCTACACAAAAAACAAAAAGATAATTAAAAAAGAAAGAAAAAGAGAAAGAAGATAAGAAAAGAAAGGAAAACACACATTCATGTATCCCTAAAATAAAAATTATAAGAGGAAAAAAAAAGTTACTGGAAAACAATTTTTTTCAAAAAAGGCAAAAATTAAAGATTCATAAAAGTTTTAGAAAAGAAAAAGAGATATTTATATATATAAGGTACCAAAAAAAAAAGAAGAAGAAAAAAAAAAAGTTCTTTGATTTTTTTTGGGGGGGGAGGGGTGGGAAGAATCCTGTATCTCCATTGTGTCTGTAACCATCCTCTTGTGGGAATCTCTGGTCTGCTTGAGATCCTGTGGCTTGATTGATTTCTTAAGTCAGTTTGTTCGAACAGGCAGAAAAATGCTCTGCTTTACCCAAGATTTTGAGATCCCCCTCCCAGGTTAGTTTAATGGGAGGGTGATCTGCTTTGAGAATCACAAAAGAGGGGAATGCAGTGATGAGGCTAGGTTCTGGGTAGAGTTGAGGCCTTTCAACAATCAGTAGCTTTTCGCTGGGGCTATTTTGTGAAAAATTCAGAGCCCAGCCTGGAGCCATTCTCAGGGTTTCTGTTTTTCAATTGATTGTGGAGGCTTCTAGAGGGAAGGGCAGCCTCTGGCTCTGGTTACCTAGTGAGGAAAGCCACTCCTATGGCTGGCGCCTGAGCTGGGTGACTTTTCCCTGGATGGAGCTGAGTCTGGCAGGTCACTTCACCGTTAAGTTCTTGTGATCTGCTAAATGACTCGTTTTATTCCAAGGCCTGAGTTGGAGCTAGCAGCTCCGCTGACTTTGTCGGTATCCAAGGTGGAGATCACGCCACTCCTCATGAAAATGGAGAACACAGGGCGTATTTGGATGTATATATTTCCACTTGAGAGTCCTTATAATAATATAAAGGAAAAATACTAGTTTCTTTCCGTAAAAGTAAATTCCGGAGAGGCAAGCAGAATAGGATATCAAGTGAAAACTGTAGTGCATTCAAGATTTGATGTGTAATGTAGTTTTCATTGTTCAAGGTTACATTTTTGATACATTGACTTTATACTAGTATAAACAGAACTTACTCCCTACATTATTCTTAATTGTTCATTGCTCACAAATGTAAATCCAATTATTTTTAAACACACATTATACCCTATTACTTCAGTTATTGAACATTATAATTTTAGTGAATTCTTGTAATTTTCTAAATAAAAAATAATATGAGATTTGGGAGCCAGTGGCTGCTGCCTCTAATCCTCGCTACTCAGGAAGCTGATTTCTGAGGATTGCAGTTGGAAGCCAGACTGGACAAAGAAGTATGTAAGACTCTTGAGATTCTTATTTCCAATTAACCGTTAAAAAACCAGAGGTGGAGTTGCAGTTCAAGGGGTAGAACTCTAGCCTTGAGTAAAAAGCTCAGGGACAAAACACAATCGCTGAGTTCTAGGCTTAGGATGGAACAAAAAAAGATAATATTATCTGCAAAAAAGATAATTACACTCCTTCCTATCAACACAGATATGGACATTTCTATTGTCAAATTGATT
The DNA here is from genome assembly GCF_019054845.1 of Dipodomys spectabilis. Lineage (NCBI taxonomy): Eukaryota > Metazoa > Chordata > Mammalia > Rodentia > Heteromyidae > Dipodomys > Dipodomys spectabilis. The sequence goes on from NW_024870984.1 coordinate 4,656,682, forward strand.
TTCCTTGCAAATCTAGTTCCTGCAACTTACAAGTGGTGACAGTAGATATGGTAACCTTGTTGCTGATTTTAGGAGAAAAGTATATGTGGTTTCACCATTAAGTAGGATACACACATACACACACACACACACACACACACACACACACACACACACAAAGTAGCCTAAAAGTGAAAAAACAAGAATGATAAATGATTGGTGAGTTGAGATATAACAAGGAATGTAAATTTGGAGGCAAATGAAATTGATAGCTGTGATGGTTAATCTTGAGGATGAACTTCAATGGGATTGATTTGATTAGGTTTAGATGCGCCCAGCTAATAAGTAAAGCATAACTCTGGGTGTGTTTGGGGGGTTTCCATAACAGATTAACTGAAGCAGATATCCCTCCTGCACATGGGTGGCACCATCCGATAGGCTGGCTTTCCATATGGAGTTAATGAGGAGAAAAGAGAATCCTCCCATCGAAGCACTCCCTTTCCCTCTCTTACCCCTCCCCCTGCTCCATGTCCTCCATGTTCTGCTCTGCCATGAATGCCTGAAATCTATGACACTGAACAAAATAACTTCCTAAGATATTTCTGTCAAATATTTTGTCATAGCAAGAAAAAAATACATGGCTAACACACAACCCAATCTTCCACTTGTACTCCTTGTTTTATTGATTGACTGATTGATTTAGCCATGCCTGGAACTGGAACTCATTGGTTGAGCACTGTCCCTTAGCCAAATTGTGCTCAATCAAGGGTAGTGTTCTACCCCTTGAGCAGCAATGCCATTTCCAGCTTTTTTTGAGTACTTTATTAGACTTGAGAGTCTCAGAGACTTCTCTGCCCAGGCTGGGTTGAACCACCGTCCACAGATCTTAGCCTCCTAAGTAGCTAGGATTATAGTCTTGAGCTGCTGGTGCCTGGTCACGTTCTACCATTTCTTCTTCCTTCTTCTTGATTCTTCCTCCTGTCCCCTCCCAAACTTCCTCCTCCACACCATGCTAAATAAGTATAGGCTTTACTACTGAACTGGACACCCAGCCATAGGCTGCCATCTTTACTCAATGAAATAAGCAGCTGACATCAATGGGTTGCTGAGTATATGCTAGGCACCAACCCACCTTTTTCTTTGTGAACTGGTAATAAACCTATGAGATAGGTAATCATTATCTTAGTCTTACAGACCAGGCTACTGGAACAAAACCAATGATTTGCCAGGGCCAAAAACTCAAATCTTTAATCCCGGCCCAACAAACCTCTCAATCCAACTTCAGTAGTGAAGATGAGACTCAAACCCAGGCACTCTCTTCACTAGACAAAGCCTGTATGTAATCACACCTGGGGGTGTTTTGGATTCCTTGCTACAGGAATGTGAGGGTAGGGGATAACAAAGGCAGCACACTAATGGAGTATTATTTGAGGGTGAGATTTGCCATTGGAAAGACCAGGATAAAAGACCCAGCTCCAGCATTTACTAACGTGTGACATCATAGACAAGTCATTTTAATTTGTTTGCCTCTGTTTCTATATCTGGAAAATGGAGTTAATCAGAATGCCTTCCTTCATAAAGGAGCAGGTTCCCAGCAAGGTGTAATTGGCTCACACCTGAAATCCTAACTACTAAAGAGATTGAGATCAGAGGGTCAAGGTTCATGGCCAGTCTGAGCAGTAAAGTCTGTGATACTTTATTTCCTTGATTTTCTCTCTTCAGTCTGTTTCCTGCTTATTAGCTTTCCTTGCCTCCTTCTTTCTAATTTGTCTCCTTTTCTCTCTGTCTTTTTCCTCTTTCTCTCATTCCCTCTTCCCTCCAATTATCTCTCCTTGTTATCTTTTCTTCAAATGCTCTGTCTGGGAACCAGTTTTTCTTACTGATCAATTTTCCTTTGCTGATGTGGCTCTAAGAATTCACTTTTCTCTTAATCATTGTAAAGGAAAATTGTTGGTAATCATATAAACAAATAGAAAGATAGTGTGAAACCAGGGGTCTCAAGGCTAACTAGCACTTGGGCCCTGAGTCTCCACAATCAAGCATATTTGCTTGAATTTACATAGGGCAAGTAACCATGGATACATGCAAAAAAATAAAACACCTAGCTGGGTACCAGTTGCTCATGCCCATAGTCCTAACTAATCAGGAGACAAAGATATGAGGATTGTAGCTCAAAGCCAGCCTGGTCAGGAAAGTCATTAAGACACTCGTCTCAAATTAATCACCAGAAAATCGAACTGGTGTTATGGCTTAATTGGTAGAACACTAGCCTTGAGCTTAAGACCTCAGGAACAGTGCTGATGCCTAGAGTTCAAGCCCCATGATCTAGAAAACAAATAAAGCATCTATATTAAGATTACAATCAGAACCAAAACACAGTTTGTAAGAGACACTTTTTCCCTTATTGTTTTGAAACAGGATATTGCAACCAGAAAAAGTCTAGACATGATGTACACATTAACATTGCCTTCAAGGACAACAGCACTGAAATTTCAGCATTTCCAGCATTAAAGAAGGATTGTGGTACTCCAGTCTCTTAACCCTCTCAAGAATTGTCTGTTTTAACCCTCTGTGGCCACCTTTCAGCATTCTGAGTTGTCAGAGTGGAGTTGCCACTTCATACCATATCTACTTTGAGCTAAACAACAGAAAGATTTTCCTGACTGTGTTTATCTTTTTTTTTTTTTTTTTGGCCTACCCTCATTTGATGTGATACTGTTTTGCTTTTCTTTTCTCTCCATTTGAAAATTTTCATTCACTGCCAGTATAAGATAAAATTTGGTTTTTAAAGTAAATATTACAGTGTCTAGGGTTTTCATATTTGAAATATAAGTAATGGCAAAACCTGAAAGACATTTGCTCAGTAATAGACATTGATCTCTGAGGAACTTTATTACTTGCTAACATGTGTGGCAATATATCCTTAGGAATCTACTCGGGGAAATCTTCCTTGAATATGAGACACATTTGAACAATTGCCAGTGAAAACATAAAAAATTAAAAGCAAGATGCATATTATAATAATTTGTATCATTTGTACATACAGATGGACAATTATTAATATTATTTGCAGTAACTATTTTCAAGTAAAAACTGTTGTAACCTGTTTTCAAGCAATTAATTTGTTTGCTATTTCAACACAAAAAGAGATAGGTATATAATTATGTTTCTGTAAAATTCGCAGAATCCAAAATTTGATTTTTCCATATTCCTTTTTTTATTGTGAAGATTATGTACAGAGGAGTTACAATTACATGAGCAAGGTAATGAGTATAATTCTTATCAAGCATCGTTGCCTCCATCTTTGTTTCCCCTTACAATCCCTTCCAATCTCTCCCCCCGATCCTCCCGCCCCCCTCCACAGCACCAAACTTGTAAAGTTCGTCTTTCTATATAACCTCTTATACATCTCATTGTTGCAATAGGTCCAACTTGAACCCTATTTAAACAATTTGTGTTTTCCCTTCCCCTCCATAAAAACATTAAAATAAATCTGAACAAAAAAACATTTGAGTCCTTATCTTGGGGTTCATTTCACCTAACATCAACTTATCTGACCTTTTCTGCTTGTTTCAGACATATACTAGTAATTGCAAATAATGAAAACCATGGGAACTATGTTTCTTTGGGCCTGGCTTACCTCACTTAGTATAATTTTTCCAAGTCTTTCTATTTCCTAACAAATGGGCCAATGTCATTCTTTCTGATGGAGGCATAGAATTCCATTGTGTATATATACCACATTTTCATGTCCATTTATCTACTGAGGAGCATGTGGGTTGGTTCCATATCTTAGCCATGGTAAATGATGCTGCAATAAACATAATTGTGCTGGTAACTTTAGTTTGGTCTTGTTTGTTTTCATTGGGGTAAATGCCCAAAAGTGAGATTGCTGGGTCATAGGGGAGATCTATGTGGAGTCTTTTGAGGAACCTCCATACTACTTTTCAAGTGGTTGAATAAGTTTACACTCCCACCAACAACGCAGTAGGATTCCCTTCTGTCCACATCCCTTCTGGCATATTTTGTTATTAGAGTTCTTGACTATAGCCATTCTGATTGGGTGAGGTGGTACTTCAATGTTGTTTTGATTTGCATTTCTTTTTTATTTTTTATTATGTATTGTGAAAATACGTGCCGAAGGGTTACAATTACATGGGCAAGGTAATGAGTACATTTTTTATTGTGAAAATACTGAACAGTATTTGAATACTGAACAGATAATGAGTACATTTCTTATTAAGCATTGTTGCCTCCTCCTTTGTTTCCCCTTCGTATCTCTTATAATCTCCCCCTCTTCGCTCTCTATTATCCCCATGCCAAAATTGTAAAGTTCGTTTTTTGATATAACGACGTGTACATCTCATTGTTTCAATAAGTCCACCTGTATCCGTATTTAAACGGTTTGTTTTTTTCCCTTCACCTCCACGAATTATACCAATATAAAATACAGTGAAAACAGGGGTTATACCGTGGGGGAGGGACATACATATTATAAATGTGTTAGAAACAATCGCATAAAAGAAAAAAAAACATTTGAATACTTATCTTGGGGTTCATTTCACCTAACATCAACTTATCTTACCTTTTCTGCTTGTCCCAGACATATACTAGTTATTGCAAATAAGGGAAACCAGGGGCCTATGATTTCATTGGACCTGGCTTACTTCACTTAATATAATTTTTTCCAAGTCTTTCCATTTCCTTACAAATGGGGCAATGTCATTCTTTCTGATAGAGGCATAGAATTCCATTGTGTATGTATACCATTCATCTACTGAGGAGCATCTGGTTTGGTTCCATATCTTAGCTAGGTAAATAATGCTACAATAAACATAGTTGTACTGGTAGCTTTAGTATGATCTTGTTTGTGATCATTTGGGTAAATTCCCAAAAGTGGCATTGCTGGGTAATAGAGGAGCTCTATGTGGAGTCTTTTGAGGAACCACCATATGACTTTCCAAAGTGGCAGAACAAGTTTACATTTCCACCAACAATGCAGTAAAGTTCTTTTCTGTCCACATCCCCTTCACTATCTGTTGTTATTAGAGTTCTTGATTATAGCCATTCTAACTGGAGTGAGGTAGTATCTCATTGTAGTTTTAACTTGCATTTCTTTTAGGGTTAGAGAGGTTGAATATTTCTTCAGATGTGGATTAGTCATCCTACTTTCCTCTTCAGAGAATTTCTCTGTAAGTCTTTACCCACTTATTTATTGGAGAGTTGTTTGTTTGAGGATTTGTTTTTTGGGGATTAAATTTATTGAGTTCCAAGTATCTTTTAGATATTAGACCATTGTCCTTTGTATGGCTGGTGATGATTTTCTCCAAATCCGTGGCCTTTCAATTGAAATTGCTAGCTATTTCTTTATCATGCAAAAGCTCTGAAATTTCATGCAATCCCATTTGCCCAACCTTTCTTTGATTTGTTGTGTTTCTGGGTCTCTTTTAAGAAAATTAGGCCCTGTGCCAAAGACAGCTAGGGTTTCTCCTATTCCATCCTGAAATGTTCTCAGAGTGTCTGCTTTGACTCTGAGGTCTTTGATACATTTGGAGTTGATTCTGGTGCAGGGTGATATATAAGGATCTAGCTTCATTTTTCTATAAGTGATTAACAAGTTTTGCTGCCACTATTTACTGAAGAGGCTGTCTTTTTCCATTCTAATTTTTAGCTCCCATATCGAAGATTAAACGCTATAGGTCTGTTGGTTCATTTCTGGGTTTTCCATTCTGTTCTACTGGTCCTGGGGTCTGATCTTGTGGCAATACCAAGCTGTTTTGATTACTATGCTTTGTAGTTTGAAATTTGGTATTTATGTTACTCCAACACTGTTATTTCTGTTAAAGATAGTTTTTGCTCTTTGGGATCTTTTATTGTTCCATATGTATTTTTGGATTACCTCTTCTATTTCCTTGAAGAATGGGGGTGGAATATTGATAGGTATCGCATTGAATTTATAGATTGACTAGGGAAGTATTCCTATTTTCACGATGTTAATCCTTCCAGTCAAGGAGCATGAGAAGTTTTTCCACTTTCTTAGTTCTGTTTTGATTTCTTTTTTCAGGCTTTTAAAGTTTTTATCATAGAGGGCCTTCACTTCCTTGGTTAAGTGAATACCTACGTATTTTATTTTTTGTGGTACTATTCCAAATAGAGTTACTTTCCTGATTTCAGCTACACTTTTCTCATTGTTGGCATAGAGAAAAGCCATTGATTTTTGAGGATAATTTTATCCCCGCTACTTTGCCAAACTTTTTTTTTTTTGGGGGGGGGGGGGAGTCCAGTCGTGGGGCCTGAACTCTGGGCCTGGGCACTGTCCCTCAGCTCTTCAGCTCAAGGCTAGCGCTCTACCACTTGAGCCACAGCGCCACTACCGGCTTTTTTCTTTTTGCTTATATGGTGCTGAGGAATTGAACCCAGGGCCTCAGGCATGCAAGGCAAGCGCTCTACCACTGAGCCACCTTCTCAGCCCATACTTCGCCAAACTTTTAATTCAGCTTGGTTAATTTTGGATTGGAGTTCGTTGGATTCTTTAAATACAAGATCATGACATATTTAGGACTGGCTTGCTTCACTTAATATAATTTTTTTCAAGCCTTTCTATTTCCTAACAAATGGGGCAATGTCATGCTTTCTGATGGAGGCATAGAATTCCATTGTGTGTGTGTGTGTGTGTGTGTGTGTGTGTGTGTGTGTGTGTGTGTGTGTGTGTATACACACTACATTTTCTTGATCCATTCATCTATTGAGGGGCATCTGGGTTGGTTCCATATCTTAGCTATAGTAAATAATGCCGCCATAAACATAGTGAAGTGAAGTAAGCCATGCCCAAAGAAACATAGGTCCCATGGTTTCCCTTATTGGAATATCTACTATATGTCTGAGTCAAGCAGCAAAGGTCAGATAAGGTGATGTTAGGGAAATGAACTATAATATATGTATTCAAATGTTTTTCTTTCTTTCATGCAATTGTTTCTAACACATTTATAAGATTATTTCTTTGTTGCTTTTTATGTCCCTCCCCCACAGTATAACCCCTGCATTCACTGTATTTGATGTCGGTATAATTTGTGGAGGGGAAGGGGAAAACAAATCGTTTAAATAGGGATACAGGTGGACCCATTGCAACAATGAGATGTACAAGTCGTTATGTCGAAAACGAACTTTACAACTTTGGTGCCGGGGGAGGGGGAAGGATTGGGCGAGGGATCAGGGGGAGGATGGGAAGGGGAAACAAAGGAGGAGGCTACAATGCTTGATAAGAAATGTACTCATTATCTTGCCGATGTAATTGTAAACCTTCGGTACAGTATTTTCACAATAAAAAATAAAATGAAAAATATAAAGATCATGTCATCTGCACAGTGGGAGAGCTTTACTTCATCTTTCCGAATTTGGATCGCTTTTATGTTTCCATCTTGTCCCATTGCTATAGTTAAGCATTCTAATAGTTGATTAAAGAGAAGTGGAGAGAGTGGACATCCTTTTCTCGTTCCTGAGTTAAGAAGAAATGGCTTTAATTTTTCACCATTAAGTATAATGCTGGCTGTAGGTCACTGGCTATAGGAATGTTCCATGGATTCCTAATTTTTTTAGAACCATTATCATAAAGGGAGGTGGGATCTTGGCAAATGCTTTTTCTGCATCTATTGAGATAACCCTGTGGTTCTTTTTTTTTTTTTATTGTGAAAATACTGTACAGAGGGGTTACAATTATATGGGCAAAATAGTGAGTACATTTCTTATCAACCATTGTAGCCTCCTCTTTTTTTTCCCCGTTTCCATCCCTTCCCATCCTCCCTCGGCCCCTCCAAACCAATCCTCCACACCGCCCCCTCCACCAAAGTCGTAAAGTTCATTTTCGACATAATGACTTGTATTTCTCACTGTTGCAACCGGTCCACCTCTATCCTTATTTAAACAACTTGTTTTTCCCCTTCCCCTCCACAAATTATACCCACATCAAATATAGTGAAAGCAGGGATTACACTGTGGGGGAGGGACATTCAAAGCATCAAAGAAATAATCTTATAAATGCATTAGAAACAATCTCATGAAAGAAAAAAAAAACATTTGAATACATATCTTAGGGTTCATTTCCCTAACATCACCTTATCTGACCTTTTCTGCTTGACTCAGACATATACTACATATTGCAAATAAGGGAAATCATGGGACCTATGTTTCTTAAGGCTTGGCTTACTTCACTTAACATAATTTTTTCCAAGCCTTTCCATTTCCTAACAAATGGGGCAAAATCATTCTTTCTGATGGAGGCATAGAATTCCATTGTGTATATATACCACAATTTCTTGATCCATTCATCTACCAAGGGGCATCTGGGTTTATTCCATATCTTAGCTATAGTAAATAATACTGCAATGAACATAGTTCTGCTGGTAGCTTTAGTGTGGTCTTGTTTGTAAACATTTGGGTAAATGCCCAAAAGTGGGATTGCTGGGTCATAGGGGAGCTCTATGTGGAGTCTTTTGAGGAACCTCCATACCACTTTCCAAAGTGGTTGAACAAGTTTACACTCCCACCAACAATGCAGTAAGGTTCCCTTCTGTGCACATCCCTTCCAGCATCTGTTGTTATTAGAGTTCTTGATTTCTGCCATTCTAACTGGTGTGAGGTCGTATCTTAATGTTGTTTTGATTTGCATTTCTTTTATGGCTAGGGAGGTTGAGCATTTCTTCATGTGTCTATTGGCCATCCTTCTTTCCTCTTCAGAAAAGTTTCTCTTTAAGTCTTTTTTTTAATTTTAATTTTAATTTTTTGTAAACATACAGTACAAAAGGGTTACAATTACATGGGCAAGGTAATGAGTACATTTCTTATCAAACATTGCAGCCTCCTCCTTTGTTTACCCTTCAAATCCCTTTCCTGCCTCCCCCTGCCCACCCAACCAATCTCTCCCCCCCCCACCAAAGTTGTAAAGTTCCTTTTCGACATGACAACTTGTACTTCTCATAGTTGCAACTGGTCCACTTGTATCCTTAAACGACTTGTTTTCCCCCATCTCCTCCACAAATTATACTGACATTAAATATAGTGAAAGCAACAAAGAAATAATCTTATAAATGCATTAGAAACAAATGCATGAAAGAAAAAAAAACATTTAAATACATATCTAAGGGTTAATTTTCCTAACATCACATTATCTGACTTTTTCCGCTTGACTCATACATATACCAGATATTACAAATATGGGAAACCATGGGACCTATGTTTCTTTGGGCTTGACCTACTTCACTTAATATAATGTATTCCAAGACTTTCCATTTCCTAGCAAATTGGGAAATGTCATTCTTTCTAATGGAGGCATAGAATTCCATTGTGTATATATACCACATTTTCTTGATGCATTCATCTACTGAGGGGCATCTGGTTTGGTTCCATATCTTAGCTATGGTAAATAATGCGGCAATAAACACAGATGTGCTGGTAGCTTTACTGTGGTCTTGTTTGAAAACATTTGGGTAAATGCCCAAAAGTGGGATTGCTGGGTCATAGGGGAGCTCAATGTGAAGTCTTTTCAGGAACCTCCATACTGTTTTCCAATGTGGTTGAACATATTTACAGTCCCACCAACAATGAAGTAAGGTTCCCTTCTGTCCACATCCCCTCCAGCATCTGTTGTCTATGATGAAAACTGTAAAATCTTGAAAAAGGAAATCAAAACAAAACTTAGAAAAACGCAAAAACCTCCCATGCTCCTGGACTGGAAAGATCAACATCGTGAAAATGGCAATACTTCCCAAGGCTATCTACAAATTCAATGTGATACCTATCAAAATTCCAAACTCATTCTTCAAGGAAATAGAAGAGGCAATCCAAAAATTCATATGGAACAATAAAAGACCCCGAATAGCAAAAACGCTCCTCAACGGAAAGAACACTGCTGGTGGAATATCAATACCAAATTTCAAACTCCACTATAAAGCCATAGTAATCAAAACAGCTTGGTACTGGCATAAGAATAGACTTCAGGAACAATGGAATACAATTGAAAACCCAGAAATGAACCTACAGACCTATAGATAAGTAGTCTTCGATAAGGGAGCTAAAATAATAGAATGGAAGAAAGACAGCCTGTTCAGTAAATGGTGTTGGCAAAATTGGTTAACTACTTGTAGAAAACTAAAGCTAGATCTTTATATATCACCCTGTATCAGAATCAACTCCAAATGGATCAAAGACCTCGGGGTCAAAGCAGACACTCTGAAAACATTACAGGATGGAATAGGAGAAACCCTAGGTTTCCTTGGCTCAGGCCGAAATTTTCTAAATAAAGACCCGGAAACCCAACAAATCAAAGAAAGATTGGACAAATGGGATTGCATGAAGTTGCAGAGCTTCTGCATGGCAAAGGACATAGCTAGCAAGATCAATAGAAAGCGCACAGATAGGGAGAAGATCTTCACTAGCCATACAACGGACAAGGGTCTCATATCTAAAATATACTTGGAACTCAAAAAATTAAATCCCCAACACCAAATCATCAAAGAAACAACTGCCGGGCTGGGAAGTTGGCTCAGTGGTAGAGTGCTTGCCTTGCATTCATGAGGCCCTGGGTTCAATTCCTCAGCACCACATAAGCAGAAAAAGCTGGAAGTGGTGCTGTGGCTCAAGTGGTAGAGCACTAGCCTTGAGCTGAAGAGCTGAGGGACAGTGCCCAGGCCCAGAGTTCAGGCACCATGACTGGCAAAAAAAAAAAAAAAAAAAAAAGAAACAACTGCCTAATAAATAAGTGGGCTAAAGACTTGAAGAGAAACTTCTCTGAAGAAGAAAGAAGGATGACCAATAGACACATGAAGAAATGCTCAACCTCCCTAGCCGTAAAAGAAATGGAAATCAAAACTACATTGATATACCACCTCACCCCAGTTAGAATGGCTATAAACAAGAACTCTTTAAGTCTTTAGACCACTTATTTATTGGGGAGTTGTTTCTTTGAGGATTTCCTCTTGGGGAATTTAATATTATGAGTTCCAAGTACATTTTAGATATGAGACCTTTGTCCGTTTTATGGCTAGTGAAGATCTTCTACGTGGGCTTTCTATTGATCTTCTAGCTATGTCCTTTGCCATGCAGAAGCTCTGCAACTTCAAGAAATCCCATTTGTCCAACCTTTCTTTGATTTGTTGTGTTTCCGAGTCTCTATTAAGAAAATTTCAGCCTGTGCCAACAAGACCTAGGGTTTCTCCTATTCCATCCTGTAATGTTCTCAGAGTGTCTGCTTTGACTCTGAGGTCTTTGATACATTTTGGAGTTGATTCTGGTGCTAGATATAAGTATCTAGCTTTAGTTTTCTACAAATAGTTAACCAATTTTGCCAGAACCATTTACTGAAGAGGCTGTCTTTCTTCCATTCTATTTTTTGAGCTCCATTATCAAAGATTAGATGGCTATATGTCTGTAGGTTCATTTCTGGGTTTTCAATTGTATTCCATTGGTCCTGAGTTCTGTTCTTGTGCCAGTAACAAGCTGGTTTGATTCCTATGGCTTTATAGTAGAGTTTGAAATTTGGTATTGATATTCCTCCATAAGTGTTCTTTCCGTTGAGGAGCGTTTTTGCTATTCGGGGTCTTTTATTGTTCCATATGAATTTTTGGATTGCCTCTTCTATTTCCTTGAAGAATGAGTTTGGAATTTTGATAGGTATCACATTGAGTTTGTAGATAGCCTTGGGAAGTATTGCCATTTTCACGATGTTGATCTTTCCAATCGAGGAGCATAGGAGTTTTTGCCATTTTCTAAGTTCAGGTTTGATATCCTTTTTCAAGCTTTTAAAGTTTTCATCATAGAGGTCCTTCACTTCTTTGGTTAAGTTAATTACTAGGTATTTAATTTTTTGTGGGGCTATTACCAATGGAGTTGCTTTCCCAATTTCAGCCCCACTTTTCTCATTGTTGGCATACAGAACAGCCACTGATTTTTGGAGGTTAATTTTACATCCTGCTACTTTGCCAAAGTTTGAATCAGCTTGAGTAATTTGGGAGTGGAGTGTATGGGACTTTTTATATACAAGATCATGTCATCTGCAAAGAGGGAGAGTTTTATTTCTTCTTTCTCTATTTGGATCCCCTTTATGTTTGCATCTTGTCTTATTGCTGTAGCTAGGCATTCTAATACTAGATTGAAGAGGAGTGGAGAGAGTGGACATCCTTGTCTTATTCCTGAGTTAAGAGGAAATGGCTTTAGTTTTGGTGGCTTCCAATTCTTTGTTGGAGCTTATTTTAGATCTTGTATAAATTTTTTACTTCCTTACTTTGGTGTTCCGTGTTCACTCTCAAATCACTTAGTTGATTGTTTATGGTTTCCTTGGACTTCGATTCCTTCTGTGTGGCTCCATTCAGCATTCCTTTTGTGGTCTTCCTGAATTTTTTCAGTTGTCTGCTTATGTATTACATGAATTCCTCTATCGATCTTTGTCTATTCTCATCCCGCTCTCGCAATTCCTGTATTACTCTTTGGTTAGCTTCCTCACGTTCAAGCAATTCCTATAATTCTTTTTAACTGTTCTCAGCCTGCTCATGCAATCCTTATCTATCTCTTTGACTGTTCTCAGCCTGCTTACACAATTCATTTATTTCTCTTTGAGTGTTCTCAACCTGCTCATGCAATTCCTGAATCACTCATTGAGTAGCTTCCTCACACTTAAGAGATTCCTGTTTTGATCTTTGGTTTGCATCCTCTCTCTCCCTATCAGGCTCACACTCAGTCTTTGAAGGTTTTCGATCTTTTCATTCACCATCTTTACCAGTATTGTTTGTACAGCTTTTTGGGAACTCTCCTCTGGATTATTCATTATTTGTTCTGTCACCTGATTACCGTGAGTGGGAGTGGAGATACCCGAACTTGCCATTTTTCCGGATTGTTCTGCCCATTTGGTATGAAAGTAACACCAATTTTGTGCTAGAAAACTATTTTAAGGCAAGCATCACCCAGAGTCCTATAGTTGCACAGTCAAAAGGCTTCAGCTACAATATAGTTTAACAGATAAAATCTATTCAACATCAAACAACTATGGATTAATGGGCTAAGAGCAGCACGGAAGAATTTGGCAAACCAGAAATTATTAGGTTTAGGGAGAAATATGGTGAAAATTAGGATTAAATGGATGGGGAAATGTCAAAGGAGAGGGAAATTAACCAAGTCCAAATCTCAAAGAGGGAAATATGCTGGACAAAATGATAGGAGAGAGAAAAAAAAAGAGACAAGAAAAAATGAAAAAACAAAAGATTAATTTGAAAATTGAAACTTGAAGATTATCTAATTTTAAAGGTGAAATTGAGAGAAGAATGAGGATAGGGTGAGAGGAGGAGTGGGATTGAAAGGACACTTGAAAAACTAAAAAATAAAAATTCTTTTTTTATTTTTTTATTGTGAAAATACTGTACAGAGGGGTTACAATTACATGGGCAAGATAATGAGTACATTTCTTATCAAGCATTGTAGCCTCCTCCTTTGTTTCCCATTCCCATCTCTTCCCATCCTCCTCCCACCCCCCCAACCAAACCTTCCACCCACCAAAATTCTAAGGTTCCTTTTTCCACATAATGACTTGTACATCTCATTCTTAAAAAATTATATAGGCATAAAGATATAATACTTATACATCTTGTACATCTCATTCTTGTACATCTCATTCTTAAAAAATTATATAGGCATAAAGATAATATTGCTACTAAGGAATTTAAGCCTGAGATTATTTGAATTGAGTAATAAATTTCTGTATTAAGTGTGTACAGAATGGTCGATAAGGTGTAATAATTGATGACGGATATATCTGAGGATGAGCAGAACAGCAATTAAGTCACGCACAAAAGGACAAAAGAGAAGAAAAATGAAGAAAATGAGAAAGAAAAAAAAGGACTGAAAGGTCAGTAGAGAAAAAAACAGCACACATATATATACACCTAAATAAAAATTTTAAGAGGAAAAATAAAAGATTAATAGAAAACAATTTTAAACAATTAAAAATTAAAAAAATAGGCAAAAAATAGTTCTTTGATTTGTTTTTTTATCGGGGGAGGTGAAGGGGAAGATCCTGTTTCTCACTTTTGTCTGTATCAACTCTCTTGGTTGAGTCTCTGGTCTGCTGTGGTGTTTGGTTTTCCCAAGCTTTGATTGGTTTCTTAAGTCAGTTTGTCTGAGCAGGCAGAAAAATGCTCTGCTTTACCCAGGATTTTGTAATCCTCCTCCCAGGCTAGTTCAGTGGGAGGGAGATCTGCTTTGAGTATCACAAAACAGGAAGATGGCTCTCTCCTCTAGTTGGGAGATGCTGTGATTAGGCTTGGTTCTGGGTAGAGTTGAGGCCTTTCAGCAAACAATAGGTTTTCCTTAGGGGGCTAGCTTCTGAGACACTCACAGAGCCCAGCCTGGAGCCATTGTCAGGGTTTAGGTTTACTGAATTTCATTTAATTGTCTAATATGCTGTAGGGAGGGGCAGTCTCTGGCTCTGTTTACACAGTGAAGAAAGCGACTCCTGAGGGGGTGGAGCTTCTATTGCCTGGGCTTGGTTACTTTCCCCTAGGTGGAGCTGATCATGGCAGGTCAGGTCAGGTTCCTGTGACTAGCTAAATGACTCTTTTGTTTTCTTCCAAGGCCTGAGTTGAAGCTAGCTGCTCAGCCGGGCAGCTAGCTAGATTTCCATCAAGATGGAGATCTTGTTTCTTTGAAGATTTGTTTTTGGGGGATTTAGTTTTTTAAGTTCCAGGTATGTTTTACATATGAAACCCTTGTCTGTTGTATTGCTACTGAAGATCTTCTCCCAATCTGTGGGCTTTCTATTGTTCTTTCAAGCTATGTCTATGCCATGCAGAAGCTCTGCAATTTCATGCAATCCCATTTGTCCAACCTTTCTTTGATTTGTTGTGTTTCTGAGTCTCTATTAAGAAAATTTCAGCCTGTGCCAAGGAGACCTAGGGTTTCTCCAATTCCATCCTGTAATGTTTTCAGAGTGTCTGCTTTGACGCCAAAGTCTTTGATCCACTTGGAGTTGATTCTGGTGCAGGGTGATATATAAGGATCTAGCTTTAGTTTTCTACAAGTAGTTAACCAATTTTGTTAGCACAATTTACTGATGAGGCTGTCTTTCTTCTATTCTATTTTTTTAGCTCCCTTATTAAAGATTAGATGGCTATAGGTCTTTAGGTTCATTTCTAGGTTTTCAATTCTATTCCATTGTTCGAATTTGAAATTTGGTATTGATATTCCTCCAGCACTGTTCTTTCTGTTAAGGATTGTTTTTGCTATTAAGGATCTTTTATTGTAACATATGAATTTTTGGATTGCTTCTTCTATTTCCTTGAGGAATGCAGTTGGAGTATTGATAGGTATTGCACTGAATTTGTAGATAGCTTTGGGAAGTATTGCCATTTTCACGATGTTGATTTTTCCAATCCAGGAACAAGCATGGGAGTTTTGCCACTTCCTAAGTTCTGTTTTGATTTCCTTTTTCAGGTTTTTAAAGTTTTCATCATAGAGGTCCTTCACTTGTTTGGTTAAGTTAATTCCTTGGTATTTTATTTTTTTGTTGCTATTCTGAATGTAATTGTTTTCCTGATTTCAGCAACACTTCTCTCATTTTTGGCATACAGAAAAGCAGTGGGCTAAAGACTTAAAGAGAAACTTCTCTGAAGAGGAAAGAAGGATGGCCAGTAGACACATGAAGAAATATCCAACCTCTCTAGCCAAAAAAGAAATGCAAATCAAAACAACATTGAGATACCACCTCACCCGTTAGCATGGCTATAATCAAGAACTCTAATAACAACAGACGCTGAAGGGGATGTGGACAGAAGGGAACCATACTCCATTGTGGGTGGGAGTGTAAACTTGGTCAACCACTTTGGAAAGTAGTATTGAGGTTTCTCAGAAGTCTCCACATAGAGCTCCCCTACGACCCAGCAATCCCACTTTTGGGCATTTACCCAAATGATCACAAACAAGACCACAGTAAAGCTACCAGCATGACTGTGTTTATTGCAGCATTATTTACCACAGCTAGGGTATGGAACCAACCTAGATGCACCTCAGTAGATGAATGGATCTAGGAAATGTGGTATATGTCCATAATGGAATTCTATGCCTCCATCAGAAAGAATGATATTACCCCATTTGTTAGGAAATGGAAAGACTTGGAAAAAATTATATTATGTGAAGTAAGCCAGGCCCAAAGTAACATAGGTCCCATGGTTTCCCATATTTGCAATATCTAGTATATGTCTGAGCCAAGCAGAAAAGGTCAGATAAGTTGGTGTTACAGAAATGAAGCCCAAGATAACTACTCAAATGTTTTTTTTTTCTTTCATGCAAATGTTTCTAACATATTTATAAGATGATTTCTTTGTTGTTTTGTATGTCCCTCCCCCATAGTATAACCTATGCTTTCACTGTATTTGATGTTGGTATAATTTGTGGAGGGGAAGTGTAAAAACAAATTGTTTAACTATGCATACAGGTGGACCCATTGCAACAATGAGATGTACAAGTTGTTATGTAAAAAAACGAACTTTACAACTTTGGTAGGTGGTAGGGGGAGCGTTGGGGCGGAGGGGAGGAGTATGGGAAGGCATGGTAAGGGGAAACAAAAGGAGACAACAATGCTTGATAAGAAATGTACTCATTATCTTCCCCATGTAATTGTAACTCCTCTGTATGGTATTCTCACAAAAAAAAAAAGATGGAGATCTTCAGTTGTGGCGTTGGAGGGGTGGCCTTCCCTCTTCTGCTCCCTGAGAAGGAGTAAGGATGTCAGGGTTCTACTCACACCCAGAGTCTTGGTTCCTGGGTAGTCTCTGGTCTGCTATCTGCAGGATGAAGATATCTGCTCCTTGTCAGTTCTTGCTGGTATTGTGTAGAATCCACTTGCTCGCTCTATCTGGCACCTTTGTCCGGGACTTTCTGTATTGTAAGTATGACGAGTATGGTTGCCGCCACTGCTGCTTCACCTGTGACTGCTGGCAAGTGCTCAGATCTGTCTCCTTGCCTGCATTTTCCCTCTCTAGCCAAACTCTCTGTACTATGGTGGCACACTTGGTGTAATTCTTTGGCCTAGGATTGTTTACAGGAACACTAAAACTGCTTTCTATGTGAGAGCTTGTTTAGCCTCCAGCTTCTCGTCCATCTTCACGGAACCAACCAGGTTTAATTTTTGGGGGGGGTCCAGTCATGGGGCCTGAACTCTAGGCCTGGGCACTGTCCATCTGCTCTTCAGCTCAAGGCTAGTGCTCTACAACTTGAGCCACATTGCAACTTCTGGTTTTTTTCTTTTTGCTTATGTGGTGCTGAGGATTCGAACCCAGGGCCTCAGGAATGCAAGACAAGCGCTGTACCACTGAGCCACCTTCCCAGCCCCTTAATTTTTATATTATAGATTTTTTCCATAATTTAGGATTTGTGATTATTGTGTCAGGTGATTTTTGTTTTTCTGTTTGTGTTACTTTGCAATACTGATGTCAGGCTTGTATGAAGAAAAAGAATATGAAATGTATGTTACTACATTGAAAGAAAGAGAACAGACATTTTAACCTATTTGCTACAAGTAAATTAATATTAAGCAAAGGTAATTAATATAATTACTTATTTACTCTTCAGAAGATGAGTAGAGTACTCTGGATATCTTGGAGTAAAAGACTTTAGATTCATTTCAACTGATGCCTTACATTGAACTTACTTGCTAAACTTTCTTCTTCAGAAAGGAAAAAGCTCCATTTCTTTCATATTTGTATTATACAATCATAATAGCTGCATGATAAATTCTTTACCTCTACT
Organism: Dipodomys spectabilis; assembly: GCF_019054845.1. Classification (NCBI taxonomy): domain Eukaryota; kingdom Metazoa; phylum Chordata; class Mammalia; order Rodentia; family Heteromyidae; genus Dipodomys; species Dipodomys spectabilis. The sequence goes on from NW_024870984.1 coordinate 4,674,445, forward strand.
TGTTTGAATTCTATTCTTCATCCATTAGGTATCTAGGGCTTTGAATGACCAATTCCTTAATATACCTATATTGCTCATATTGTGATGTAAATCTCTGTAATATTAATATGAATTTATCTCTGATTCTCATCATGAGCTACATTCTCATGAAATTTATGTAGTACCAAACTAGAAACTGATAATTTTACTCTTTTCTATGTTTTAATAAATAAATCCATTCTCTTTAGAAATATGTTTCCATCTTTTATGTTGCTCAAGTAAACATCATGTATTTTTAGTGCTTTTCCTGAAATAAATATAAAGTTTGGAACAGGAAGAAAAACTCTCCCATTATCAATTTGAAGTAAATCCTTGGCGACTATTTTATACAAATAAATTTTAAAAAGCCGAGTGTAAGTTGCTCACGCCTGTAATCTTAGGTACTCAATAGGCTGAGATCAAAGCCATCCTGGGTAGGAGAGTCTGTGAGACGCTTATCTCCAATAAACCACTAGAAAGCCAGAAATGGTGCTGTGGCTCAAGCAGTAGTGAGTTCTCATTGAGCTGAAGAGCTGAGAAATAGCGCCCAAGCCCATAGTTCAAGCCCCAAGACCAACAAAATAAATAAATGAATGAATAAAAACTGCAATGCACATGTTTATAAATGAATAATCTAATGGATAAGTCAATTAGACACAAAAACTACCACATCAAGTCTCAATTTACTTAAAGGCACCAAAATATCAGTGTGCATGAACATCACTCAATTTTAGAAAATGACTAGTAAAAACAAAGTTTATATTATATTTGAAATATAAAAAGTGGAATTTAAACCCAGATTTGCTGTGAATATCCTATTTCCAGGAATACATTTATTCAGCAAACAGAGAAGCAAAAAATAAGGGTTTGTGATATAGGATGAAAGATATACAAGCAGACTCTTTCCTTAAGATGATAAATTACATGCAAAAGTGTGATTTATCCATTTATCTACTGAGGGGCACCTAGGTTGGTTCCATATCTTAGATATGGTAAATAATGGTGCAATAAACATAGCTGTGCTGGTAGCTTTAGTATGGTCTTGGATGTGATCATTTGGGTAAATGCCCAAAAGTGGGATTGCTGGGTCATAGGGGAGCTCTATGTGGAGTTTTTGGAGGAACCTCCATACTGCTTTCCAAAGTGGTTGAACAAGTTTACACTCCCACCAACAATGCAGTAGGGTTTCTTTTTGTCCAAATCCCCTCCAGCATCTATTGTTTTTAGAGTACTTGATTATAGCCATTGTGATTGGGGTTAGGTGGATTGTCAATGTTGTTTTGATTTTCATTTCTTTTATGGCTAGGGATGTTGAGCATTTCTAAATGTGTCTATTGGCCATCCTACATTTCTCTTCAGACAAGTTTCTCTGTAAGTCTTTTTTTATTCTTTTTATTTTTTTATTGTGAAAATACCGTACAGAGGGGTTACAAGTACATGGGCAAGGTAATGAGTACATTTCTTGTCAGGCATTATTGCCTCCTCCTTTGTTTCCAGTTATACAATGGAATTCTATGCCTCCATCAGAAAGAATGCAGTGCCCCATTTGTTAGTACATGGAAAGACTTGGAATAAATTATATTAAGTGAAGTAAGCCAGGCCCAAAGAAACATACGTCCCATGGTTTCCCTTAATTGCAATAACTAGTATATGTCTGAGCCAAGCAGAAATGGTCAGATAAGTTGATGTTAGGTGAAATGAACCCCAAGATAAGGACGCAAATGATTTTTATTTCTTGCTAGTTTTTCTAACATTTTTCATAAGATGATTTATTTGTTGCTTTGTATGTACCTCCCCCATGTTATAAGCCCTGATATCTCTGTATTTGATGTTGATATAATTTGTGAAGGGAAAAAACAAATTGTTTAAATAGGGTTACAGGTGGACCTATTACAACAATGAGATGTACAACATGTTATTTTGAAAAACGAACTTTATGACTTTGGTGGGGTGGGGGGTGAGAGGTCGAGGACTGGTGGTAGGGGGGTGTGGAGGTGTGGGAGTGTGGCGGTGGAGAGGGGAAGGGATGGTATGGGGAAACAAAGGAGGAGGCATCAATGCTTGATAAGAAACGTACACACTATCTTGCCCATGTAATTGTAACCCCTCTGTATGATATTTTCACAATAATAAAATAAATAAATAAATAAATCAAAGATGGGAGAAAGAGAAAATTATAGTTTCCAAATGAGCCATTGGTTATTGGTTTATGTGTGTATTATTAGCTAATTAGAAAGTTGACATATGAGGATCACAACTCAAAGCCAGCCTGCATAGGAAAGTGATTGAGCCGGGTGCTGGTGGCTCATGCCTGTAATCCTAGCTACTCTGGAGGCTGAGATCTGAGGATCGTGGTTCAAAGCCAGCCCGGGCAGGAGAGACCGCGAGACTCCTATCTCCAATAAATCACCAGAAAACCGGAAGTGGCGCTGTAGCTCAAGTGGTAGAGCGCTTGCCTTGAGCTGAAGAGCTGAGGGACAGCGCCCAGGCCCAGAGTTCAAGCCCCATGACCGACAAAAAAAAAAAACGTGATTGAAATTCTTATCTCCAACTACCCAGCAAAAGCTGGAAATCTATTTTCATGATGTCTATTGCTACTAAAATAACAAGGTGGATTTTATTTTTTTGGTTTCTAGATCCAATAAATTTTAGTAATTTGGAATAGTAGGATAAATTCTTGGAATTTGACTTGAAGGACAAGTTTGAGGATACTGTATTCAGGGTATTGTGAATTGGCATGAAGCAGCCAATAACATATTATGAATACACATAACCCCCATAACCTTCAGCTAAACAGGCCATAGCCAAGAGAGGAGGTGGGGCACATCCCATCCTCAGCCTTCTTTCTCTGGCACCTGCTTAGCCGATGTCCAGCTCAAACTGGTGGAAGGGAGGCCTGACAGATGGTATGGGAGTCTGGGAGAGGGGGTGGGACCAAATCATCTCAAAACAGAGCTGTCCTGGAATGGCTGCCACAAGGGTCAGAGGTAAAAATGGAAAAACAAAGAATGAAGGACAGGGGTCTCACTTACCTCGTGGGGTCCTCTGAGGATTGCTCTCACAGCTGGGTGCACACTGAGCAGGAAGCTCATATAGTATAGCTGAAGATCCCTCAGGCTTCCCAAGTGGCTGTGACAGGCATAAAACCTGTTGAGAGAGGGAGGCAAGGACTGCATCTCCAGTCCCATGAATGCCAGTGGAAATGGAGAAAACAAGGAAACCTGGAGCTCTACAAGCCATTGCTGGGAGGGGAGGTGGAGCACAGTCCATTCTTCATCCATTAGGTATCTAAGGCTTTAATGATCTATTCCTTAAAATACCTATGTTGCTTATATTGTGATATACATTTCAGTAATATTAATATGAATTTATCCTGAGTCTGTGGCCTTCACAACTGGGTTCAGACCAGTCTGGTACCACTTCTGTGTGTTGTGAGTTGACACACACACACATATACCCTCACCCGATCATGTTCTCACAGGAGGGGTTGAGCCAGGAGGTGGACAGGGAGGGGAAGAGTGGGCGGGACAATAGGGTCTGAAGTGAGTGGGGATAAGGGTGGGCAGGGAGAGGGGAAAAGCTGGGATGAATTAGGCCCCATTTACCTTGATCCAGGGCTGTCCAGTGATGGCTCCTGCGGATGGGCCCACACTGATCATTAAAGTGGTGGTACCCCATGGTGTTGTTGAAAAGGCAGTAACATTAACTCCAGTACCAGCAGATGCAGTGGAACTGAGCAACTAAGCATGCTACAAGGTGGAATGGTGGACAGGGAAAACACTGATTCCCTGATTTCCTTCTCCAATGACTGTCCTACCTCGGTTCAGTCCAATTACATTGCTTACCTATGTGCATGCCACACACATCCCTTCACTCAGGAGGGGCAGGGATGGGGGGCAGGTGGGAATGGGTGTCAGGGGAAGCAAGGGATGGGGGATGGTGTGAGGAAAGTAAAGGATAGGGGAGCCCCTAGGGTGAGGAAGCATGGTTTGGGGTGGGCAGGGGAAACAATTGGTTGGGGGAAGGGGAAGCATGGGGTGAGGAAGGGGGTGGTAGGGGGTAGTGAGGAAGAGGGCATGGGTGGAGAACCTAGCAATAGAAAGGAAGAGAAGAAGAAGGGTTCAGCCAACTTAACATTTAAGAACCATGTCCCAGGGATGGCTCCTGCTGGGGGGCAGAGGAGAGAATGGAGTAAAGGGCAATGGAGGGGGGTGAGAGTTGAAAACTCATTTACATTGAATCTGGGTCTTTGGTGATGGCTCCAGCAGTTGACTCCACACTGACCTTTTAATTGGAAGTTGGCTGGCTGGTGAAGCCTAAGAGGCTCTGGAGGACCACGTCCCTGAACAGATGCAGAGGTGGGAAAGGTGGTAGCTTCCTCAGCTCCAATCCCTCCATCAGTTGCTTTATAGAAACCGTGACTACTGAGACCATGACCATGAGGGGATGGGGTGAACTCTAAGCTCCTATCTTCCATCAATGGAGGAGCTACATCCCCTCACCCATGATACTTCTTACACTGAGAGGGGCAGGGCCGGGTTTAGGGTGAGGTTCAGAACAACAGGTGTGGGGAAGAGGAGATTGGTGGGAGTGAGGCCCCATTACCATGGAACTGGGTTTTCTAGGGTTGTCTCTGGCAGCTGGGTCCACACATCCCTAACCCAACGAAAGTTTGTGGGACACTGGAGGGCCAGAGAATTGAGTATGGGTGGCCAGTGTGATGAAGAGCATAGGATGGGGGTGGGCCTGGTGGTGGTGGAAGGGGGAACCTGGCAGGGGATATTGGGGCCCAGCAAGAGTGTATGGGCAAACTTCAGTTGAAACTGAGCTTAGATGGGAGGCTCCCACAGGGGAGCAGAGAAGAAAATAGAAAAGAGAGTGGGTTAGGAGAGGGGGCTCTGTAACATCAAATCACTGTCCTCATGGGATATTTTCTGTGGCTGGGCCCACACTCAGTAGAAGGATGGAGATCCAGGTAGTGAAGCTGAAGATCCCTCAGGAAGATGCAGCACTGGTTGAGGAGATTGAGACAATGTCTGCATCTCCATCCCTGCAACTGCCAGTGAACTCAGGTAAAACAGAGAGCCCTGGGGCTGTCCAGGCCTTAGCCAGGCAGGTAGGAGGGGCCGACTCTGACCTGGGCCTTCCTTCTCTGTGGCAGCTATAGCTCATGTTCAGAATATTCTGGCAACTAGCATTGTGTAGTAAGTTCTGGGCAAGTACACATTCCCCATCCCACGCAAGTGTTTCACGGGAGGGTCTGGGCCAGGCAGTGAGGAGAAAGGAGTGGGGTCAGAAGGGGTGGGGCTGGAAGGGGTGGGGCCAGAAAGGTGGGGGTGGAGGTAAAAGTTTGGCTGTGAGATGATTGGGTTAGGAGAATGGATGCAGCTATGAGGGGGTATCTGGCCTCAAGAAGCAGTCCAGTCCAAAAAGTGGGAGTAGAGGACATAGCATGGTGGTGGGCTTAGGAAAGACGGGGTGACCATGGGCCAGCAGGTGGGGGCGGGAAGTGGGCTGATGAGGGGGAAGTATGGGGCAAGGAGCCTAGCAGAGGGGATCAAGTAGAGGGGTTGGGCACACTTAACTGGAAACAGGGCTGTCAAGTATGTCTCTCTCCATGTACTATAATCAAATGTGCTCTGTCGGGGTTAAGCCTAGCAGGTTAGAGTTCCCATGACCCACAATTTAGACTAGAAGAAAGGAACTCTACATATTCACCTGGCAGGGGCATAATTCTCTGGCACCTGGGAAGAGGTTTATTGTGAAGACAGGAGGTTAGAATGGGCCACATCTGGGGTTACAGAGTCATATCACCTTTACCCATGAGGCATAGTTAATATATAAATGCGCTCAAACACTAGGTCCTTGTTTTTTCCGCTTCCTTTTCTTTACTTCTTTCTTCTTCTAGTGCTGGGGCTTGAACACAGCTTCTAGGTGCTACAAAAATTCCCTGCCCAAAGGCTTATTGTTCTTCACCTCCTAGTCCTCCATCTTCTTGGTCCCTGTCAGTCCAGGTACCATGGCCAGATGGCCCCTTTCAAGGTAAGTATGTTCCCAACAGCCTTCTCTCTGAAGGAACCAAAAGGAGGATTAAGGGTTTTGTGCTTTTGTGTGTACATTCACATGAATATTTCCTTCAATCAGTGGGACACTTCTAAGTACTCATCCTCTTATTGATCTTCAGCTATAAATCATTTGAAAATGGAGGCACGGGAGCAGGAAGGGAAAAAAATCAAAACAACAAAACAAAAAACATATCCCACAATCACTGGATGACTGAATGAAGGCAAGTAAATTTCAACCTAACAATATTTTACCAAATCTGTTACATTTGAATGGTGAGAGCTCCATAGAGGGAGATGCCAAAGCAGCCAGGCAGTGTCCATTTCGATATGTACAAGGATGCTGTTATTAATATTTAATCATTTATATTTGCTCATTCATCCAGGAAGGGGAGATCAGTTACTATGGTTCTTTGATTGTGTTAAATCCAGTTACCATGTTATAAAAATAGCAAGCTTCCATAACAAAAAATAAGGTTCTTCTACCCAGCACCAGTTATCTTTAGTTCACTTCCAAGCCATACACATTATAACCATATCCAGAGAATACACGGAAAGGAGGTAAAGAATCAGCATTCTGATGTATTAGCTGGGACCAATACTTTGCTCAAGTTGAACTGTTTATGCTCTGTGGTATTACTTTCTTCCTATTTTTGGATATATCCATCCATACATTCTGACTGAAGGTATATGTCTATCAATTGAGATATTAGCTTGCAAAGGTTCATTTTAACATACAGCAGCTGTATGTCAATGGAATTGCTCCTTTGTCCCATGTACATCTCTCCAAGTTCTACACAAGATAATGCCTCTGACGATTTTACCTATGTTGTTGCTGGCATTACCAGTCTTCCTTCTCCCAATTCTCCCTCCTGCCTCCCTCAATACCCTGCAGCAAACCACAACCTTTATGGTTTTGTTTCTTCAGTGTTGATTGCCTGAGGTTTTATTGGTCCAGTTCTAACACACTTGGTAGCTATGGCAGGTGAAGGGGGTGGCCTTTCTTCTTCTAACTTTCCTGACACATACCAGGAGAAGCTGTCTGTATTTCAGGAGTTTTAGTTGAATTACTTCCCACTTTTTGGGCTTTGCCACCTATCTGATATTGTCTCTTCTTTTGTGTTATTGATGATTGAACTCAGGATGTTTAATTAGCTAGGCAAGTACTCTCACTGAAGTATAACCCAGCCCCAGAACGTCTTTTTAAATTCTCCCTACATCTGAATGTAGGATGGAAAGAAAAGTTTATTCCAGCATATTGGAATGTTTCAGATTTTTAGGTTTTGATTAATCTAGCTATATATAGTCATGGTCTAGAAACAAATATATTGGTAGAACTTGATAAGACAGGCTTTTCCTCACTATACAGCTGTTGCAGGGAAGGGATTTTCCTACAGCATAACCTTGGAAACTTAGTGGTGAGGGCTTCAACGTCAATTCATCAGGGACATGAGTTCAACCCAAGTGAGTTGCTGTGATCTGAAGCCTCCCTTCAGGTTCCTGCTATTCCATCTTGCATACTACATTCCAAACTAGTAATAACCACCATGCTCAGTCTGACTGCTTTGATTTGTTGAAAGGTTGTGAGTGAATGTATGTCATCTTAGACGACTTAATCATTGAGTCATGTGAAGAACTTCACCAAAAAAGAGATCACTCTTCAGTTGCAGTGATGATTTAAGACAAATTTTCATAACAATCACAAAGCCTCCTTTTTTTAGGCCAAACACTTTAACTTGCACCAAAATGATGTTATGGAAAAAATGATCTAATAATCGGGTTTCTAAATCCAAACACAAAGTACTTTTGCTTAAGGAAGAATTAACTGTGCCAGCCAATATATTCCCAGAATTATTATCTGTGTTTTGACCATATTAAAAAAATTTTGTGTTTGTTTTTGTTTTTATGGTCTTGGGGCTTGACCTCTGGACGTAGGCACTGTCCCTCAGCTATTCAGCTTAAGGCTGGTGCTCTACAACTTGAGCCACAGTGCCACTTCTGGTTTTCAGGTGGTTAATTGCAGATAAGAGTCTCATGGACTTTACTGCATGGGCTGGTTTTGAACCGCAATCTGTTCTCTCAGCCTCATGAGTAGCTAGGATTATAGGCGTGACCCACTGTTGCTTGGCAACTATGTACAATTTCTAACCATGATTGAAAATGTTGGGAAAACTACAGAATATTTGTAAACAGCAGTAGTTACATGGGTATAAATATATGTAATGTACCAAATATTTTTGCATAATTGAAGTCCTTAGGGATCAAATACATAAGAAAACTCATTTGGATCTCTTATTGAACATAGTTTATTAATTTTTCTATTCAGAATTATATATATATATATGACACTACAAAACTATAGAAATAATGCTTTAGTATTTATGGGCACAATCCTAAATAAACAGAGAGAGAGAGAGAGAGAGAGAGAGAGAGAGAAACACAAAATCCCGAACATTAAACTTACAGGTTGGAATTCTGTAATTCCAAATTACATATTGTACTGAAAGGGAAATTACAATGAAATTGAAAATTAGACCATTCAGCAAGGATTCGAAAAAATAGTTCTTATGCATTCCTTGTTTGTTATCTTGATGTGTTTTTGACTATTGGGTCATCTGGTTTTCATTAAGATGTAAACAACACTATCTTGTTCTTAAAATTCAAGGGAAAATTACAAGTGTGCAATTGAAAGAGGTATATGTATATTTGGATCAGCCTTTATTTGCTTAGTTTTCAAACATTATGTCATGTTCCCAAATAAAAATGGATTTTGCAAATATAAAAATTTGTGTTGATATATTTCTTTTTTTTTAATGTATTTCTTATGACCACATAAGACGTGTTAAGACCCCAAGATAGCGACAAAGGTTGTTTTATTCCCTTGCTATTTTTTCTAACGTATTGATAATGTACCATGTGATTTTTTGTTTCTTTGTATGCTCCTCCCCTACAGTATTACCCATATTTTCACTGTATTTGATGCCAGTGCCCTGGGAGGGGAGGAAAAAAACAAAATGCTTAAATAGTGATTCAGGTTGATCCATTGTAACAATGAGATGTACAAGACACTATGTAGAAAAACGAACTTTACAATTTAGGTGGGGGAGGGAGGAGGAGTGTAGTTGTAGAGGTTGAAGGGAAGGGATGGTAGGGGTAAAACAAAGAAGGAAGCAACAATGCTTGATAGGAAATGTACTCATTTCCTTGCTCATGTAACTGTAACACCTATATACAGTATTTTTACAGTAAAAACGTATTAAAATGTATTTCTTAAAATAAAATATTTTTAGATTCTTATGCATATTTCCAATTAGGCAGTTCAGATGATGTATATATGAATTGCTGTTAGTTAGAATTTTGTGTGTATGTGTGGTGGTCACTGGGTTTGAAGTTAGGTCCTGCGTGGTGTCCTCTGTCCCCACCCCCGATTTTTGCTTATTCAAGGTTAGCACCTTCCCACTTGAGTCACATCTTCCAGCTTTTTGGTTTTCAGTTAGAGATAAGAGTTTCTCTCTTTCCTGCTTGAGCTGGTTTTAAACCATGGTCCTCAGATCTCATCCGCTTGAGTAAGTTAGCACTTAAATTTATTGTTTTCCTTTTAGTAATATCTATTTTTATTGTAAAGATACTGTACAGAGAGATTACAGATACATGAGTAAGGTAATGACTACATTTCCTATGGAGCATTTTTACCCCCTCCATTGTTTTTCCCCTACCATCCTTTCCCTATCCACCTTCTTAACTCTTCCATTCCCTCCCCCACGCCCAAAGTTGTAAAGTTCGTTTTCGACTTAGTGTCTTGCACATCTCATTGTTACAATGGGTTAATCGGTATCCATATTTAAGCATTTTGGTTTTTTTTTTCCATTCCCCTCCCCAAATTAGAAAAATGTATATATAAGATGCAGGGCACCAGAATCAACAGAGTGAAAACAGAGGTTATACCATGGGGGAAGAACATACCAAAGAAATAAAAAAATCACATAGTATATTATAAATACCTTTAAAACTATAGCAAGAAAGAAAAAAAACACGTGTGTCCTATCTTGGGGTTAATTTTGCTTAACATCATCTTATATGGTCATATGTACATAGCTTTTGACTACTTCTGCTTGTCCAAGATATAAACTAGCTATTGCAAATAAGGAAAAAAAATGAGATCTATGTTACTTAGCTCCTGGCTTACTTCCCTTAATATAATTTTTCCAAGTCTTTCTATTTTCTAACAAATGGGACAATATCAGTATTTCTGATGGAGGCATAGAATTCCATTATATATAGATATATATGTATGTCTATCACATTGTTTTAATAGATTCATCTACTGAGGAGCAACTGGGTTGGTTCCATATCTTAGCTATGGTAAGTAATGCTGCAATAAACATAGTTGTCCTGGTAGCTTTAGCCACTTACATTTAAGTCAGGTTATCTACTAAGTGTTTCCCTGTCCTCTTTTGTGAAAATGCACCTTCCCAACAGCAAAGGTAAAAGAACAAGTTAAAAGTTGTTCTGATACTCCCAATCCAAAGAAGATACATGACATAATTATTTAAATGCTAAGATAAAAAATTTGGAGTTGTTGAATGACTGAGTTTCTTTAGTGACATTTTGGGAAAAGTGAATCAAATATTCAAAGCATTCCTAAAGAGAATAAAGTAGACTTGCTTTTTAAATGAGGAGTAATGAGAAGAACAGTTTTTGTGTCAGTAATGTAGCCTAGTTGAAAGAGTTTGAAGGTACAGATGATCATGTATAATTTCTGTGTAGCAATCACTTAATTCTAAAATTCTTAGTTTTCCTCTGCATTTTCAGTTTGTTCTCCACAGGTGTTTTATTTGAAACATATACCTTGGTACCAGGGGTTTCTGTAGTTATCTTACTTTTACGAAAGTAATTTTAGGTTTTTTTAGCCAGAAAAACTAATAATGATAATCATTCTCTGATATCCTTTACCAAGATCTCCACATTTCATTATATTTGTTTAATATGATATCAGTATATTTATATGCTATAAAGTTTGGTTTTGCTTTTGGTTTTTGTGCTGGTATTGGGGTTTGAAGTCAATACATTGGTCTGTCACAGATGCCATTCATTAATGGATCATGCCTGTAATTCTGGCTATTAGGAGGCTGAGATATAAGAATCAAGGTTCAAAGCCAGCCTGGGTAGGAAACATTACGATACTCTTGTCTTCATGACTAAAAAGCTAAAAGTGAAGTGTGGTTCAAGTGGTAGAGCACTGGCCTTGAGCAAAAAAACTAAAGAGTAGTACTTAAAGGATAGCTCCCAAGTCCTGGGTTTAAGTACCACTACCAACACACAAACCACACACACACACACACACACACACACACACACACTCACGTTTTCTTTCTCCCCAAGCAAGTGGTTCTGTGTGTGTGTGTTTGTGTGTGTGTATGTGTGGTTCTTTTTTATGTGACCCTGAAATCCACTTTGTTTTCTTTTTCATTTAGTTGGTGATTTTTGCACAGGGAGAGCAGAGTAATGGTGTTACCTTAGTCCTGGGTGCCAGTGATTCCGCTGGGATGCCTGAGGTCTGACTTAGTGAGAAATGGGACACCAGGAAAACTCCACAAAGCAAATGGATGGAAACGTGAGAAGATATGCATTCAGGTAATTCTTCAGTCTATCTTCCTCTGTGGGGTGAGTTCTTTTTCTTACCAGGTAAACCTGAACATTGTATGGCTTTGTGTGTGCACCCATATGCGAATAAGGCTTTTGTAAAATGTCAGCCATCACAAACTTGCTCTTTTTTCTTCTCTCACTATTAGCGACTTTGTTGGCAGCTTTCATTGTTCTGAGAAAAGTGGAATGTTCTAGATATTTTCATGGGATATTTATAGATGTAGGTCAGAATTTATAGTTCTTTTGCTCTAGTGAATTGAGAAACATCTATGTGAATTTATAGGTAGCCTATAGTTAACTAATTTCTACAATATAGATAATTTTTGGATACGATATCTTTATGGAAAACCAAAGACATCTTTAAGTACTTTGTCTAAATGAAGCAGAAATTGAGAACACTTCAAATTTTTCAGTTTTAATCAGAATCTTGTAGTAATTTGGCATAAAATATTTTTTTGGGGGGTCCGGTCGTGGGGCCTGAACTTCTAGGCCTGAGCACTGTCCCTCAGCTCTTCAGCTCAAGGCTAGTGCTCTACCACTTGAGCCACAGTGCCACTTCTGGCTTTTTTCTTCTTTTTGCTTATGTGGTGCTGAGGAATCGAACCCAAGGCCTCAGGCATGCAAGGCAAGCGCTCTACCACTGAGCCACCTTCCCAGCCCCGATATAAAATATTTTTAAGTGCTGCAATCAATTGATTTCACTTGAATGTCCTTTTAGATATAGTGTACGTTTTTCCTTTTGATTAATTAAGAACATTATGTTTAATTCCAACTAAGGTATTGTGAGAAATATCAAGATATGAGATTGTTTCTCCAATAATTAGATTAAATTAGTAGGAAAGCTCCTCTGTTTGCAGTAAAAATTGCAATATGATATATAAAAAGTGTGTGGTCAACACATTTGTGTAGTTGTGTAGTTATAGAATTTTAATAAATTTCTTCAAGCACAAGGAAAAGATTAAGACATGTTAAAGTTTTACACACAGCAAAGAAAATACCAGGTTGTTTTTAACAAATGTTTTCATTTTTCAATGTGTGTGTGTGTGTGTGTGTGTGTGTGTGTGTGTGTGTGTGTGTGTGTGTGTGTATGTTGGTACTTGGGCTTCAATTTAGGGTATTGTGCCATACCCAATTCCAGTATTTTTTTCTATTTATTGTCAATATGAGTATCATAGACATTGCTGCTTGAGATCCCTTTGAATCTTGATCCTCAGATCTCAGATTCCTATGTAGCTGGGATTACACGTGTGAGCCACCAGCATTCTGAGAGATGTTTTTGTCATGTTGTGTGGCAAGTTACCAGAAATCTAATGTTTACTCACTGAATACCAACTTTTGTAGGCTACAATTTTGGGCTAGTAGTTTGCATGTGGTTTTTGTGTAGCAGTTGCTCAGTTTTTAGCAGGGGGCCACCAAGCTATAGTCTCTTATGAAATGTGTGCACTTATTCCAAACTTAAAGGATGCCTGGTAGGATTTAGGTCCTCTAGCTGTAAGAGTGTGGTTTCTGCTGTCTGGTCACCTATCATACAGCCACTGTTGACAGCTCCTAAATACCCCCATAATTTCTTGACAAGTATATCCTCCTTAGTGTTTCATTCACTCTGTTACTGACTTCTAGAAAGGCCTTAATTTGCACTCACTCCTTGGAAGTAACTCATAACCAACTCTTGTGGGAACTAATTATATCTGTAGACTTTAAATTTGTTATCTACCAGAGCATATTGTAGGGTTAGCGGAAAATAAAAGACTTGGCAAGCATCTGGGTGGTTGTGCATTGACTTCCGTAGATTATGAGCTATTTATTATTAGCTGTGGATTATTCGATGTGTCTTCAATTTCAAACACTGGTAATATTGAGTTGTTGTTTGATTTTAGCTGATCAAGTGTGCAGTTTAAGAAAGTGAAAGATAATTCTTTCGATGGAATAGAAAATAATTTGCCTGTTACAGTGAATGAAAGGCAGTTAAGAGTTAAACAAATCGATTCAAGAGCACTGGCAGTGGCTTCAGAGATGGGACAGAGGTAAACAGGTCAGACATTTTTAAAAGAGAACATGTGGGAATGTAGATTGGTGGTAGAGTGCTTGCCTAGCGTGCATGAAGCCCAGTTCAATTACTCAGTACCACATAAAGAGAAAAAGCTGGAAGTGGTGTTGTGGCTCAAGTGAGATGGTGCTAGCCTTGAACAAAAAAGAAGCTCAGCCTTCTTAGTTTATGCCCCAGACCCTTAGTTTATGCCCCAGGACTGCCAAAAAATAAAAAGAGAGAACATGTCAATAATGGATGAGGGTAGGATCCAGAGGCCAAATTCATCACTGAATTTTTCTCCTCTATTTCCAAATCAAGACATCATTCTCAGAGAAAAAATGGGGCAAAAAGATGATCCAGAAAGAACATATGTTATGAAGTAATACTAGAATTTTATAGTGCAACTGTCCTGTAGAGATAATTCATTATGTATAATTGTGTCTTTTTTCTCTTTATTTAATTGTGAAAATACTGTACAGAGGGGTTACAATTACATGGGCAAGATATTGAGTACATTTCTTATCAAGCATTGTAGCCTCCTCCTTTGTTTCCTCTTCCCATCCCTTCCCATCCTCCCCCTGTCCCCCCACCGAATCCTCCGCTCCCCCTCCTCCCCCCACCTAAGTTTTAAAGTTCATTTTTCAACATAACGACTTGTACATCTCATTGTGTCTTGCAATAGCACAAAAGCTCATTGTAATAGTCCAAGTGCTATCTGGAGATTTTGTGTGGGTGCTGGTCCTGAAACTTGATCAGAGCACAGTTGTTATTCCTATTTTTCTTCCTCAAGGCTAGTACTCTATTACTTAAACCACAGCTTCACTTGTGATTTTTTGGTGTTTAAATGAAGATAAGCGTGTCATGGACTTTTCCTGGTTCACCTGGTTTCAAAATATGATCCTCAAATCTCAGCATTCTGAGGAGCTAGGATGACAGCTGTGACTCGCTAGCATCCAGAAAAGCAATTTCTTTGGTGTGAAAGGAATTAAGAGTACAGATCATCCAGGAATATTCACCCTCAGTACTAAATAAATCACCATGACCAATTTCCATGAACACATACACACACATGCAACTCAGTGGTCTGTATCATCTTTCCCCAAAAGAATAGTGCCTTCTTAAGTGGCAAAGTGTGCTATTACAGGCCCATAATCCCAGCTACTGAGAGGCAGAGGTATAGGAGGATTGGGTTCTGAGGCTGGCTTGAGTGAAGTTAGCACAAAACCCTATATGGAAAGCAAACTGTAAAAGAAAAAAGGGTTGGAACCCTGGAGGGCTCAAGTGGTAAAATATCGGCCTAGTAAGTGAAAGGCCTTCAGTTTTATACTCAGTTCTATGGAAAAGACATTAAACTATAGCATCTCAGGCCATTTGTCATGATTTAACAAAAACCCGAAGCTTACTTCATAAGGAATACTTCTTATTCCTTACTTCATAAGGAATAAGAGATCTATATCATTCATAATAGTGTTGGCTGGAAACTCTAAATAGCATGGTAGTGCATGGGACAAGGCCCCTAGGTGCATCACATCATGTAGGATCTCGGAATCATGGCATGTTCTATAATGAGAGTGAGTAAGGGGCTTACAGTGCTTTTTACAACTGCTAACAGTGATCATGTTAGTCCCTTGAGAGTTAATGAGATGGCATTAATACATTTATGACAGAATCCTATATTAAAGGTTTCACCTCGTGACACTGCTACATTGAGAAGTTAAATTTCAGTGTGAGCTTTGATGATAACAGGCCATTAACAGGCTTCTGGCAGAGACAGGTGAGACCATTGGAAGCTGATGACATTCATACAACTAGACACCATGGACAGCTGCTTGGATTTCATTGATCCTGGTATTTGCTATATTTGGGACCATATCACAGTTAGGATCCATCGAGTCCATGTCTGCTCCATGTGCCAGCTTCAGTTATGCTGACTGTGACAGAAACTGCTGGGCAATAGGGAGAACAAGGATGGAGATGGGCACAAAATTGAGGTTTGGCATTCTTCATGGCACTTAATTGATTGATTTATGTAAGAAAATCCTTAGAAAGCTGAATGTCTACATAGAGCCATGTAATAACTACTGTATGACCCAGAAGGATTCCTTGTATATCAGTCTGTTTACACATAATGCTGACATTCGTCTGAACACAAAAGATAAAAAACAAGTTCTAGCTTACAAATTTAATTTTCATTTAATCTATGGTTATGGACCAGTACTAGGCCTTGAACTTATGGGCCTTCCTCTTACTTCCACACTTCCAACTGGGATCTATATATGTCTTTAATTTTTTATTAATGTTTTTCAAGGATAGATCTTAACACTGACTCTAATTTTTGTCTAAAATAAATTTTGAAAGTTTTCCAGTGAATGAAGTGTTCTATTTCACTTCGTCATTCTATTATCTTGGTATCTTGGTGTTTCTTGGTAGTTAAAGACAGGTTCTCTGCAGCATTTTAAAGGAAATATTTTTACCTAGCCCCAGTCTATAATCCTAGCTTCTTAGGAAGCTGAGATGAGGAGAATATTGTCTTAAAGCAAAGGCAGAGAATTCCATGAAATACCATCTCCAAAATTGTGTATATTTTACATATAAAATATTTTATGATATATTTAATATGTAATATACTTGTGAAATACATATATACTATGCATATATATGTGTGTATGTGTGTGTGTTTGTGTGTGTGTGTATACCTCACAAATTAAGCAGGTTCAGTAACTGAAAGATTCAATAAGTAAATTTGAAAACATCTAAGAACTGCAAGATTTCCTCCCATATCCATCCTTTCTTTAAATATTATGTGGGTTGTAGTCTAAAAAGGTAAATCTTTGACCAAAAAGGAAAACCTTAATTTTTGACCCATCCTAGACCTTTTTTCTCCAAAATTTAAAGTACTAAAAGGCCTATATGAACAATGGGTATTGTCAATGTCATCCAAAATGATGAATGATTGTTAAGTGAAGTGTCCAAGTTTGTAGATAAGGATTCAAAGTGGAATTCCCCAGCGTGAAATTGAAATGAAGACCTGGTACTGTTGTTTTGTTATGAAAGGGCTCTGAACACTTTCTCTGGAAAAAAAAAACAAAACTTTCTTTGTAATCTGTGAATGTTATTTTTAGGCCTGCACATGGCATTATGTTCTGCAAATAGTGGTACCTATCCTGATAGCAACCCTCCTCCAATCCTGTCTCTCATTTGAGATAGAATTTGTGATTTTATTGTCCAGCTACCTAAAGGGAAGGTCTTTTTCCTCTTACCAGCATCTCTCATTGTTCCTCAGGAAGAAAGAGGAACTAAAGGCAACCATAGATTCATGGTGTGTGATCATGCTGGAACGGGAGTTCTTCTGCAGGAAGCAGAGGAGAATGGAAGGAAGAGTGGCAATTCTCTTCAGTATTGTTGGTTTGTCATCATAGGACAATTGAAATTCAGATGACAGGCAGGAAAACAGGTTCTCCATTGTAGAGGAACAGGAGACGGGCATACTGGAACAATTGACGGCATTGACTTAATTTTGCTGCCGGCATGCTACTTTAAGTCATTTTTAATAAAAAAAAATAGATGGCCATGATTTCATTGAATGTCCTGTCCAATACTGATTTGTGGGTATCAAGCAGGCTGTAACCCATGTCACACATGAGTGTAAGAATAATAGGATTCAGCTCATTACATAGTGGCTCATCAAGACATAGGAAATATTCCTCTACTTGGTTGAGCTAGTCTCCATTATTTCTTCTATACTGTGCCTCTGCTTTGGGTCTGCAGTTTACAGTGTCAAGATGTTATTTTGTCCTTTTGGATACAGGTAAATGGAGCAATGTACATGACCTCCAAGACAATTACCTGTATCTGGCTAAAATTCATGTATTCAAATGGGAAACTCGCCATCTCCATAAAATACAAAAGATGATTCCCAAGCACCAGATGTCTACTTTGCAGACATTGTAGTTTTCATGCAGGAATATTCTTTTGGGGGGTTCCGGTCGTGGGGCCTGAACTCTGGGCCTGAGAGCTGTCCCTCAGCTCTTCAGCTCAAGGCTAGCACTCTACTACTTGAGTTAGAGCACCACTTCCGGCTTTTTTTTCTGCTTATGTGGTGCTAAGGAATCAAACCCAGGGCCTGATGCATGCAAGTCAAGCGCTCTGCCACTAAGCCACCTTCCCAGCCCTGCAGGAATATTTTATAAGGACAAAATCAAGGTACCAAATATGTCCTTCAGCAACTGCCCTTGGGTAATCCTTCTGCTCATGCCAAAGTCATTGACCTTCACATTGCATTTGTCATCCAACAGGAGGTTATTTTGTTTAAGGTCTCAGTGTTCATTTCTATCTTCATTAAAGTAATGCACAATACACACAGTCTGCTTGAACAACTTAATTCTTGAATAGGTGGTATGATTTTCACATTTATCTCAGGAGGTCTCTGGGTGGCCAGTTCCATTACCAAGTATTGGTGCTCATCTTTCTCCCTCACTTGTTACGACCTAATCATGTGTGCGTGATGGAAAGTCTTAATAATATCCATCTCAATTTTGATCTGACAATTGTTGAACTCTCCCATCACTACCACTTTGAGGTTTATGAGGTAGTGCTAGGTCAAATTTACATATGGATAGCTACCATAGCAAATGATCTCCTTCATACTGTATTGTTCAGTGAAAACCTCCTCCTTCCATAGCCAACGAGCGCATTCACACTGTATTATTCAATGAAAATCTCTTCCTGTCATAGCCAGTGATTTTCTTCATAAAGTATTGTTCAATTAAGGTCTCCTCCTCTAAAGAGTTTAAGGATAATTCACTGTGTTCTCCCATCTTTCTGCTAGGATAGTAATTAGTAAATCTACCTATACTCAGCTAAGAAAATAAAAACCCCAGAGCAATAACCAAAAGGAAATGCCCAAACCCAAACAACACAAAATTCCCACTGCCCCCCCAAAACTACCCCCCCCCACACACACAAAATTGTCAACGTAGCACTGAGTCAAGCAGGTAACCAGGAACTTCCAGCACTGTAATACACTGCCGAGACTGTTTACACTTGCTGAAATAGACCAATCACAGCTTGGCATGAGCCCACTGGCTCTTTTAGTGTTGAGCCTGGAGGACTATTGCCAAGCTTTCCACAGGGATGCGAGGGTAGAATAGGATGCCACTGCTGCTGCCATGGCAGTGTTGCAAGAAGTGCAAGGGAATCAGCCAATGCCTTGTGTCCTTGGTGGCTGCCAGGTCCTAGTGTTTGCTCCCAGGGGGACATCAGCCATTAGACATTGTCCTTGAGTACAATCCATGTCCTTAGGCCTGCTCCTGCTAGATCCCTGGCCATGTGCAGGAACCAAACATATACCCACCAGTGGCTTCCATTCATCACATGTGTAGGTTTTGGAGCTTGCTCCAACAATCAAAAAACAAAATAGATTCCTACGTATTTCTAGAAGAAAGGGGCACATGACAGAGTGTCCAATTGGAAAAGTTCAGTAAAGTGGATCCAGATATTTTTTAACTTGACAATAATTCAAAGAAGTAATTAAGGCATATGAGATGTCCATATTTGTTTAGTTATAACCCCTTGCACACCTGCTTAAAATAATATTAAAGTCCTTATTTTTTATGGACTTGAGTTATTGTTAGGACCACACAAAGGTCATTTCTGGTCTTTAAAAAGTTATAAGATCGTTATGCACTTTGGTGTTTTCTTTTTCTTTTTGGTCAGTCGTGGGGCCTGAATTCTGGGCCTGGGCGCGGTCCCTCAGCTCTTCAGCTCAAGGCTAGTGCTCAAGCACTGGAGTCACAGCTGCATTTCCGGCTTTTTTGGTGTTTTCTTAATGAAATACAACATGAGCCCCATAGCTCTTGAGTAGAGCTAAAACAATATCACACTCAACAATAGCATGTGGTTGAAAGAAGGTAGGAAGTATTAGCCTCCTATAAAATGACTATTGCCAAGATGAATCCTCTGTAGAAATAAGTTTTTCCTTTACAGTATTTACTAATACAATACATCCATGTATTAATGATAACACATTACTACTTTAATATAAATTAAGCATGTTTTCTATTCAACTCGGTGAATTTTGATAACTATTTAAATATGAAGAGTCCTCTTATACATCAATAAACTGGCACTTTTGTTATTTACATTAAAATGCAAAGAAACTAAGACCAAGAATGTGTTTGGCTTAGGTTAGGTCATGGAAGCTGCTGTTTTCTCACTTAGAAATTAAATCCAGTAGGATGCTACATGGCATTCATAATCAGTAAAGCTGCTCTAACTTTTGGCTTTTAAAGACCTCTTCAATTTACTCAAGATATTCAATGACTTTTTCTTTAAACCTGGAGTGACTGGTGTCAAAAGAATAGTGGTATCACTTCAGAATCTTCTGATAATGTAGCAAAATGCCCTATGCCATACAGCACCATGGATTGGGTTACTAACATCTATAGGAGTGAGAGAAAATAGAGCATCATCACACCCATGATAGTTTCTTATCAGATAGTTAACAGCAGAAAGCTTGAAATACATAAGGCAGTTTGTTGATGTATGCAAAGTGAAGGAAAAGGGCTGGAGTAGGGGACTTATATGATTGAACCCCTGCCTAGCAAATTGGAGGCCCTCAGCTTGAACTCTCTGACTATCAAGTACATCAGTCTTTCCTACAGCTACAGGAAGAGTATTTCCTTTAGGGAAAGAGGTGTATCTGGGTGTTTCAATTCCATTGTGATGCTATAACAAAACTCCTTAAGACCAGGTCCCAATGGCTTAGAGACAGTTAATTGTAGTCAACAGATACTCTGAAGGACAAGATCTAGAACCTAGAAAATTCAAGGTACAGAGAAGTCGGTTTCACCAGGTTTAATGTGCTCAATTGTTGCTGTGTCCTCATACGGTGTAAAGGGTAGAAACTTATTTTAAAGAAAACAATATAGTTGACACACTTCTTTCCACAATCCAGATAAAGTTTAATTTGTTTCAGATCTCTATTTTTTTCTTCTCTCATGGTCCTCCTGTTTATTTGTTGTGCTTTTTAGCTGATTGGCCTTGCATATTTGAACCACCAAACAAATGGAAGTTTGGATTCCAAGTATGTGCCACCAAAATCATCTGCTGCTACTTCTATTTTTGAAGTAAACCACTTACTTGCCCCAAACCCTGTGCGTTATTGTCCTTCCTGCATTATTTTTTTTTAATTTTTGGTCTGTTTTGAATTTTGCATGAGATTTATCAAGGACACTTCACATATAATAGGCAAATATTCTGAGCTACAAATTCCTTGCAGAGATTTTTTTTTTTATTTCTTCATTGGTTGACTTCATGTTAAAGCAACTTACTGAATAGTTATTAGTGTATATCTGTAAACATGTTTGAGTTTTTATGAAGACTACCAAGTCATCCTGCTTACAAATTAGTGTTTTCCTTCCATTGTGATCTTCTTCTTCTTCTTCTTCTTCTTCTTCTTCTTCTTCTTCTTCTTCTTCTTCTTCTTCTTCTTCTTCTTCTTCTTCTTCTTCTTCTTCTTCTTCTTCTTCTTCTTCTTCTTCTTCTTCTTCTTCTTCTTCTGCTTCTGCTTCTGCTTCTGCTTCTGCTTCTGCTTCTGCTTCTGCTTCTGCTTCTCCTCCTCCTCCTCCTCCTCCTCCTCCTCCTCCTCTCCTCCTCCTTCTTTCTTCTTCTTTGTGTTTCTTCTTCTTCTTCTTCTTCTTCTTCTTCTTCTTCTTCTTCTTCTTCTTCTTCTTCTTCTTCTTCTTCTTCTTCTTCTTCTTCTTCTTCTTCTTCTTCTTCTTCTTCTTCTTCTTCTTCTTCTTCTTCTTCTTCTTCTTCGTTAAAACATCAAATGTGTCATCCTATTCATCACTGAAAACAAATTTGTCTCTTGATTGAATCAAAAATACGTTAGCTAAATAAAAAAAACAGTGTATGAGTTTGATAGATATTCTACATACGCTAAAGCTATTTTCCTTCAGTTTTAGAGTTTTCAGTAATATTAAAAATATTAAATACTTTTGTATCATCATCTGTTCAGATGAATATATGGGATTTCTTCGTTACTCAGTGTGATAAATTACATTAGATTTTCTAAATTTTATCTATGTAAGTGGGGTTGCAGCTTGGTGTTAGAATAACTTGATTATCATTGGTGAAGCCGGTGTTATGTCTTCAGGAAAACACACACATAGGAAAGAGGGAAAAAGGAAAAATATAAACTTTCCTTCATTTCTGATACATAATCTCTATTGTTTAGGATTTTTTGCCTTTCTCTTCATGAATAAAATTACTATAAATACATTCTCATTTTGTCATGGGGATTATGAAGATAATTAGGAGGTGCTTCTTCTTTTTTAAAATTTCTCTAGTAGTCAAATAAGAGCTACATTGGGTGAGATGGTATATACTAATTATTTCAGCTTCTCAGGAGATGAAAACAGGAAGATCACAAGTAGAAGACTAATCTGAGCTAAACATAGTCTATCCTCGCAAAAAAATAAATAAAAAGAAAAAACAAAATAAAAACTACCAACCAAACAAACTAAAAAACACCATGTGAATAAAAAGGCTTGGGGCATACTCAAGTAGTAAAGGACTTGTTTACAATGGGCAATTTTCCGGGTTTGACACCTACCAATAAGGGAAAAAAGAAGGTATTTTCTTTGACAAAATTGCCCATGAAATATTTGGTTGGAATGGTTTATTTTCCCTTTCATCTTTTTCCTTTTCCTTTCTTTTATTTTTGAGAAGTACTTTTGGTATAACACATGCTATACGAGGTCCTCAGGAGGATGATATCTAAGGATCACGGTTCATGACCATCCCAGGCAGGAGAGTCATATATATATATATAATTTGCCACCAAAAATAAGCTACAATCTGTACTTTGGCTCATGCTGTTGAATGGTAGTCTCAAACAGAAATCTTGGAACAGCAACTAAGCCCTAAGTTGAAGTCCTATACACACATTTCAAAACACAAAAAAACACAAACTAAAAATGATGGGAAAAGAGAAAACTAAAGTTTCAAAATGAGCATGGGTTTTTGTTCATATGTGTATTCCTAGTTAATCAAGGTTCAAAGCTAGACTGGGCAAGAATGTAAATGCAACTCTTACCCCCATCTACCCAGTGTAGATATGATTGTAGTTGTAAAGCACTGTATTTGGTGGAAAAGCTAAAAAAAAACCTGTTTGCTGACCCAGAGATCAATTCCTGGTGCTAAAAAATTGTAGGAGAAGAGAAGAAAGGCCAATTGTAAATTTAAACATAAGCCTGGTGCTTGTTGATCATGGCTGTAGGCCTATTCATGAGGCAGAAATATGAGGATCAAGTTTCAAGGCCAGCCCAAGAAGCAAAGTCCAAGAGACTTTGTGTGTATGTGTATGTGCATGTGTGTTGTATGTTTGTGAGTGTGTGTGTATGTGTGATGTGTGTGTTTGTGTCCTAGCATTCTCAGATTTTGGGTGGTTCATTGGAGATAAGAGTGTCATGGATTTCCTGCACAGGCTGCTTTGAAACATGGTCCTCAGATTTCAGCCACCTGATTCAGCTGTAAGTTGAGCTTTGGCTTAAGTGGCAGAACTGGGCAAATATTTTCTGGGATTGCACCTAAACCCTGAGTTCAAGCCTCAGGACATGCACAGAAGAAATAAAGAAGAGTAGAAGTAACCAAGGAAGAGTGAGTGACAGTCTTAAATAAATCAAGCATTTGTGGCTGATACATGTTTTACTAGTTATTCAAGTGGCTTATATCTGAGGATGATGGTTCATGGCCAGCTCTGGCAGAAGTGTCCATGAAAATCTTGTCTGTAATTAATCACTTCCCCCCACCAAAAAGGGCCCAAAAGTTATGGTATGTCTCATGTAATAATGGGTAACCTTGAATAAAAACTTCTGAGACAGAATATGAGCCCCAATTTTTAGGCCCAGGAACAGCACACACATGTAAAAAAAATAAAAAGTAAACAACAGTAGGTAGAGGTAAGCATATATTAAAGTTTTAAAATGACACAAGGGTTGTTGGTCCTGTGTATAATCCTTACTACATAAGAGACTGACATCTGAGGATTGTGGTATCAAGTCAGCATGGGCAGGAATGTGCTTGAGATGCTTACCCCAGCTAACTAGCACAAAGCCCTGAACAGCAACTGAGGTGGTAAAGCAGCAGCTTTTAGTTAAAAAGCTAAGAAATAATTCCCAGAGCCAGAGGTCAAGCTGCATGACCTCTAAAACTTACAAATAAAAACAATAAATAAAAAGTACAGTGGAAGAAGAGAAACTGAAATATGAAGATCACAGTTTAAAGTTAACGCAAGCAAGAAAATCCATGAGACTTTCTCTGTGTGTTTGCATCTGCGTGCCATCTTGTGGCTTGTGTGTGCCATCCTTGAACTTGTGCTGCTTTGTTCAAGGGTAGAGCTCTACCATTCCCAGCTAATCAGTGGTTAGTTGGAGGTCATTTTCTCATTGACTTTCCTTCCCAGGCTGGCTTGATTTATGCTAGGCTTTTTATCAGACTCTTATCTCCAACTAATTGTCAAAAAGAAAAGAAAAGAAACTGGGAATGGAGTTATGGCACAAGTGGCAGAACTGGGCAATCAATTTCTGGGACAGTAACCAGGCCCTGAGTTCAATCCCCAGGACAATCACAGAAGAATTAAAGAAAAGAGGGAAGAAGTGCAGAATGAAGATCCAATGACAGAGGTTTAAATAAATCAAGCATTGGTTGCTCACTGATGATCTATCAGCTACTCAGGAGGATGAAATCTTAGGATCACAGTTGAAGGCAAGCCCAGGTAGGAGAATCTATGAGACTCTCATGTCTCATTTGTCTCCAAAAATATGCCAATAGCTGTGCTCTGGCACATATGGTAGAGTTCTAGCCTTAAACAGAAAGCTCTGGGACAGCACACATGCCCTGGTGCTGATGCCCTAGCACAGACACTTACAAAAATAAAGAAAAAAGTGCACAAATTATAAAAGATGGGAGAAAGTGAAAATATTGGTTTCAAAGTGAGCCATGGGTTGTTGGTTTATGTGTATATTCATAGCTACTCAGAAAGATGAAATATGTGGATCACAGCTCAATGCCAGCCTGGACAGAAAAGTCATTGAAATTCTTTTCCCCAACTACCCAGCAAAAGGTGGAAATGAAGGTGTGAGAGTAGTTATAAACTACTGAAATTTGGTGAAAACCCTGGGAAACAGTTCCCTGGTCCATAATTCAGCCCAAAGTCGACCAAAAACAAAACTGAGAGAAGAAATAACCATTTCAGATTTAAAAATAAGCCTGGGGCTAGTGGTACCTGCTTATTATTTTAACTATTCAGAAAGCTGAAGTCTGAAGATACATTTTAAGGCCAGTCCAAATAGGAAAGTCCATGGAGCTTTTATACTGTGAATGCCAAACTGTGGCTTTAATTTGTGTAGCAGCTCTATCACTCCTACAGTCTTTGTAGTTAGTTGATTAGAAAAGTCTCATGCACTTTCCTGTCCAGGATGGCTTCAACTTCAATCCTCAGATTTCAGCCTCCTGTGTCTTGCTGGGCTTTACATGAGATTCTTATTTCCAATTAATCACCAAAAGGATGAAAAATAAAACCTGGTGATTGAGCTGTGGCTCCAATGGCAGAAATGAGAAAATAATTTCTGGGACAGCACTCAGAACTTGATATTAACTTCAGGTCCAACACACAAAAAGGAATAAAATAAATGTAGAGAAGTTAGAAGAGCCAATTTCAGAGTTTAAAATGATCCAAGCATAAGTGGCACACACCTATGATGGTAGCCACTCAGGAAGCTAAAATGTGAGGATCACAGTAGAAAACCAGCCCAGGTAGGAGAATTCATTGACTCAACTCTAAGTAGCTACTTAAAACAAAAACTAATAGCCACAAGTTGTGCAGTGGCTCATGCCTTGGTGTGCTAATCTTGAATAAAATCTTCTGGGACTGTACATGGGCTGATTTTTAGACCTAGGACCAGCATACACAAGGAAATAAAAATTACAAATAAAAAGGTGAAGGAATGGCTGGAAATGTGGCTTAGTGACAGAGTGCTTGCCTACCATGTTTGAATCCCTGGGTTTGTTTCCTCAGTACCTCATAAATAAAAAAAGGCTGGAAGTGGCATTGTGGTCAAGTAGTAGAGTTCTCAACTTGAGTATCAGAAGTTCAGGGGCAGTGTCCAATGCCTGAGTTCAAGCCCCAGGATTAGTAAAAAGAAGAAAAACTGTGAGAAAATCTAATTACAGTTTCAAAATGAGCCATGAGTGAATTTTTGGTCAATATGTATAATCCTATGACTCAGAACGCTGAAATCTGAAGGATGTTGTTCATAGCCAGCGTGGACAGCAAAGTACATAAGTCTGCAACTAAACAGCAAAAACCGCCAGAAATAAAGCTGTGGTTGTAGTTGTAAAGCACCAGCCTTAAACAAAAAACCTATTGAAACAATGCCCTGGCTCAGAGATCCAGCCTCAGGATCACAATGATAAAATTAAATGGTTGGAAGTAAAGAACCCAAGACTGTTGGCTCATGTCTGTAATTCTAGAAATGCAGGAGGCTGAAATATAAGATCCTGTGTAAAGGCAATCCCAATGAAAAAATTCCAGGAGACTGTTTTGTGTGTGGTGGCCACAGTGGGGATAGGTTTTTGTTGATTGATTGGAGATAAGAATTTCATGGATTTTCCTGCTCAGGCTGCTTTCAAACCATGATGGACAGATTTCAGCCTCCTGAATCAGGCCAGGCCTGGCATGAGTTCAAGCTCCAGGAACAACACACACAAAAACAACGAAATAAATGAAAAGAAGGGTAGAAGAGATGAAGTAACAGAGGTTTCGATGAGCCAATCATTGGTGGCTCATATTTGTAATTCTAGATACTAAGGCTGAAATTTGAGGATACTGTTTAAAGCTCAGCTCAGGTATAGGTGTTCATAAGATGTGTGTGTGTGTGTGTGTGTGTGTGTGTGTGTGTGTGTGTGTGTGTGTGTGTGTGTGTGTGTGTGTGTGTGTGTTTGTGCCAGTCCTGGTGCTTGAACTTGCACTATTTTGCTCAATGATTGACTACTCTCAGATTTTAGTGGTTAATTGGAGTAAAGAGTGTCATGGACTTTCCTCAATTTTCAGCCTCCTGATTCTGGCCTAACTCTACATGATTCTTTTCTCTACAATTAACCTCCCCCCAAAAGCCAAATATTATGTTTGGTCCCATATATGCTGTGAGACAACATCTGAGCTTCAATTTCTACTCCCAGGACAAGCAAAAATGAAAAAAAAGAAAAAAGGTAGGAGCAAGCACATATTAAAGTTTTAAAATGACCCAAATGTTGCTGGTCATATGTGTAGTCCTTACTACACAAGAGACTGACAACTGAGGATTGCAGAGACAAGTCAACCTGGGAAGGAACATGCTTGAGATTCTTATCCCCAGCTAAACAGCACAAATCCTTGAGCTGTAAAAATCCTTGAGTGTAAAAGCTAACATATAGGCCCCAGAGTCAGAGGTCAAGCCACAGGACCAATAAAATTTTCAAAGGAGAGAGGATGGTGAGAGGCTGAAATCTGAGAATCATGGTTCAAAGCTAGCCCATGCAACCCTATAACCATGGGAACAGTTTGTCATCCATGTCAGCAGTTGTACCTGTCACCATACTCTGTAAAACACAAAATACCTCCATGAATTAGACACAAAATAAGGAGTTCACCGAATGCAAGATGCTGTGCACACATGTGTGTAAATATAAATCCTATTTTGAAGTAAGCCAGGCCCAAAGAAACATAGGTCCCATGGTTTCCCTTATTTGCAATATCTAGTATAGGTATGAGTCAAGCGGAAAAAGTCATCGATTGTGATGCTAGGAAAACAAACCCTCAAATATGTATTTTAATGTTTTTGTTTCTTTCATGCATGTGTTTCTAACGCATTTATAAGATTATTTCTTTGTTGCTTTGTATGTCCCTCCCCCACATTGTAACCCCCGCTTTCACTATATTTGATGTCAGTATAACATGTGGAGGAGACGGGGACAAACAAGTCGTTTAAGGATTCAGGTGGACCTGTTGCAACAATGAGAAGTACAAAATGTCATGTCAAAACCAGCTTTACAATGTCGTTGGGTGGGGAGGGGTGGTATAATTAGGTGGGGGGGAGGGGGGAGGCTGGGAAGGGAGGTGAAGGGTAAACAAAGGAGGAGGCTGCAATGCTTGGTAAGAAATATATGCATTATCCTGCCCATGTAATTGTAACCCCTCTGTACAGTATGTTCTCAAATAAAATAAAATTAAATTAAAAAAAAAAAAGAAAAAAGAAAAAAGCCAGAAGTGGCACTGTGGCTCAAGTGGTAGAGCTCTAGCCTTGAGCTGAAGAGCTGAGGGACAGTATCCAGGCCCAGAGTTCACGCCTCACGACTGATCCCAAAAAAAATAAAAAATTAAAAAATTAAAAAAGCTAAAAAAAAATATATATATATAGATCCTATTTTTAAATAATGAATTTATGACTATCATGGCCCACCCTGGGGACCAATGTCAGATCCTGGGAATGGCCTAACTGCTTAGTTGCTCACAGGATGGTGTGTTCACCTTGAACTGTTTGCCAATTGCTCCTGCTATGCCCTGAGTTCAGATCCCAGCACTACCAACAATTGGATCATGAAGTGAGAAGCCGAATGTGAAACTTTTTTCCCTTTTCTCTGAGAGTCCTGGGTGTCAGGCATGACAGAGAACACATCTACAAATCTAGATGCCATGTGATAGGATGTCATCAATGTAATAAATGGAATGGGTGTCATAATAGTAAAAATCAATGGTAAATAAATGAATAAGACAAAAATACAAGGAACAACCACACCAAACGTGTATGGACTGAACATCCATAGGTAAGTACAAATACAGTCTTTACAATGTATATAAATAGTATGTTTTCCAGGGCTGGGGCTTAAATTCAAGTCTAGAGTTCAGGCCTGACTTTCTTATCTTCAAGTACTGGGAGCTTCCCCTTATTCCATAATGCTGTAAATTTACCCAGAACCTGAGTTCAAATCCAAAGCCTGACAGAATAAACGGGGTGAATTTGCTCTGCAGGGGGCTTGAACTCAGGTTGTGACAACTCTGCCTCAGCTTTGATCATCCTATGCTGGGATGTAGCCACTGGACCCACAGTTGATCCTGGGATCCTAGACTCCCAGGCCTTGTGTGAAAAAAAATGCACAGAAAAAATGCGGTAAGATGGTCTTTTTACATTTTCTTCCTTTGCACGGTGACCCTCCTGGGTCTGAATGACACTGCTGCAAAGGGTACTTCACCTTGCATTGCTGAAGATTGGTGGACTATTGAGGAAGCCATAGGCCCACGTGGCAAGGTAGGCCCTGATTTCAAATCCCTGAAACCAACCAGTGGCAGGAGATACTGAGACTCGTTCCCATCCAACAATGGAATGTTATCAATATCACCGTTGAATGAGTTGATCGTGAATGATGCTCAGGAGACTGAGCATGATTTCAGGAGACTGATTTTATTTAGTATTTATGAAGCCTTAAAAGAATAGTATTACTTACAGGAATGCGATGATTTCAGGACACTGATTGATTTACTTATTAGTTTGTTAAGTATGAAAACAATCACATTAATTACATGGAGGCATAATAAATACCTAAGAATTGGTAGGAATGTAGTCTATGTAATAGTATAATAGATAGACATCTCTAGAACTCTATAAAGATATATATTTATTAGCATACTACCATCTGCGTGCCAATCTGTTCTTGTTTTGTCAACCCCTGGGGCTTGATCTCAGGTGCTGGGAACTGCGTGTCAGCTCATTTTGCCCCAGAATGGCATGCAGACACTCACCCATCCATGAACTGGGCCTTGTAGGCTGTGAATTCAGATGCCAGCACTCCCAAAAATGAATTGTGGAGTAAGAAGCTGATGGTGACACATGTTTTCCTTTTCTGTGAAAGTCCTGGGTGTCAGGTATGAAGTGAAAAACATATGCAGACCTATATCCTATGTAATCAATGTAATCACTCTTCTATGTCTCATAATAGGCAAAAAAATAAACAGTCAAGACATGAATAAAACAAAAAGTAAGGTGAATAACTACACTGAACGAAATATGTAGTCAACATATGTATATAAAGATAAATCATATATTTAAGATGTACACAAATAGGATGTTTTCTAGTTGTGGAGATTGATTTCAGGCCTAAGGAACAGACTTGAATTTCTTGACTTCAAAGAGGCAAGTTTCCCCTTCCCACACTGTGCAACAGTGTTACCAGACCATGAGTTCAAATCCCAGGCCTGGCAGAAAAAATGACACCTTTATGCTATGTGATGCCCAGTTCTTAGGTATTCCATTATGCCTCCGTTTAATGAACGTAATTGTTTAAATGCATCATAAAGTATTAATTAGAATTGATCAGTGTTCTATAATTGTGTGTAATTTTACCCTAGAATCATTCAAGAACTGCCCA
Organism: Dipodomys spectabilis; assembly: GCF_019054845.1. Classification (NCBI taxonomy): domain Eukaryota; kingdom Metazoa; phylum Chordata; class Mammalia; order Rodentia; family Heteromyidae; genus Dipodomys; species Dipodomys spectabilis. The sequence continues at coordinate 4,704,667 of NW_024870984.1, forward strand.
TTTAATCATGACATACATCACATTCCATTGGTAATCATATGAATAGGAATGAGTTTCTTCGGATCTCCTGCGATTTGGAAGTTGCAGGACCAGGATTCAAACTGTGGGCTCCAGCTCCCACCTGTACAACCCGACGATAGGGAACTCAAAGGTCTGTCCAAGAACATCAGCAAGACCAATGATTAGGCATGCTCCAGTGGGTCTCAGCAGTCCTCCTTGATACTTACAAGGCTGTGATAGGAGGATCATGGTCAAAGTCATCCTAGGCAGGAAAGTCGTTGAGACCCCTGTCCAATTACAGTGCCAACAAAGCCAGAAGTAGAGCCGTATGGCTCCAGTGGTAAAGGGCTAGCCTTGAGCAAAAGCAGCTCATGGACTGTGTCCAGATCCTGAGTTCAAGGACCGGGACTGGCAACATACAGACATACCCAACAATCTGTGCAGCCATCTGGCTAAAGCAGATCATCATCTTTTCCCCAACTGGATTGGACAGAGTTTCCTGGGAAAGGAGCTGCTGTCATCTTGACTCCATCCATTTGCCTGCATCACAGGATTCCGGCCACACCCCTATTCCGTCATGGTTCTTTTTGACCAATGGGATACAAGAATGGTGGGCACGCCCACATTCCATGTTGCCTGGTAGCACCTGGATACTCTCTGTTGGTTGACACCACTAGCAAGAGTTGAGGAAGGTAGAGGTGGCTGAGTGGTGAGCAAGAGACTCGAGGCCTAGGAGGAGAGGCCTTGCTCAGCCCCACCACATGCCTGGCAGGGCCCCAGCCCCCTACCCTCTTTCCCTCTGGAGCAGCATTTCAAACCTGGTGCTGCTGGTTCGGACATGAGGTGCCTCTTGGAGTCCTCAAGTAATGGTGCATCACCACCCGGTTTGCAGCCCTGACCTGGTCCTGGCCCCCCTGTTCTCTGCTCCAGGCCTGAGTGTCCACCAAGGCTCTGCCATCATTGCTCGCCCCACCTGGAGCAGCCACCAACAGCTTCTCCTAGCAGCACATGTGAGTGGCTGCCTCACAGGACCTCACCCTGCGACCCCATTCCCCTCCCCCCACAGACCTAGACCTGCGCCTCCCCCATGCCCAACAGTCCAGCCAGGACTCTGCCACAAATGCATCCCAGGGGTGAAGGTGTGTGTTGGCCCGACAATCCAACCCCCATCCATAGTGGCCAGTGTCCCAGGAAACAGGGAGATACAGGGTTGAATGAGGAGTGGGCACTACAGAGCTCCTGGCCTGGAGCTGTGGGAGCCACACAGCAGCACATCTCCACCCTTTCTCTCCCTGGTGGGAACCTGGTGGCTTTAGTCTGAGTTGGGGAGAAGCATGTCCACACCTGCCTTCTGGAGTCTTTTCCTATTTTCTGGGGGTCGGGGTGTTGAATGCAGAAGATAGGCCCCGCTTGCTGTGTGAGCCCTTGTCTTCTGTGCTCAGTCACCCTTTCACCTGAAGAGGGTCCCAGAAAAGCTCAGTAGGGAGGTGAGGTTGCTGGGGGTCATAGCAAAAGGTGAATATCTGGGAGCAGCATCCTCCCCCCACACATACACCCAGCCTGTCCTCTCCTCCTCCAGCTGGCAACAGTTCTTATGGAGTGATCACATTTCCCAGCTCTGCCAGGTTCTGCTGGTACTCCTGGTCCATCTGGTCTCTAACAAACTCAGGAGAGGCACTGCTCTGAGTGTGTGTGTGTGTGTGTGTGTGTGTGTGTGTGTGTGTGTGTGTGTGTGTGTGTGACAGAGAGAAAAAAAAACAGAGACCCAGAGACAGAGACCCAGAGACAGAGAGACACAGAGAGACACAGAGAGGAGAGACAGAGAGACAGAGAGACACAGAGAGAATGACACAGAGAGACAGAGAGAGATCATCTTTCTCCTTGTATAGACTGACTGTGCTCAGGTGAGTGATCAGTTGGTAAATTGCAGGTGCTGCATGGACGAGTCTTCTGTCACCGGTCTGGATGTGTGTGTGTGTGTGTGTGTGTGTGTGTGTTTGTGTGTGTGTATGTATGTAGAAGTGGGTTGTAACAAGGAGGCTGGATGCTTTGGTAACTTCTACCTGCTATTTTTGGGGAGTGCATGGGCTTTGCAGCTGAGTTCTGGGTGCCTGGAAGGGTGAGATGCTTGAAGGGGACTCAGCACTGTTTAATTACAAGAACAAGGGATCTCTGTGGCCTGGAGTTGTGTACTCCCTTGGGCCTGGTTGGTGGCTTGCCATGGGGACAAAGATCATGGCCAGCACTTAGTAAGGATATGAGCCCTGCTAGTATGGAGAGCAACAGTGTAGGTCAGACTCTAGGTCTTCTCATCAGGATGTCTGATGGGAGAGGCCAACCCTATTTTAAGTCTTCAGCTGTGATCTTCAGATCTAAGCCTCCTGATTAGTAGGATTATAGGCATGAGCCTCTGGCACTGGGCCTTTGGTTCTTTTTGGTATATTAGAGTTTGACCTCAAAGCCTTAGGCTTGCCAGTCAGGTCTTCTACCATGAGAGCCAAGCTTTTCTGTCTTGGACATTTCCGAGATGGAGACTTAATATGTGCTCAGGCTGGGCTGGATGGAGGTCCTCCTATCTGTGGCAGGCATGCGCCACCAGGCCTGGTCCTCTGTAGTTGGGATGGTAGACATGTGGAGCCATGCTCAGTCATTGGTTTATATGGATTGTCCCTAACTCAGTCCACGGCAGCCAATTCATGACCACAGGTGAAGCTCTGGGTTGGTCCTCGAACATAGGCCCTCAATCTCCTCACGGGACAGTTGTCAGGAAACAAGGGATTAATATAGAGGAATCTCTGGAGCAGGGCCAGGCACAGAGGGAGCTTCTGTCAGATACGGTTCTCAGCAATTCTGTGAGCATATGACAGAAAATTACCTGGAAAGGGCTCAGATCGTGCAACAGGCGTGTGATTATAAAACAAAACATGGCTGTCTTTCTTCATTACCCTACCCACCTGAGGAAGGGGATCCTTTACTGTATTCAGTTTTGCCGCTGGCGAAAACGAGGCATGGAGAATCCAGGTGACCTACTCATGACATCCTGCTAACAGGAAGCTCAGCCTAACTTCTCTGCCATGCTCCCTAGGACAGTGGGTGCTATTCAGTCCACTTCTTGTGGTGCGAAGTCCACTTCTTGTCAGTCGTGGGGCTTGAACTCTGGGCCTGGGCGCTGTCCCAGAGCTCCTCAGCTCAAGGCTAGCATTTTACCACTTGAGTTACAACACCACTTCTGGTTTTCTGGTGGTTCTTTGGAAATAAGAGTTTCACAGATGTTCCTGTCCGGGCTGGCTATGAACCATGATCCTCATATCTCAGCCTCCTGTGTAGTTAAGGTTATAGTCCTGACCCATCGGCACCTGGCTTAAGTGTAATTCTGACCTTCTCTCTCTCTCTCTTTCTCTTTCTCTCTCTCTGTCTCTGTCTCTGTCTTTGTTTCTGTATTTCTCTCTCTCTTTCTCTCTCTCTCTCTCTCTCTCTCTCTCTCTCTCTCTCTCTCTCTCTCTCTCTCTCTCTCTCTCTCACACACACACACACACACACACACACAGAGGAACTTATTGAATGGGTGCTGGAAGAGGTGGTCCAGCGTCCCCATGTGGCTGGAACCAAGTTGGCCTTCTCATTCTGGAGGTGGGCTGTGGGTTAGGAGCTCTCTCGCTCAGTCTGTTGTACCAGCTTCATGAGGTAAGCCCCTCTGTGCCATGGCTAGACCATAAGGTTATTCATTTTCCATCTAGCCTTATTGGACTTAGTATTGTGTTCTACGTCCTTTTCTGGCAAAAATTTCTGGCCAAAATTATGATACAAATTTATGGAATGAAAATGTAATACCATCTTAAGAAAGTTATTTAGGGCTCTGGGAATGTGGCTTCATGGTACACTGATTGCCTAGCATGCATGAAACCCTGGGTTAAATTCCTCAGTACCACATAAACAGAAAAAGAAACACTGGAAGTGATGCTGTGCCTCAAGTGGTAGTGTTAGCCTTGAGAGAAAAAACAACCTGAGGAATAATTCCCTATCCCTGAGTTTAAGCTCCAGGCCTGGCAAAACAAAAACAACAACAAACATTTAGTTATTAAATGCAAAATAAAGAGCCCATACTTGGAATATATAATTGCTCTTTCCATACTGATACCAGACAATAGTCGCTAATTCATGTATTTTACCTATATTAGGATACTGTGTTATAAAAAAAAGTTTTGTTCATTAGGTAACGGAAATTAATACCAGGAATGTGCTTAGATGTCAGGTGAAGATTAATTCTGGAAATTCAAGGATTCCAGACTTTTGAGTGGTCACTGCTAATCACAATGAGAAGGGTAGTGTAAGTGAGATTTGGAAAACTTTTTGGCCAGTTATGGCAAAGGCTAATTAACAGTTGTGACAGAAGAGAAAGAGTAACTCCAGATGGAAGGAATTAATGATAGTAACTAAGGTATAGCAGAAACCATTCCAGGGAACCATTTTTGGTTATTGAAGAACTAGTTATCAATTAGGCTTATTCTTCATTGTCTTTAGCATTCTAAATCTCTTAGGCTAGTTCTTAATCTCTGTGTGATAAATGTATCTCCTTCTATGCTGTTCTTTCATACCTGATATCCCTTGCTCTCTAAAAATCTCAGTCTTTCTCTATTTTTCTATGAACACTTCCTGATACTAAATACACCTACACAGATGGAAGAGGATGCTAATGTAAGGGTCCCATAGCTCATGAGTCATTAATGTAACAAAATGGAAAAGGAGGACATATTTATTGCTACCTCAATTATTCTGAAAAGCTGCAATGTCACATCATTTGATTCAGATTTCCATTCTTTGTCTACTTAGTGTCATTTACTGCACTAAATGCAAATATGAGCCGGGTGCTGGTGGCTCATGCCTGTAATCCTTGCTACTTAGGAGGTTGAGACCAGAAGATTGTGGTTCAAGCCAACCTGTTAAGGAAAGTACATCAGACCCTTATCTTCAATTAACCACCAGAAACCCAGAAGTGGTGCTGTAGCTAAAGTGGTAGAGTGCTCAACTTGAGCTGAAGAGCTGAGGACAGCGTCCAGGATCCAAGTTCAAGTCCCACAACCAACAAAAAGTGCAAATAAGACTTTAACTTAGTTGTACTGGTAGCTTTAGTGTGGTCTTGTTTGTAAACATTAGGGTAAATGCCCAAAAGTGGGATTGCTGGGTCATAGGGGAGAGAAGTACAAGTTGTCAGGTCCAAAACGAGCTTTACAATGTTAGTGCGGGGGGGGAAGGGGGGGAAGGAGAAGGATTGGGATTAGGGGGGGAGGGGGGAGGCTGGGAAGGGATGTGAAGGGTAAACAAAGGAGGAGGCTGCAATGCTTGGTAAGAAATGTACGCATTATCCTGCCCATGTAACTGTAACTCCTCTGAACAGTATGTTCACAAATAAAATTAAATTAAATTAAAAAAAAAAGAAATATCTTAATGTGCTCATGACTCATTAAAAAATCAGCTAGAATTAAAAAAAAAAAAGACTTTAACTTTCCCCCAAAGTATTGATGAAGTCAATAGTAATCCTCCCAAACAGAGAAAATTATTCCAAAATGATTCAGTGAACCTACTTTTGCTGAGTTATTTAAGTTATGGCTTATTTGCTGGACATAATCTCTTCTTTTAAAATTGTCAAATATTATCTTTATAATAAACTTCATCTAATATTTCTTGGTTCAAAAGAGAAGTCCATAGAGTTGATGTCACTTGACTTTCTTACTGTCTTAGTTCAAAGCCAACCCAGGAAGAAGGAGACTCTTTCAAACTTTTATCCATAATTAAACACCAAATAAGTGGAGTTTTGGCTAAAGCAGTAGAGTACTAGCTTTGTGGGCAGGTGGCAGGAAAGACAATTGTACAGGGGCAGGGTCCAGCCTCTGAGTTCAAGCCCCAGAACCAGCACCAACTAAACAAGCAAACAAAACAAAATCCAGGGACCCTCCTTACAGGAGTACTGGTCTGAGAAGAGGCTGATTTTGCTGATCATACTCAATGGATCCTCCTGTTTTGTAATACTTATTGCTATGGAAAACTCAGGACCAGACTAAAGGAATTGATAACTGACTCCTGCAACAAGAGAATCATTTCAGGAGTGAAACATGCATCCATAAGACGATTTAAAACCTCCATATCTTTGTTTCTTTGCAGTAGAACACTTTTAAAACAAAGTTATTTCCTTTAGTTCTATGCTGGCCTTCAAATGGCACATTGTTTCCTTTTTAAATACTTTCAACTAGAAGTTTACAGACAAGTTTTATATGAGTAAAGAACACTCAAAAAAGTCAGGGACACAGTTTCCTTCAAGCCTTGTATTCTTTTCTTGTACAGTATAAGGAAAGCACAAGTTAACTTGAACTTTGTCATTCCTTTATGTTCAATTCCTCTCCTGGGATCAGTTTCCACATCCAGTATCAGTAACTTCCACTTACTTCCAGTAACAATCTATGGTGCTGCTCCAGATAAAATGAATGTTTTCTGGCTTCATTGAAATAGCACAAGGACACCTTTGAACATGAGGTAACGTGTTTCAGAGACAACATAGTAAACAGAAAATATTAAATTTATGTTGCTTATGAATACATTATCCATGAGTACATTGAGTTCAAACTTCTTTTTCCTCTGTAAATTAAGGTGAATTTTAAATGGGAAGAAGGTTCTCAGGTCATTTTTTCTGAATGTATGTGCTGTGCATTAATTTCCCAAGTGTATATGATTTAACAGTAAGAGACACAATAGCAATAATAGAAAGAGAAATTCTGTGTTTAAGTATAAGCGTTCAATACAATATAGGAGACTCTACAAATAAGGCAAAATTGAAACAATAAAGCCAAGTCCAGTATGTAGATTTATGGGAGTGATATAGAGAAAGCATTACTCCTAAGTGGAATATGAAGCATGAGGTCACTCTCTTTCTAAATCATGCTTGCTAATCACGTAAATTGGTAAAAAGTAGAATGGAAGAATGATTCTGTTTCCAATGTAAGTCAGATATAAGAGTATGGACTTAACTGGAAAAAGAGTCCATCTTGAGAGAACAGGGATAATATTAGCAATGAACCTAAGATCACATTTCTTTTCTTTCCTTTTCTTATATTCTTTTTTTGTGTTGTTTTTCGTGGCGCTTGAACTCTGGGACTGGGCGCTGTCCCTCTGATACTCAACTCAAGGCTAATGCTCTACCACTTGAGCTACAGTGCCACTTCCAGTTTTCTAGTAGTTACTTGAGAAAAGAGTCTCCAGGATTTTCCTACCCAGGTTGGCTTTAATCCCCAATCCTCAGATCTTATCATCACTCAGCTTGTGATCACATTTCTAACAGTGTACACTCAGGATATATAATGTGTACGTTCATCTATCTTCATATGAATTCTTGAGTTAAAAATATGGATTACAGCTTAGTCTTTATACTTGCAAAAATGTTTCTAGTTTAAAAGTTGATACTCCCGGAAAGATAATACCTAAGAATTTAAAGCAGTCTGGGAAGTTCAGTTTGCATCCAGCCTGGGCAGACCAGGCTTTGAGACACTATCTATAATTAACCAGCCAAAAGGTGGAATACCAATCATGAGCAAGATTACTGAGGCTTGAGGCTTTTGCGTACATAGATATAAACATGCACATACACACAGAGGCACTTATATGTGCACACATGAATACACAAATGAGAAAATTCTCAGAATATGTAGAAAAGTTAGAAAACAATCGAAAATATGTCGTGAGTAAGACTAGAATCAAGTGATAATTTTTAATATTAGAAAGCCCTCCAGTGAACTTTGTTCAAGAAAGTTGAGACTATTACAAAGGTAGGGACCAGAGATAGTAAGAGAGTCAAGTATTCATTATTAATGGGATGAGATCCATGGAAGAAGGAATCAGAGACCCCTGCAGGTGCATCTGAAAATTTTCATATCCTGTGTCAAATGTTAGAACATCTTTGAAAATAGTATATAAACATTCTGAGCAGTCTAGTGGATAAGATTATAAGAGAAGTTCAGATTTGCTAGTCTGTTTCTAGATTAAATAAACCAACAAACTATGACAGGGCAATGTGATACACGTCTGGAATTCTAGCACTTAGACTAAGACAGGAGATTAGAGAGTGGAGTTACATAGGCATACCTTCCATAGACCAGGTAGTATAATTTTGTCTCAATAAAGCAAGCCAAACAACAAGAAAGGAATACACAGTTCAATTTTGAGCTAATTTCGTCATTATGTTTCAAGAAGTCAAGTTTCCTATTGAAATGCAACTCATATATAGTCTTCAGTTGTGTTTTAAATGCTCTCTTCATTACAGAATATTCCTAGATGCAAAATGGTTCATGATTCCCATCCAAAAATTTGCATAAGTAAGTAAGCATCATTATGTTGGATTCCAAAGAAATGATGAAGGATTACAAAAGCTTAAGCCTGGAGAAATAGCAAAGTTCATCTAATGTAGGACTTTGTAGACCTTGCTAAATTATAATTTAGATTTAAAATACATATTTTGATTTTGTTTGTAATTTGATATTCTATAGGATACTACAAAATTCTTTTTAAAGAGAAGGTTTAATTGACATTCACAAATGATTCTGACATTTTATTTTCTTAGAATATACTTTCAAGAGAGTTATAATTAGAACTTAGTTAACAGATAACTCGAACATTCATGTATAATATGATAATGTGAATAATTTAGACAGAGTTGCCAGCAAATGGATGATATTAATTTATAAATTTAGAAAAACTGCAATTATTGAGGGTTTGGTATAATATGGTATGAAGAGAGTAATTGTGTGACATCTTCTTTCTTCTACATATATGTAACACAGGAAGTAATTTCCTTAGTTACGTGCCTCTGTATACATTGAGAAAAATGCTAGGTTTGGGGTTTGTTTTCATTTTTGTTTTTGTTTCATTGGTTTGTCCTAGAGCTTGAACTCTGGGCTTGGACACTCTCTGAGCCTGGTTATGCTCAAGGCTCATGCCTTACCACATCAACCTCAGTGGCACTTGTGTCTGGCTTTTTCTGAGAAGTTTATTGGAGATAAGATTCCAAGAAACGTTCCTGCCTGGGTGGGCTTTAACCATAATTTTCTTATCTTAGCATCCTGAATATCTATGATAGTTTAAGAAAGTATAAATATAAATAATATTTGCAAGTGTTCTGATCTCAAGAATACCACTAGGGAAAAATGATGCAGCTCATTTTATTGTGTTGTTCTTTCCATAACAAGGAGGGCATCGCATTAGCAGAGGTGTAGTATTTTTTCACAATAGAAATAAGCTATTCACGATGTGAATGAAGGAATTTTAAGGTGCAGCTTACAAGTTGGAAACTGTTGGGGTAGAATGACATTATGGTATAAATCTTGGGATTGATGGTCATAGAAATAATAGCTTACTGTGATAAACAATTGCTTACTCTTGAAGAATTAATTATTACAAATGCTTCATAGTTGTATCCTCTACCGGAATGGCTATTTTTCTGTTGGTTTCTCAATCTGTAACACCCCATTGGAAACTGCATCTATTGCAGAATTTCATACATGCAAACAGGTACTGTTTTGAATCTCTCAGGTATGGAAGTTGAGAATTTAAAAATGAGAAGTTATTAGTCGTAGGAATTTTGAAGAACATATATTCTGTCTTCTTAACAACTTATTTACTTTTTAAAGTTATGGGTTTCCATAGAATTAAGCTGTTTTCAGTTTTAGTATGAGAAAGTACTAAATTTATTCTTTTTTCAAAATATTGGGAAGTATATTGTGAAAATTTTGTTTAGTTGGGTTACATTCAAGTTGATGGCCCTCTGATAAAGAAGGGGTAATTAATTCAAATTAGATGCCAAATAGTATTGGTTTTTAAGAAGTTACTACATAAATAATAATATTTATTATACCAAGACAGTGAAATTATATTTTATGCAGCTTATTTCTAAAATTTTATTATCAAAGTGATGTACAGTGGGGTTACAGTAATTGTAAGGTAGTGAATACATAACTTTTCAAACTTGTTACTCCTCCCTCATTTTTCTCACAGTTTTCCTTTACCCCTTCACCTCTCACAAGTTGTAATGTACATTTCCAACATATTGTCGTGTGAGTATTGCTATTACATTGGTTTTCCCCTTGTCCTTTGTCTCACCATTTTGTTGTTCCTCTTCCCTTCCCTAATTAAGGTAAATGTATACAGACTACAAAATCAAATATAGCAGGGATAAACTATATGGGAAAACTCAATGAAAACAGAAATCACATAGTACATCAAAAACAACAACCACAAATGAAAAAATCTGTTTCCACATCTTGGAGTTCATTTTGCTCAGCATATGCTTATATGGTCATATATACGCATAACAAAGTGAATAGAAAATAATAGTTGCATGAACACTATATCATGAGAACAACATGTTAACTTTTTGATGGTTAAGGTAGAATCAGGATAGGTGAATTTGCAGTTCTGATAAAGGAATTTCAAAGGAGTTTTAAAGTTATGACAGGTAAATTTTAATCGTTCATAATTCTTAACAACCCAGCCAATTAAGAAAATTTAAAATTGCCTGGGAGAATAGGCTTTCATGCAAAGAAATCCATGGAGACTTAGTAGAGAGGGTGCAATGTGGGTGAAGATGGCTCTTTTTCAGACTAAACAAACAAACCTCAGAAACCCTGCTGTAAATCCTGAAGGTTCCCTTGAGAATTGTCCTAACACAGGAAATATACTCTCACTGTGTGAGACAAGGTTTTAGTGGAATTTGAATTCAAAGTTCTTAAAAAAAAATAAGACATAAAAATATGTGAATTAACCTTTAATTACCACACAGTAATTCTCTGAAAAACATAATTTGGGCCAAATATTTAGGAAGAAATTGCCCTCCACAATGAAAGAAGGTATTGGGTTTACACTTTTCTGTTTGTAACACTTTCCACAATGTCTTTGCACGTGAAGCAGTGAAACACAGAAAAAAAATCTGATTGGATACTTCAAACCAATTATTTCACATTTCTAAGTGGCTCACAAAAAATAATATCCTTATTCACATGAGATAGTGAAGATTTCTCTTATTACATAAGCAAAAAGTTTTGGGTTCAGAAAAGAATTGAGCAGGGCTGGGAAGGTGGCTCAGTGGTAGAGCCCTTGCCTTGCATGCATGAGGCCCTGGGTTTGATTCCCCAGCACCGCATAAGCAAAAAGAAAAATAAGCCAGATGTTGTGCTGTGGTTCAAGTGGTAGAGCACTAGTCTTGAGCTGAAGAGCTGAGGGACAGCATCCAGGTCCAGAGTTCAGGCCCCACGACTGGACCCCCTGCCCCTAAAAATGCAACAACAACAACAACAAAGAAAAGAATTGAGCAAATGGAAAAGGTAAGAAAACAGTGTTCTTAGAAGCCCTAGCTGAGCATACTGCTTTTAGCAGTTGAGTGAGGCCAAAACTTTTTGATATACATTGTGTTAATATTTTTGCTACCTAAAGTGATTTTACAGAGCTGATATAGCTCACTACAATACAGAACAGATTGAATGAAGACATGAAAATAAATTCCAGGCAGTTCAGGGAAGATGGTGGAGGAGAAGCTGGAGGCTAAACAAGCTCTCACATAGAAAGAAGTTTTAGAGTTCCAGTGAACAGTGTGCCTTCACAGGACAGAGAGTTAGGTCAGAGAGAGAAAATACAGGCAAGGAGACAGCCCTGAGCAATTGCCAGCAGCCGCAGCGGGCGGTGGCAGAGGTGGGGGCGGCAACTGCAGGCACTATACCTGATTCACAGAGAGTCCGGAAAGAAGGAACCAGACGCGGCGGGTGAGCGGATTCTACTCAACACCAGCAAGAACCGACAAGAAGCAGAAATCTTCATCATGCACTTCGCAGACCAGAGACGACCCAGGAACCAGGACTCGGCATGAGTAGAAGCATGACGTCCTCACTCTGCTCAGGAAATAAAGGAAGGAAGGCCACCCCTCCCCCCCAGTAACGGAGATCTCCATCTTGGATACCGACAAAGCTCGGAGGAGCTGCTAGTTCCAACTCAGGCCTTGGAAGAAATCTAGAGTCATCTAGCAGGTCACAAGAGCCTCACCTGACCTGCCAGTCTCAGCTACACCTAGGGAAAAGTCACCCAGCTCAGGCACCAGCCCCAGGAGTGGCTTTCTTCAACTGGTAATCAGAGCCAGAGGCTGCCCCTCCCTTTAGCATCCTCGACAATCAATTGAAATTCAGTAAACATAAACCCTGAGAGTGGCTCTAGGCTGGACTCTGTGAGTTTCTCACAAACCAGCCCCCAAGAAAAGCTACTGTTTGCTGAAAGGCCTCAGCTCTACCCAGAACCTAGCCTCATCACAGCATCTCCAAACTCGAGGAAAAAGCCATCTCCCTCTTTTGTGGGTACTCAAAGTAGATCTTCCTCCCACTGAACTAACCTGGGAGGAGGATCGCAATACATTGGAGAAAGCAGAGCATTTTTCTGCCTGTTCAAAGAAACTGACTTAAGGAAACAACCAAGCCACAGGAACACAAGCAGACCAGAGACTCCAACAAGAGGCTGGTTATGGACACAAGGGACATACAGGATTTTTCCCACCCCTCCCCCCAAAAAATCAAATAACTTTTTTTGTTGTTGTTGTACCTTTTATAAAAAATTTTTTTTCTAAAAACTTTTTTAATCATTAATTTTTACCTTTTTTGAAAAAAAATTGTGTTCTCGTATTTTTTTTCCTCTAAGAATTTTATTTTAGGGGTATAAGTGTGTGTGCGTTTTTCTTTCTTTTTTTCCCTTGTTTTTTTTAATTTTGTTTTTATTTAGCTCTACTGAACTTCTGATCTTTTTTCTTTCTTTCTTATCCTTTTCACCTTTTCTTCTCTTTCGTTCTTCTTTATGTGACTTAATTGCATTTCTGCACATCCTCAGATAAACCCTTAGTTGATTATTAGACCTTATCCCCCATTGTGTTCACACTTAATCCACAAATTTATTACTCAATTCAAAACCTCCTAGACTTAAATTCCTTAATAGCAGTACTACCCTTTTATACCTATAAAATATTTTAAGTATTTTTATTTTCAAGTTTTTCACATCTCCTTTATATCCCTCCCCTTGTGTCATTATATTCATGTTCTTCTCTGAATAGTTTGTTTTAAATTCTCTATAATAATTCAAATTTTTACTTTTCCATTTTTTCTGGTCTCTTTTTTCCCTTTCTCTTTCTTCTTCTTTTTCTCTCTCTCTACTTTCATCCTATCCAACCTATTTCCTGCTTTGAGATTAGGATTTAGTTAACACTCCCTGTATCTTTCCACATCACTCTATTTCTATTTTTTACCCACATCTTTTCCTAAACTGAATAATTTCTGGTTTACCAAATTCTTCTTTGCGGTTCATAGCCCATTAATATATAGTTGTTTGATGTTGAATAGAGGTATCTGTTGAACTAGATTGTATCTGCAGACTATTGACTGTGCAAATACACACTTTGGTTGATGCTTGCCTTAAGATATTGTTCTAGCATAAAACTGGTGATAATTTCATCCCAAATGAGCAGAGTGAGCGGAAAAAAACACAAGAAAAATGAAAGTCCGGGTATCTCAACTCCCACTCATGATAATCAGGGAACAGAAGAGATAATGAATAATCCAGAGGAGAGTTCCCAAATAGCTCTACAAACACTGCTGGCAAACATCATAAATGAAAAGACTGAAAACATAAAAAGGACTCTGTATGAGCGTGATAGGGAGAGAGGAGGCAATACAAAGGTTTATACAGGAATATCATAAGCGTGAGGAAGCTACTCAAAAACTGATACAGGATTTGCGTGAGCAGCTTGAGAATACTCAAAGAGAAAGGCAGGAATGGCTGAGAACACTCAAAGAGAACTACAGGAATGGCATGAACGGGAGGAAGTTAAGCAAAGAGTAATACAGGAATTGAGAGAGCAGGATGAGAATACACAAAGATCACTAAAGGCATTCATGGAATCCATTACCAAAGAGCTGAAGGAAGTCAGGGAGACCGCAAAGGCAATGCTGAATGGAACCCAACAGAAGGAATGGGAGTCCAAGGAAACCATAACCAATCAACTAAGTGATTTGAGAATAAACACTGAACACCAAATCAAGGAAGTAAAGAAGTTCATACAAGATCTAAAACAAAGCTTCAACAAAGAATTTGAAGCCACCAATGCTACCAACTAGAAGGAAAAGAAATAAAAAACAAAGTAGAAAGTCTTGACAGCAGGTTAGACCATGCAGAAGATCGAATCTCGAGGATTGAAGACAGCCTTACATATTATAGAGAAAGAACATACAACGATCCAAGACAAGTCCAAGAAATATGAGAGATATATCCAAAACTTGGAAGACACGATCAGAAGGCCTAATCTAAGGATAATGGGTGTAGAGGAGCACCTAGAAACAGAAGTTAATGGACTAGGAAATTTGTTTAACAGGATCCTAGCAGAGAACTTCCCAAACATGCAAAAAGATAGGCCTATTCAGATACAAGAACCATTAGAACCCCAGATATACCAGACCAGATTAGGACATCCCACCATCACATTATAATCTGCACAGGATCAATTTAGACCAAGGAAAAGATCCTTAAAGCTGTCAAGGGAAAAACATTAATGACCTATAAAGGGAAACCAATTAGAATCACCTCAGATTTCTCAGCAGAGACAATCAAAGCAAGAAGAGCCTGGAATGATGTATGCCATGCCCTAAAAACAAACCACTATCAACCAAGAATACTGTACCAAGCTAAACTCTCCTTCATAACTGAAGGCCAAATAAAAACCTTCCATAGGAAAGAAAAATTGAAACAATATATCTCCACCAAACCAGCCCTACAAAAGCTTCTTAGAGATGTCCTACACATAGAAAACCAACAAGACCAAAATAAAGGAAAAGAAACTGCACCCAAACTGAGAATCAAAGAACCATAGGAAGAACCCAGCTTTCGCAGCTCCCCAGAAGGTGGATAACATGGCAGGAACTCCCAAATACCTCTCAGTCCTATCTCTTAACATTAACAGATTTAACTCTCCAATTATGCGACATAGTCTGTCTAGTTGGATTAAAAAACAAGACCCTTCTATATGCTGCCTTCAGGAGTCACATATTGCCCATAAAAACAAACACATTTTCAATGTTAAAGGCTGAAAAAAAATCTACCAAGCAAACGGCCCCCATAAACAGGCGGGAGTTGAAATCCTAATATCAGATAAAATAGACTTCCGATTAATATTTGTGAGAAGAGATAACGAAGGTTGTTACATACTAATTAATGGATCTCTCCTTCAAGAGGATATTACAATTCTAAATATCTGTTCGCAAAACAACAGGGCACCCAAATTTATCCAAGAAACACTACTTTCCCTCAAATCCCACATAGACCCAAAGACATTAATTGTTGGGGATTTTAACACACCACTCTCCCCACTAGATAGATCAACTCGGCAAAAACTCCACAGAGAAACCTCAGATCTAAACAACTGCATAGATCAAGTAGATTTAACAGACATCTACTGAATATTTCACCCAACATCATCAGAATACACGTTTATCTCAGCAGCATATGGAACATTTTTTAAAATAGATCACATTTTAGGCCACAAAGCAAACTTGTCCAAATTCAGAAACATTGAAGTTATATCTTTCATTCTTTAAGACCACAAGGGAATAAAATTAGAACTCTACACCAAAAGCCACCAAAGAAAGTCTGGTAACACATGGAGGCTGAACAACACACTGATGAATCACGAGTGGGTCAAGGAAGAGATTAGAAAGTAAATTCAAATGTTCATGCTATTCAACAAAAATGAGCACACAAATTACCATCTCCTCTGGGACACAGCAAAGGCAGTACTCAGAGGCAAGTTTATAGCCCTGAGTTCCTACATCAACAAATTGGAGAGATCTGAAACCAACAATTTAATGAGACATCTGAACCTCCTTGAAAAAGAGCAGCAAGATAAACCCCAATCCAGTAGATGGAAAAAAAATAATTAAAATTAAATCATAATTAAATGAATTAGAATCCAAAAAAAAAAACTATAGAAAGAATCAACAAAACAAAGAGTTGGTTCTTCAAAAAAATTAAAAAAAATTGACAGGCCCCTAGCACATCTTATCAGAAAAAGAAGAGAACACACCCAAATAAACAAACTCAGAGATGAGAATGGAAACATCACCACAGAAACAACAAGATTCACAACATTTTAAGGGAATACTTCTCAAAACTTTATGCTAATAAGTTTGAGAACTTGGCAGAAATGGACCTTTTCCTAGCAAATATTGACATGCCAAAACTAAACCAAGATGAATTAAACCATCTTAACAGGCCCATATCAAGCATTGAAATAGAAACAGCAATAACAGACCTCCCAGCTAAGAAAAGTCCAGGACCAGATGGTTTTACAGCAGAATTCTACAAGGCCTTCAAAGCACAGCTCACACCAATACTCCTCCAATTCTTCAATGAAATTGAAAGAGAAAGTTCATTACTGAACATATTCTATGAAGCCATCATAACCCTCATCCCAAAACCTGGCATGGACTCATCAAAGAAAGAGAACTATAGACCCATTTCTTTTTTTTATTGTGAAAATACTATACAGAGGGGTTACAGTTACATGGACAAGATAGTGAGTACATTTCTTATCGAGCATTGTAGCCTCCTCCTTTGTTTACCCTTCCCATCCCTTCCCATCCTCCCTCCTCTCCCACTCAATCCTCCCCCACCAAGTTGTAAACTTCGTTTTTGACATGACAACTTGTACTTCTCATTGTTGCAACAGGTCCACCTGTATCCTTATTTAAACGACTTGTTTTTCCACTTCCCCTCCACAAATTATACGGACATCAAATACAGTGAAAGCATGGGTTATACTGTGGGGGAGGAACATACAAAGCAACAAAGAAATAATCTTATAATTGCGTTAGAAACAAATGCAAGAAACAAAAAAAAATATTTAAAATACATATCTTAGGGATCATTTTCCTAACATCACCTTATCTGACCTTTTCTGCTTGATTCAGACACATACTAGTTATTGCGAATAATGGAAACCATGGGACCTATGTTCCTTTAGGCCTGGCTTACTTCACTTAATATAATTTTTTCCAAGTCTTTCCATTTCCTAACAAATGGGGCAATGTCATTCTTTCTGATGGAGGCATAGAATTCCATTGTGTATATATTGGACATTTCCTTGATCCATTCATCTACTGAAGGGCATTGGGGTTAGTACCATATCTTACCTATGGTAAATAATGCTGCAATAAACATAGTTGTGCAGGCAGCTTTAGTATGGTCTTGTTTGTGATCATTTGGTTAAATGCCCCAAAATGAGATTGCTGGGTAATATTGGAGCTCTATGTGGAGTCTTTTGAGGAATCTCCCTACTATTTTCCAAAGTGGTTGAACAAGTATACACTCCCACCAACAATGCAGTAAAGTTCCCTTCTGTCCACATCCCCTCGAGCATCTGTTGTTATTAGAGTTTCTTTATTTTAGTCATTCTAACTGGATTGAGGTGGTTTCTCAATGTTTTGATTTGCATTTCTTTTATGGCTAGGGTGGTTGAGCATTTCTTCATGTATCTATTGGACATCCTTCCTTCCTCTTCAGAGAAGTTTCTCTTTAAGTCTTTAGCCCACTTATTTATTGGGCAGTTGTTTCTTTGAAGATTTGTTGTTGGGGGATTTAATTTTTTGAGTTCAAGTAATATTTTAAATATGAGACCCTTGTCTGTAGTATGGCTAGTGAAGATCTTCTCCCAATCCGTGGGCTTTCTGTTGATCATGCTAGCTATGTCCTTTGCCATGCAGAAGCTCTGCAATTTCATGTAATCCCATTTGTCCAAACATTCTTTGATTTGTTGTGTTTCTGGGTCTCTAGTAAGAAAATTTCGGCCTGTGCCAAGGAGACCTAAGGTTTCTCCTATTCCATCCTATAATGTTTTCAGAGTGTCTGCTTTGACTCTGAGGTCTTTGATCAATTTGATTCTGGAGTTGATTCTGGTGCAGGGTGATATATAAGGATCTAGCTTTAGTTTTCTACAAATAGTTAACCAATTTTGCCAACACCATTTACTGAAGAGGCTGTCTTTCTTCCATTCAATTTTTTTTATCTCCCTTATCGTAGATTAAGTCCCTATAGATTTGTGGGTTCATTTCTGGGTTGTTAATTCTATTCCATTGGTCCTGAGGTCTGTTCTTGTGCCAGTACCAAGCCGTCTTGATTACTATGGCTTTTTAGTAGAATTTGAAATTTGGCACTGATATTCCTCAAGCACTGTTCTTTCTGTTAAGGATTGTTTTTGCTATTCGAGATCTTTTATTGTTCCATATGAATTTTTGGATTGCCTTTTCTAATTCCTTGAAGAATGTGGTTGGAATATTGTGATAGGTATGACATTGAATTTGTAGATAGCCTTGAGAAGTATTGCCGTTTTCATGATGTTGATTCTTCCAATCCAGGAGCATGGGAGGTTTTCCAGTTTCTAAGTTCTGTTTTGATTTCTTTTTCAGGTTTTTAAATTTTTCATCATAGAAGCCCTTCACTTCTTTGGTTAAATTAATTCCTAAGTATTTTATTTTTTGTGGGGCTATTATGAATGGAGTTGCTTTCCTTATTGCATCCACACTTTTCTCTGTTGGCATATACAAAAGCCATTTATTTTTGAGGATTAATTTTTACCCTGCTACTTTTGGGAGTGGAGTCTGTGGGATTCTTTTGTTGTTGTTGTTATTGAAAACTTTTGCTCTTTAATTGTATTTGTTTCTATGTACTTTTTTATTGTGAAAATACTGTACAGAGGGGTTACAATTACATGGGCAAGATAATGAGTACATTTCTTATCAAGCATTGTAGCCTCTTCCTTTGTTTCCCCTTCCCATCGCTGTTTGCATCTTTTCTAATTGCTGTAGCTAGGCATGCTAATACTAGATTGAAGAGAATTGGAGAGAGTGGACATCCTTGTCTTGTTCCTGAGTTAAGAGGAAAGGGCTTTAGTTTTTTACCATTAATTATAATGCTGGCTGTAGGTTTGTCCTATACAGCCTTTATTGTATTGAGGAATGTTCCATGATTCCTAATTTTTCCAGAACCTTCGTCATAAAGGGGAGTTGGATCTTGTCAAATCCTTTTTCTGCATTTATTGAGATAACCATGTGGTTCATATCTATCCTTGCTCTTGTTGATATGATGAATTATATTAATTGATTTGCGTGTATTGAACCAGCTTTGCATCCCTGAAATGAACTCTGTTTTATCGTGGTGTTTGATGTTTTGGATGAATTATTGAACTCGATTGGCTAAATTTTCTTGTTTTTGGGTCTTGTCATGGTGCCTGAACTCTGGGCCTGGGCGCTGTCCCTCAGCTCTTCAGCTCAAGGCTAGCGCTCTACCACTTGAGTCATAGTGCCACTTCTGGCTTATTTCTTTTTGCTTATGTGGTGCTGGGGAATCCAACCCAGGGCCTCAGGCATGCAAGGCAAGTGCTCTACCCCTGAGCCATCTTCTCAGCCCCCTCGACTGGCCAAATTTTTGTTGAGAAATTTTACATCGATTTGCATAAAACAAATGGGTCTGTAGCTCTCTTTCTTTGATGAGTCCTTGCCTGGTTTTGGGATGAGGGTTATGATGGTTTCATAGAATGAGTTTGGTAGTGAACGTTCTCTTTCAATTTCATTGAAGTGTTGGAGGAGTATTGATGTGAGCTCTGCTTTGAAGGCCTTGTAGAATTCTGCTGTAAAACCATCTGTTCCTGGGTTTTTCTTAGATGGGAGTTCTGGTATTGCTGTTTCTATCTCAATGCTTGATATGGGCCTGTTAAGATGGTTTAACTCATCTTGGTTTAGTTCCTGCATGTTGATATTTGCTAGGAAAAGGTCCATTTGTGCCAAGTTCTCAACCTTATTTGCATAAAGATTTGAGAAGTATTCCCTTATAATGTTCTGAATCTTGGTTGTTTCTGTGGTGATGTTTCCATTATCTCTTATTTATAAGATTCATAAGATTTGCTACGGGTCTGTCAATTTTGTTAATATTTTTGAAGAATCAACTCTTTGTTTTGTTGATTTTATATGTTTTTGGGATTCTAATTCATTTAATTCTGGTTTAATTTTAATTATTTCTTTCCATCTACTGGATTGGGGTTTTCCTGCTGCTCTTTTTCAAGGAGGTTCAGATGTCTCATTAAATTGTTGGTTTCAGATCTCTCCAACTTTCCTCTGAGAATTGCCTTTTCTGTGTCCCAAAGGAGATGGTAATTTGTGTGTTCGTTTGTGTTTAATATCATGAAAATTTAATTTCCTTTCTAATTTAATCCATGACCCACTGGGGATTCAGCAGTGTGTTGTTCAGCTTCCATGTTTAACAGGACTTTTTTTGTTGGTTTTTGGTTGAATTCTAATTTTATTCCTTTGTGGTCTTAGAGAATACAAGGTATAACTTCAATGTTTCTTAATTTGGACTTTTGCTTTGTGACCTAAAATATGGTCTATTTTTGAAAATGTCTCATGTGCTGCAGAGAAAAACATATGTTCTAATACTGCTGGGTGAAATATTCAGTAAATGTCTGTTAAATCTTGTTGATCTATGGAGTTGTTTAAATCTGTGGTTTCTCTGTTGAGTTTTTGCCGAGTTGATCTATCTAGTGGAGATTGAGGTATTTTAAAGTCCCCAACAATTAATGTGTTTGGATCTCTGTGAGATTTGAAGGAAAGTAGTATTTCTTGGATAAATTTGGGTGCTCCATTGTTTGATTAATAGAGATTTAGAATTGTAATATCCTCCTGAATGAGAGATCCCTGAATTAGTAGGTAGCCAGCTTCTTTACCTCTTCTCACTAATTTTAATTTGATCTCTCTATTTTATCTGATATTAGGATTGTAACTCTTGTCATTTTATGGGGGTCATTTGCTTGGTACATTTTGTTCCAGCCTTTCACTTTCGAAATGTGTTTGTTTTTACGGGCAAGGTGTGACTTCTGAAGGCAACAGATACAAGGCTTTTGTTTTTTAATCAAACTAGACAGTCTATGTCGCTTGATTGGAGAGTTAAGTCCGTTAATGTTGAGAGATAGGACTGAGAGGTATTCGGGAGTTCCTGCCATTTTATCCATCTTTTTGGGACCTGTGACAACTGGGTTCTTCCTATGGTTCTTGGATTCTCCGATTGGGTGTGGTTTCTTGGCCTTTTTTGTGGTCTTGTTGGTTTTCTATGTGTAGGGCATCTTTAAGTATCTTTTGTAGGGATGGTTTGGTGCACATATATTGTTTCAGTTTTTCCTTACTATGGAAGATTTTTATTTGACCTTCGGTTATGAAGGAGACCTTAACTGGGTACAGTATTCTTGGTTGATAGTTGTTTGTCTTTAGGGCATGGCATACATCATTCCAGGCTCTTCTTGCTTTGATTGTCTCTGCTGAGAAATCTGAAGTGATTCTAATTGGTTTCCCTTTATAGGTGATTGGTCTTTTCTCTTTGACAGCTTTAAGGATATTTTCCTTGGTCTGCATTGATCCTGTGAAGTTTATAATGTGGCGGTCAGATGTCCTGTTCTGGTCTGGTCTATTTGGGGTTCTAAAAGCCTCCTGGTTTTGAATAGGCCTATCTTTTTGCATGCTTGGGAAGTTCTCTATTAGGATCCTGTCAAAACCTAGAAAACATAAATGTAAAAAATCATGATATTGGATCAGTAAAGGTTTCTAAAAAGTTGACATGGAAAGCATTAGTGGCTAAAGAAAAGCAAGAATAAACTGGTTAATATCAACTGATAACCTTTCATAATTCTATTAAAGAAGTGAAAACATATCCAACAGATAGAGAGCACATATTCGTTAATGCTCCAATGTTAATTCTACAATGATCCTGAGTCTTAAGTACTTTTATATCTTCGAATTTTATATAAATTTTTCCCAAACAGGATATTTCTTTAAAGAATATATGTAAATTAATAGTCAATACAAGGAGCATATGAATTAAGCTCCTCTGTAGTATGTAAATAAAAATAAAACTCATTCGTATGACCATAATATAAAAAGATGACACAAAATATAGTAATGCATTTGTGGATAAATTGATATACTCCACATAGCAGAATGATTTGCATAATACTGCAATCATTTTAGCAATCAAGTTTTCAAGTCTTCAAGAGGTCAATGAGAATTGTATAGGATCTACATTACACTTCTATGTATGTATTAAAGAGAAGTATAAAACTCGTTTTAACAGGGAATGTAGTTCATTGACTGCACTTGAATAGTATGTGTGAGACCCTGGAAATAATCCCCAAAAACAAATTTTTAAAACTCACACTATAGAAGATGTATGCTGGACAAATTCTTGTAACTGAATTTTATATCTATTTTAATGTCTGTTCTAAAATTTATAACAATTCTATTTGAACAAATGCAAGTTTGTGAAAATTAGGCTTGGAAAATCTATGATTGTACAATTCACTTCCAAAGCACTAAAATGTATACAATGAAAGGAGATAATATATTGCATGTGAATTTCATGTCACAAAAAAAAACTATTGTTAAAAATACTTCACAAAATCGCAAAATACCTAAAAAGATGTTTTTGGTGTTGTCTAAAAATTCTTTGTAAACTACAGCTTTTAAAACAAAGATATATTTTGTTTACTTTGAGTTTTTTTGGTCTGTTTTCCTGAGTTTATGCAAAGATAACTCAATCCAAAAGTGTATGTGATAGCTGGAATATCTAGGAATTGTGCATCACTTATAAGTAATTGATAGCCTTTTCTGGTAGAAACTTTTAGCAAATGACAGAACCTAAATCTCTGCATCTGCAGTTTATGAAAGCCATATGTTACTTGCTGAATCCAATTGCTTTTCTCTATTTTGCTAGGATAGAAAGTATTTTCAAGATAAGAGCCAATCGCAGTGAAAAGAAACAAAATACATAATCATTTTTATTTGTGAAAATAACACACAAAATAAAACAATTCCACTTAAGTGACTCTAGTATTAGTACCTATGAAGATGTTCCTGAATGCCAATATCCATTGAATTTTTGGAATTTAAATTTCTACCAACATATGAAAACTAGAACAAGAAAACAAATACAGTCTTAGAGCAAACCAGCCTTGCAATAATTTTCTTAATGGTTTTGAAATTACAAAAGAATTGATTCCATTAAGGAAATGATCCTTTCCTATAGAAATCATTTAAAAATGTTTATCACTTATTATAATTCAAATACTAAACAAGAGTAATTTTATATAATCAGTACAAATATCGTTTTATTACTATCGTAAAATAGAATAACAGACCAGTCCCAGTATATTATCATTAGTCTTAATTCCTAAGCATTACATAAATATCTTAAACAAAATCTAAATAGTCATTTCTTTAACATAGATATAAATAGTGTATACTTTTCATTAGATTTTTCCAGGGGCATGTATTCATGATTCTAAGAAATGTTCACAGCAGTTAAAAGGTGCTTTTGTGAAATTAATTTGATATATTTTGTTGTTGTTGTTGTTTGTTGTTGTTGTTGTTGTTTGCAAGGCCTGGGCATTATCCCTAAGCCTTTTTATGCTCAAAGCCAACTCTACCACTTGAGGCACAGAGCTAATTCCTGTGTTTAGTAGTTAATTGGAGATAAGAATATAACAAGTACTTTTCTGTCTGGTCTAGTTTTGAGCAGAATTCTAAGATCTCATTACCAAGAATAGCTTGAATTATAGGGGTGAGTCACTGGCACTTGGTTTGATGTATTTTTTAATTTTACTTATGTTTTAATATTTTTGTTTCTCTATAATGTACATCATTCTACACATAAATTTAGATATATGTATATATTTCTGATGACAATCTTTAAAAACGTATGTCTTTATACACATTATATATATATGTGTGTGTGTATATATATATATATATATATACATATATATATATTTCTGAAGACAGACTCCTTCTAAAACTTTTATGCTACTATTTTTTGACCTTTTTCATTTCAAAGATATACAGTCTATTGTATAGTAAGGAAAACCCTCAATATTACAATTTATGCCATATTTCAGATTGGGAAGCTTTGTCTGTATGAATAAGTTTATTTCTTTTGTTTCTGCTTTCCTATTCATAATTCTGTTTCTCATAGTATTGTTTTAAGGACTTTTTCTTTATCCCAATTTGGGGCTTGGACATAACTCATGTTCAGTTTGCTAACAGTAGTCAGTCTTCCATTTGAACCATGCCTCCAGCCCAGAAATTTTTGTAGTTAATTGGAGATAGAACCTCATGAATTTTCCTACCAGCCTGAAACCATTATCGCCCAAGTCTCCTCTTTCTTAATCATTAGTATTATAGAGGTGAGTCATGAACCCCAAGAGTCAATGACTTTTCAGGTCTTATAGATTCCACATGTTTACTAGTAATTGTAATAATAAAATACACAGATTGGGTAGCGTTAACACAGTAAATACATTGCTTCTGTGTTGGTTGTACTAAAACTCCAAGATCAGAGTTGGCTTCTTCTAAGTCCTCTTTCCTTAGCCTTCTGCTTCTCTTGGAGGAGACTTCAACTTAAATGCTACCTTTGAGATTCTGTTTCCAAATGCAGTCACTTTCTAATGCAATGGGTTTTTGATCGTTAGTGTGATTTCAGTGGGACATTATCGAACACATAACATATTACTTAATGGATAGGAGAAAATATCTAATAGGAAATTATTTGGTTTGGGCATGGAAGTTATGCTATATTTAAAAAATAGCAAAAGAGAGAAAGGTTTTATTAGAGCTTGTAAAATGAGGATGAACTCTTGACCTCAGACATGCCAAATTCTTACCTTGTCACACACTTAAATGCTTAGTGGTACTGGAAGATTTTACCCAAAAGCCTATACTTGTGAAACAGCATCTCTACTACTGCCATATCAGCAGATTGTAATTTGATTGCTTATTTTGAGGTAGTATCACTATACCTGGGCCTACTTGGACAGTCGTCCTCCTAACACAAACAAAACACATTGCACCCAGCAAATGGTTAGCGTTTCTGAAACATTTTTTTTGGCTGGGCTTGCCTGGAACTGCAATTCTCTAATCTCTGTTTTCTAAGTAGATAATATTGCAGGTTTTAGCCACTTTATCCACCAAAATTATACAATTTCAAGATATCTTGATATTGCCTGTCTTTGTGCTTAACATATATAGCTATCCTTAATTTTCTCCATCTTTTGTTTAGTACTCTGAGTGGAAATTTTGTAACCCCTCTGTACAGTGTGTTCACAAAAAAAATTAAATTAAAAAAATTTTTAAAAAATTCTGTATATCAATTTTATAATAAAAAATGCATGAACAAAGAAAAGAAAGAAAACATTGACTTTCTTGATATACATGGCTTTGTTTGTATGGAATCCCATCACAATCCAAAAAATCTCCCAAAAGTTTATGTCAAGAATCATGGAGAAGAAAGCTTCAGGTTGGAAAAAACAAAACAAAACAAAATACTGATCCTTAACTTATAATTGCACTATATTTATAGTATTAGTCAATGCTTTCTAAAGTATGAGAAGAGAAGGAAGGCAGAAATGTGAAAGATGTCAGGTCTCTGTAGAATTTCTGTAGTTGTCACTTCATGTTATCTTTCTTCCTTAAAGCATGCTTTATTAAAACCCTCTGGGTGGATATTGGTTGGACTGATTGGTAACCTTCCCCCGGAAATGAAGCTGATTTTAGACTGCCAATGATTTGGTAAATAAAAGAATGATGAGAATAAGCACAGATATTGTCACAAAATAAGCCGACAAAGTTCAATTGCTGAACAGCAAAACAAAGCAGTTTCAAGTCCGATGATCCACATTGGGACATATATTGATAGATACATATGTATACATATACACACATACATGAAAAAGTAAATATCCAGTAGAATATAGAGAAACTTGGTGTGACAAGTACTAAACTATATCAAACTGGTTGCAGTAAAGGTACAGTAAAGCATCAATAGTTTAGCATAGATTTTGCATAGATTTGTAAAAGATGAAAATTTTTCCTTCATTTTATACTTTACAAATGTCCTTAGTATGTTTTAAGTTTTTTTTATATTGTAGTTGGAGCATCTATACAATGCTGAGAATTGGGATTACATAAAGTATGCAACATGAATAGGCCAGCCTGAATAGATAAGTTCATTAGATTCTTATTTCCATTTAACTACCAGGAGAAATGGAATTCAGTTCAGATTTTATGTAGAGCACTGGCCTTGAACACAAAAGCACCATTCACGTTGTGAGTTTAAGCCCTAGGATCTACAGAAACAAAAACACAAAATACAACTTGGAGTTAGATATTTTATAATGAAGCATTTTTTATATGCTCTACCTTGTTAGAAAGACTAGATTTCTGTGTTAGCTTTATAACCTACCATAATAAGTGATATTGTCCATTTAGTAAGCAGAAAGGCTTACTCTGATTTATAAGTTTGAAGGTTTCAGTGTATGTTCAGTTGGTTTTATTGCTTTGGTGGCCTGTGACAAGACAATGTCAAGGTGGGGAGTATGTCAAAAAGATATGTTTCTGACCTAGAATGATTAATGGATAAAAGAACAAAGTAGATGAGAGTCCATGTTCTCATAGGTTTCACTCTGAAGAACTTAATCTCCAAAAGAACTATTCAGGTATTCTCCACAGTCTGGGAGGAAATGTAAAGTCAATTTTGTTTAACATATAGGTCTTTCTGGGGCATTCTAAATTTAAATAGCAACACCTTCACCAATGATAATGACTTGTCCAGGGGTGGAAGCAACTAGATATTGCTATAAATTCTAATCAGATATCAGCAGACTAAATATTTTATGGAATTCCTATTAAAACATTTTCTTGCAGGCTGACTGGGTCTTCATACTACACATGTGTATATCTGTGTGTATGTGTGTGTGTGTGTTTGAATAAACTAATATAGCAATGTAGCAGATAAAATTATTAGTATGGCCTTTTTCTTCTCATACCATGAAAGCCTGCCACAAATCCAATCAAATCCCATCCAAGATTCAAACATTAATGCTGTCCCAAAAGTTCTGTACACAAACCCATGTACATCCACTTCATTTAAGATGGCATTGGTATATGAGAATTTTAAGTCTTCCAATTACATTGTCACCAAGGAAACAACGTACAATATTTCCTTTAAAAATATCTAGATTGTAGAACACTTTAGCCAGAAAATTAAAGGAGTATACTTTATAGGATTTAATTTAAATATTTAATCACTGAAATGGATATTCAATATCCACAACTTAGAGCTCTTTTAAAATACATAATTGCAAACCTCATCTATTACCATCTTCCGTGAAGACAGTCCTTGCTGAAAACGAACCAAATGTGGTAAACCAATTAAAATGTACGCCATTGTCAAATGCTGTTGTTTAAAGCATGGAAGTGACAGAGCAATTAATGCCAGTGAACAGGCGGTTCTAAGGAGTATGAAAAGTGATTACTTTATACTCTAGGTGGAAAACTCCACAGATGTTTCAGATTGTGCTTCGTTCTAGGAATTTGTGAGATATATTTTGGAAAGCACAATGAATGAAAGCATGTTGTTTTATAAAGATTTGCTGGCTGAGAAACCAGGGAAAGAAAACTTATTGAAGTGTTTCAAATGAGAATACAGACAATAGGGTGGGTAAGATGTGATAATCAGCTTTAAATACAGACTGAAGCAAACCAAAGAATGGGATTTTTTTTCCCCATAACAAATGCTTTCTCGGTATATTGAGCTATACACTATAATGAAAAGTCAGGAAAAAAACACTGTCACCTGTTGAATTTCTTTCTTAAGAGAATCTTAAATGACAAAGATGAAGAAATTTAAGTATGTTATTAAAACATTATCAAGTATTACTTTAATTTTTGATTAAAAGTTAAAACAAACTGACAATTAGTCCATTAAGATCTATCCTGTCATATTTTGTTTTCTATTTGTTCCTCTTTTTTGGGTGGTGATATTTTTTTTTCAAAAATGCAACCTAGTCTTAATCATTACCCACAAAATTTATGCTGTCATAGAATCAGAGAGTTTTATTTATTAAATTAAGACTATAATAGGCTCATTTTATGTCAACACAAAATATGAACACCAAAATCATTTTTCACTAAAAAAAAAAACATAAAAAATCATGAGGACTTGGGGGAAGATGGAGGGGAGATGGAGGGTAAATAAGCTCTTGCACAGTAAATAGTTTTAGTGTTCCAGTGAACAGTCCTAGGCCAGAGAGTCACACCAAGTGTGCCATCACAGAACAGAGAGTTTGACCAGAGAGGGAAAATCCAGGCAAGATGACAGATCTGAGCACTTGCCAGTAGCCACAGCTACGGTGGCAGTAGGGACAGTGCCAGTGGCTGTAGTCACCATACCTACAGAAAGAGTCCATGACACAGGCCCCAGACATGGCCTGTGAGCGGATTCTACTCAACTCCAGCAAGAACTGACAAAGAGCAGATCTCTTCATCCTGCAGATCACAGACCAGAGACTACCCAGGAACCAACACTCTAGCATGAGTAGAATCCTGACATCCTCACTCCTTCTCAGGGGGCAGAGAAGAGAAGCCATCCTTTCCCCACCACCAGAGATCTCCATCTAGGACTCTTACCTATGTAGGGCTGAGCAGCTAACTCCAACTCATTCCTTGGAAGAAAACAAAGGAGTCATTTGGCAAGTCACAGGAAGTAGATATAACTTGCCAGGCTCAGCTCCACCCAGGGGAATGTCACCCCACCCAGCCAGTGGTAGCTCTGTCCTTGGAGGAGTGATTTCCTTCACAGGGCAAACAGAGCCAGAAGCTGTCCCTCCCTACAGCAGTCTAGACAAACATTTGAAACACAGGAAACATAAATCCTGAGAATGGGCTTCCCGAGTGTTTCAGGAGTTGCCCCTCAGGGAAAAGCTACTGTTTCTGTAAGGCCTCAACTACCCAGAACCTAGCCTCATCACAATATCTCCACACTGGAGGAAACAGCCATCTCCCTCATTTGTGATACTCAAAGCAGATCTCCCGCCCATTGAACTAGCCTGGGAGGAGGATCACAAAATCCTGGGTAAAGCAGAGCATTTTTCTGCCTGCCCCAAAAAAGTGACTTAAGAAACCAATCAAGCAAAACGAAAACTAAACACCACAAGCACACCAGAGACTCCACCAAGAGACTGGTTATGGACACAGGGGAAATACAGGATCTTCCCATTCCCTCCCCCCAAAAGAACCCAAAAATCAAATCAAAAAACTCTTTTTTTAATCTTTTTTTCAATTTTAATTTTTTAAAAAGTGTTTGATGTTAATTTTTTCTCATAATTTTTATTTTTGGTGTGTGTGTGTGTGTGTGTGTGTGTGTGTGTGTGTGTGTGTGTGTGTGTGTGTGTGTGTTTAAACTCTTTTGACCTTTTGGTCCTTTATATTGTTTTCATTTTTTTCTCTCTTTCTTTCTTTATTGTTTGACTTAATTGCTGTTCTGCTCATCCCCCGATACATACCTGCGGTCAATAATTAGATGCTATTCTTCATTCTTTACATAATTAATCCAGAAATTTATTTATTACTCGATTCAAAACGTCTTAGGCTGAACTTCTTTAACAGCAGTATTATTTCTTTACACCAATATAATTTTCAAGTAACTAACTTTAATTTTTTTTTATTTTTTAGTTTTCCATGTTTCCTTTCTATCCCTCCTTTCATCTCATCCTATCCTTTTCTTCTCTCAATATCATTTCTTTAAACTTACATAATTTTTAAGTGTTTCACTTCTTAAATTTAAATTTTTGTTTATCAATTTCTTATTTATTTTTTAAAAAATCTCTCTCTTATCATTCTGTCCAATCCATTTCCCGCTCAGACATAAGGACTTGGTTAAATTCACTCTTCTCTTACCTCTCCACATCCCTCTAATCCTATTTTTCTCTGCATTTCTCCCTAAACCTAATAATTTCTGGTGTGTCAAATCATTTTTGCTTTTATTAGCCCATTAGTCCATGGTTGTTTGCAGTTGAATAGATTGTATCTGATGAACTAGATTGTATCTGTAGCCATTTTGACTGTGCAACTACAGGACTAAGGTTGATGCTTGCCTTAAAATAGTGTTCTAGCGCAAAATTGGTTTTACTTTCATACCAAATGGGCAGAACAAGTGGAAAAACACAAGAAAAATGGCAATTCTGGGTATATGAATTCTCAATCATGATAATCAGGTGACAGAATATTTAATGAATAATCCAGAGGAGAGTTCCCAAAAATCTCTACAAACACTAGTGGTAAACATGGTGAATGAATAGATTGAAAATTTGGAAAGGACTCAGTGTGAGCGTGATAGAGAGAAAGAGGGGGTAAACCAAAGATTAATACAGGAATCTTGTGAGCATGAGGAAGCTACTCAAAGATTAATACGGCAATTGCATGAGCAGATTGAGAACAGTCAAAGAGAGATATAGTAATCGCATGAGAAGGCTGAGATTAGTCAAAGAGAAAGACAAGAATTGCATGATTGTGAGGAAGCTAATCAAAGAGTAATACAGGACTTGCGAGAGAGGGTAAGAATAGACCAAGATCAATAAAGGCATTCATGGAATCCATGAACAGACAGCTGAATGAATTCAGGGAGACCACAAAGGGAATTCTCAATAGAGCCCAAGAAAAGGACTGGGAGTCCAAGTAAACCAAATACTGAACACCAAATTAAGGAAGTAAAGTTCATACAAGACCTAAAACAAAGCTCCAACAAATATTTGGAGCCATCAAAGCCAAACAATTAGAAGGAAAAGAAATTTAAAAAAACCAAGTAGAAAATCTTGACAGTCGGTTAGACCATGCAGAAGATTGAATCTCGGGGATTGAAGACAGACTAGATATTCTAGAGAAAGAATGTATAACTATCCAAGACAAATCCTAGAAATATGATAGATCTATTCAACATTTGGAAGGCACCAAATCTGAGGATAATGGGTGTAGAGGACCACCTAGAGACAGAAGTTAATGGTTTAGGAAATTTATTTAACAGAATCTTAGTAGAGAACTTCACAAACATGCAAAAATTAGGACTATTGAGATATAAGAAGCTTTTAGAACCACCAAACCAGACTTACAAAAGGTACTTAAAGATGTCCTACACATAGAAAACCGACAAGACCACAATAAATGCCAAGAAACAGCATCTAAGGGAATAAAATTAGAACTGAACACCAAAAATCCACCAAAGAATGTCCTGTAACACACGGAGGCTGAACAACACACTGTTGAGTCACCAGTGGGTCATGGAAGAGATTAGAAAGGAAATGCAAATGTTCATGATATACAAAAAAAAAAAAAACCACATAAATTACCAGCTCCTCTGGGACACAGGAAATGCAGTACTCAGAGGCAATTTTATACCTCTGAGTTCCTACATCAACAAATTAAAGAAATCTGAAACCAACAATTTAATGAGACATATGCCCCCCCCTTGAAAAAGAGCATCAAAATAAGCCCCAATCCAGTAGATGGAAAAAAATAACTAAAATTAAATCAGAATTAAATGAATTAGAATCCAAAAAAGCCATAGAAAGAATCAACAAAACAAAGCTTTGGTTCTTCGAAAAAATTAACAAAAATTGACAGACGCCTAACAAATCTTATCAGAAAAAGAAGAGTACATGGAATTAAACAAACTCAGAGATGAGAATGGAAACATCACCACAGAAACAACCAAGATCCAGAACATTATAAGGGAAAACTTCTCAAACCTTTATGCTAATTAGTTTGAGAACCTGGTAGAAATGGACCTCTACCTAGCAAATATTGATATGCCAAAACTAAACGAAGATGAATTAAACCAACAGGCCCATATCAAGCATTGAAATACAAACAGCAATAAGAGAACTCCCATCTAAGAAAAACCCAGGACCAGATGGATTTACAGTGAAATTCCACAAGGCCTTCAAAGCAAAGCTCACACCAATACTCCTCCAATTCCTCAATGAAATTGAAAGAGAAAGTGCACTATCGAACTCATTCCATGAAGCCATCATAACCCTCATCCCAAAACCAGGCAGGGACTCATCAAAGAAACAGAACTATAGACCCATTTCTTGATAGACATTGATGCAAAATTTCTCAACAAAATTTTGGCCAACCGACTTCAACAATTCATACAAAAAATCATACACCACGATCACACAGAATTCATTTCAGGGTTGCAAAACTGATTCAATATACGCAAATCAGTTAATATAATTTACAACAACAACAAGACAAAGGATAAGAACCACATGGTTATCTAAATAGATGCAGAAAAAAGCATTTGACAAGTTCCAAAACCCGTTTATGATGAAGGCTCTGGAAAAATTAGGAATCCAGGGAACATTCCTCAATACAATAACGGCTGTATATGACAAACATACAGCCAGCTTTATACTTAATGGTGAAAAACTAAAGCCATTTCCTCTTAGGAAAGAGACAAGGATGTCCAATCTCTCCACTTCTCTTCAATGTAATATTAGAATGTGTATCAACAGCAATAAGACAAGATGCAAACATTAAAGGATCCAAATATGGAAAGATGAAGTAAAACTCCATCTTTTTAGATGACATGATCTTATATTTAAAGATTCCCACAGAATCTATTGCCAAATTACTTATGCTGATTCAAAACTTTGGCAAAGTAGCATGCTATAAAATTAACCCTCAAAAATAAATAGCTTTACTGTATGCCAACAACGAGAAAAGCATGGCTGAAATAAGTAAATCAACTCCATTCGTAATAGCCCCACAAAAATTAAAATATCTAGGAATTAGTTTAACCAAAGAAATGAAAAATCTCTATGATGAAAACTTAGAAAACCTGAAAAAGGAAATCCAAACTGAACTTAGAAAGTGGTAAAAACCTCCCATGATCCTGGATTGGAAGGATCAACATCATGAATATGGCAATACTTCCTAAGGCGATGTAAAAATTCAATGTGATACCTGTGAATATTCCGACCTCATTCTTGAAGAAAATAGAAGAGGCAATCCAAAAATTCATATGGAACAATAAAAGACCCTGAATAACAAAAACAATCCTCAACAGAAACAACAGTGCTGGAGGAATATCAATAGCAAATTTCAAAATCAACTACAAAGCCATAGTAATCAAAACAGCTTGGTGCTGGCACCAGAACAGATCTCAGGACCAATGGAATAGAATTGAAAACCCAGAAATTAACCCACTGACATATAGCCATCTAATCTTCGCTAAGGGTGCTAGAAAAATTAGAATGGAAGAAAGACAGCTTCTTCAGTAAGTGGCTGGCAAAATTGCTTAATCACTTGTAGAAAACTAAAGCTAAATCCTTATATATCACCCTGGACCAGAATCAATTCCAAATGGAACAAAGACCTGGAGTCACAGCAGACACCCTAGGTCTCCTTGGCACAGGCTGAAATTTTCTTAATCGAGACCCAGAAACACAACAAATCAAAGAAACGTTGGACAAATAGGATTACATGAAATTGCAGAGCTTCTGCATGGCAAAGGACATAGATAGCAAGATCAATAAAAATCCCACCGATAGGGAGAAGATCTTCACTAGCCATACAACAAACAAGGGTTTCATATCTAAAATATACCTGGAACTCACAAAAGCAAATCCAATAACAAATCCTCAAAGAAAGAAACAACTGCCCAATAAATAAGTGGGCTAAAGACTTACAGAGAAACTTCTCTGAAGAGGAAGGAAGGATGGTCAATAGACATATGAAGAAATGCTCAACTTCCCTAACCATAAAAGAAATTCAAATCTAAACAACATTGAGATACCACCTCACTCCAGTCAGAATGGCTATAATCAAGAACTCTAATAACAACAGAAGCTGGAGGGGATGTGGACAGAAGGGTACCTTCCTGCATTGTTGGTGGGTGTATAAACTTGTTCAACCACTTTGGAAAGTAGTATGGAGGTTCATCAAAAGACTCCACATAGTGCTCCCCTATTTCCCAGCTATCCCACTTTTGGGCATTTACCCAAATGCTCACAAACATGACCATACTAAAGCTTCCAGCGCAACTATGTTTATTGCAACAGTATTTACCATAGCTAAGATATGGAACCAACCCAGATGGCCCTCAGGAGATGAATGGATCAAGAAAATATGGTATATATACACAATGGAATTCTATACCTCCATCAGAAAGAATGACATTGCCCCATTTGTTAGGAAATGGAAAGACTTGGAAAAAATTATATGAAGTGAAGTAAGCCAGGCCCAAAGAAATATAGGTCCCATGGTTTCCCTTATTTGCAAGAACTAGTATATTTGTGAGACAAGCAGAAACAATCAGATAAGTTGTGTTAGGCAAAATGAACCCCATGATAAGGACTCAAATGGTTTTTTTTCTCTCTTGCTATTGTTTCTAGCATATTTATAAGATGATTTCTTTGTTGCTTTGTAAGTCCTTCCCCCATGGTATATCCCCTATTTTCACTGTATTTGATGTTGTTATAATTTGTGGAGGAGTAGGGAAAAACAAATTCTTTAAATAGGGATACAGGTGGACCCATTGCAACAGATGTACAACACGTTATGTTAGCGCATGCATGGGTTGGTTAGGGGGGGAGATGGGAAGGTATGGTAAGGGGAAACAAAGCAGGAGGCAACAATGCTTGATAAGAAATGTAATCATTACCGTGCTCATGTAGTTGTAACCCCTCTGTATGTATTTTCACAATAAAAAATCATGAAATAATAAAGTAAAAATTAATGTCAATTTTTTGTTATTGTTGTTGGTCATGGGGTTTTAACTGTGGGCCTGGGCGATGTCTCTCAGCTGTTCAGTTCATTGATACCACTGTACCACTTGAGCCACAGTGTCGTTTGTACTTTACAAGTGGGTTATTGGAGATAAGATTCTCACAGACATTTCTGCCCAGGCTGGTTTTGAACCACTATCCTCAATCTCAGACTCCTGAGTAACTACGATTAGAGGCATGAACCACCAAAGCCCAAACCACGTCAATTTGTAAAAAGCCAGCTTATTGTAACTTCTGTTTTTTTCCAATAAACAATCTTACTTTTTAGCATTAGTTTATAACTATGAGTTATTTTTAGATGTAACTGAAATTTTTAATAGAATCAAACGTATTTTTTAATATTGCTCAGTATCTCACAAAATCCCTTGTAATTGACTTTCCCTAAAGTCAATTATTACATACTACATTACTCACTATTATTACACTCTGTATTACATATAGTGTGAAGCAAAAATAGTTTGGACCATTTCATTTAAATTATTAGATGGTATTTTAGCATTATAAATTCGCATCTGTGATTTTAAAAGAAGGAAAGAAGATTTTAGAGTTAAAATCAAATGTAAATGCGTAGTGTATCCTAATTAAAGCAAAATTTATGAGTTCATACAGACAAAATTATTTTCATTCCACTAAAGGCTTTGAAGTAATACTATTGGAAATAGTGAGGTAAGAGGAGGAAGAATTCAAATCATGTCAAAAAATGTCTGTTATTGTGCTACCCCCTCCACTAACAAGACCTACCTGGTCCCAGATGCCACAAAACTTCAAGTATCTCTCTTAGAACACTATTTGGAAAAGTTCTAAATCACTGATTATTTATGTACTTTCTGTTATATGAAACAAAATATAGACACAAAACAATTGAAATAAAATGCACACATATGTTGAAGTCACCACAGCTGGAAAAAAACCAAAAAAGCAGAACTCCCCCAGGAACAAAAACCTGTTGTGTCTGGTTGTTTTTAAGCACAAAAACCTCAAATACATGTTACCCTTGAGTAGATCCATAAAGATAACTGTGTCTCAGAAGTACGGTTGTGTTAATTTGTAATTAAATTCATCTAGATGAACCTAATATAGCAAATCACGTGAATGGATCAAATTGTTTAAAACAAATGTGACTGTATGTGGAGTGAGAGCTGCACATATTTAAACGAATAAAATAACAAAAATCATCACATACTTAAAAAATTCAGAAATGCAACCAATAAGTCCAATAGTATCCATATTGAGATCTAAATCCTACTGATTTAACAAGAACAAAATATGCAAATAATAGAATCTGAGCCGTGTACCTGAGTGTACATAATTTTAAACTACTCCAAATTACACTTTGTAGAAGACTGAATGTGGGCTATCTGAAGGAAAACATCAACCCATGGTATAAATGACATTAAAAATTTCATTAAAAGAAAGAAGTAGTTTCTGGAAAATACTATTTTAAAAAGTAGTGGTCAAAATCTTTCTAGTACTGACAAAATTGCATACCTATTTAGTTATATCCAAAAATGACACAATATACTCAAGCTGATTTGAAACTTTGAGAAAGTAGCGGGATACAACTTTAACATAATTATGGATGTGACTCTGGCATGGAATTAATTTCCTCTTTGATCTGACAAAAATATAAGAAAGAACAGAACTTCAACTAAATATCAAGACCTAACTAAACATATAACAAGAAAAGTCATCATGCAAGCTGTTTTGCAACTGGGATAAAAGAAATATTATATACCGATTCTGTATTTATTGTAAATGTTGTTTTGTTTCATATATTATTTCCTTTAGCTTGCATTTTTAAAACATTGTGTTAATGATGTATAACTTGGTAACTAATTTTGGATTCCTCCTTCAATTTAGTTTTGAAAAAAATAACTTACTTCAGTTTCTAACCCATGAAATGATGTTGATTACAAAACAACTGCTAATAACCACTGTTTATAATACACAAAATATCATAAGCATGACACCAGCAAGCATTGATTAACATTTGATATCATGGTCTCATGACTGATGAAGCCTATCTGCCTGAGTATAGCTGTACCGAGATTCCTCAGCCTAAATTTAGCCACTGTTAAAAAATGTTTATATCTTTATTTGTCACCCATTGTAGATTAAACCTGAGTATAAAGCCTAAGGAAAATGATAAGGTGAGAATATAGCTTTTCTAGATATGAAGTAAAGAAAATGCAGCATAGAGTAACTCACTGGTTTAAAGTCAACCTATTTCTCCAAAACATTCTAAGCATTTCCTTACAATGTGTATTATTCTCAAGAAGGGAATGGGGAATGCGAGAAGAGGACAAACCTAGCATTATCTTCAAATACACATAAGTTGGATTTTCCTCTTTATTTTGCTATAAGCATTTTTGATAAAAACTGTTTGAATCATTGATTTCCATGTCAGGTATAATATATCCTATCTGCATATTCCAAAGTACATTCAGAAAATGCTATATAGCAATTAAGTCCGGGCAGAAAAAATGGCATTTCTAACTATGTGACGCCCAATTATTAGCTATTTCATTATGCCCCAATTTAATGAATGTTATTGTTTAAATCTTTATAAAGTATTAATTAAAATCGATCAATGTCCTATAAAATAATTGTATATAATTTTATCCTAGAATCATTCAAGAACTGCCCATTCAATCATGACATACATCACAATACATTGGTATTCATATGGATAGGAATGAGTTTCTTAGGATATCCTGCCTGCCATTTGGAGGTGGCAGGACCAGGATTCAAACTGTGGGCTCCAGCTCCCATTACTTCAACCCAAGGATAGGAACTTACCGGTCTGTCCAAGAACATCAGCAAGACCAATGATTAGGCAGGCACCAGTGGTTCTCAGCAGTCCTCCTTGATACTTACAAGGCTGTGATAGGAGGATCGTGGTCAAAGTCACCCTAAGTAGGGAAATCCTTGAGACCCCCTGTCCAACTTCGTTGTCAACAAAGCCAGAAATAGAGCCATATGGCTCCAGTGGTAGAGGGTTAACCTTGAGCAAAAGCAGCTCATGGACTGTGCCCAGATACTGATTTCAAAGTCCAGGACAGGCAGCAAACAGACATACAAAACAATCTGTGCAGACATCCCGCTAAAGCCGGTCACCCTCTTTTCCCCAACTGAACTGGACAGAGTTCCCTGGGAAAGGGGCTGGGGGAGCCACTGTCATCTTGCCTCAACCCATTCTGCTTGCATCACACGATTCCGGCCACATTATTTCATGGTTCTTTCTGACCAATGGGATACAAGAATTGTATTCCATGATGCCTGGGAGATGAACTAGACTCTGTTAGCACACTTGGAGGCTGAGATCCACAGAGGGAAAATCATGCCACAGGAGCGGAGGGTCTTCTGCAGGCACCCGGGGCCACCTGGCAGCTCAGTGCCAGACTGAGTTGGAGCCACAGACCCTTCATC
This sequence comes from Dipodomys spectabilis, assembly GCF_019054845.1. Classification (NCBI taxonomy): domain Eukaryota; kingdom Metazoa; phylum Chordata; class Mammalia; order Rodentia; family Heteromyidae; genus Dipodomys; species Dipodomys spectabilis. The sequence goes on from NW_024870984.1 coordinate 4,742,867, forward strand.
CCATGAGCTGCCACCACAGCATGCATGGGGATGGGAAGCGGGACATATGTGCCTCTGAGAAGAAAATCTGCTTCGTCCATGACCTGCCTGATGAGGTGGACTTCCAGAGTCCAGCAGGTGAGCACCACCATTGATGCAGCCAGCTGTCAGCACACATGTGAATCATCGAGGAGTCCCTTGTGGTATGTAAAGTGCAGATGTTGGTCCTGCATATGCTGTGTTGGGAGAATGCTGAGTGCATGCACTGGCTGTCCCAGGAGAAGATGGAGAAGAGGACAGTGCTGCAGGAGCTGCTATTGCTCCTCGCAGGGGAAGGCACAGACAGCAGTCTCCAGATGCCAGCACAGGCTGAGCCCCCCACCACCAACACTGCTTCAGAAGCCTCAGGGCCCATGCTGGGTGAAATGAGGGAGGGGCAGAAAGATTTTGAAGAATTGCAACTTGAAGACAGCATGGAAAATGCCAGAGGAGAGGTCAGGGTTCCCGACCCCAGAGTGGACTCTCCCCCAAGGAGCATGTCCTGCCACAGATGCCCCACATCCAGATATGCCCACAGCTCCCAGGCTCAGGGGATGAGTGCTCCCTCACTTACTTCTATAGACCGATGTGGATGATGACTTTCTATGTGACATACTGACTCTCAAAACCTTGGCAGCCACCAGAAGTAGATGGCCAGGTGGCCTTCCCTGAGGCCTCCATCTGCCGGGTGATGAGAAGGTTAAACTGGGGGTTGGGTAAGGCCGAAGATGCCAGGAGTTGGCCCAAACTCAAGGGACATCTAATGGCTCATTGGTGGCCAGGAAAAAGGCCTATGTTATGCTTATCACATAGAATAAATTGTTTTCAAAACAAAAAAAAAAGCCTCCAACAAAGATTTGTTCTTAAAGTCTTGAGGCTTGAACTGAGGACTTGGCCACTGTCCCTGAGCTCTTTTTGATCAAGGCAGGCGCTCTACCACTTGAGCCCCACCACCGCTTCCACCCGTTTCTGTGTTGAATAGAACCCAGGGCTTCAGGCATGCTAGGCGACCACTCTACCACTGAGCCACATTCTCAGTTATGATGATTCTCCCCCTTCCCAAACCCATATGGCCATTCCTCAGATAAATAGTAAGTAGGGTCTAGAATGAATATGAAGCACAAGTCTGGTTCACACCAAAATACTCCCCCGCCCCCTCTTCCCACACCCTTAGTTGAAGTTTCTCTTCTACCATTGAAGGATGAAAGAGGGAGAGGGGAGTCCCAAGAGAGTACAAACAATAGTGGCCCCCTGAGTCCCACATCCTCCCCCACATAAGTGGTCCTCCAGATTGCAATCTTACCTGACTCAATGTGGAGTCTACACTGTCTCCCCACCACTGCAAGGCTCAGGATAAAATAAAGGTCAGCCCTGGCCTCAGCCCACACTCAGGGTGGAAGCTTCTAGTCACAGACCCACTTCCACCTCTGACTGCTCCGAGTTAGGCCGGACCCACCACTCACTACTACATTGGCAGTGATGACCTCATGGATGGATTGCAGGAAGAAGGTCTATGGCAAAGAGTAGAAGCAGCATGGTGAGCATGGCAGAAAGAGTGGGGAGATTGCTCTGGGATCTTCCTTGTAGCCTTCCCATACAGCCAGAGTCATGCTGACCCAAAGCACAGACCAAGCCAAGGGGTGAGATGAGATGGAGGAGCATGGGACTAAAGGAGGTACTGCTTTGTCTTGGAGCACTTGGAAATTCCAATTATATTTGGCCCATGCCAATCTCAAAGCCAACACGCAATGCCTCTCCTTGTTGTTGGCTGTGAGCGCTGTCCCTGAGTTCTTTTTCTCAAGGCTGGCACTCTACCACTTGAGCCACAGGGCCACTTTTGTTTTCTGATGGTTCATCAAGGATAAGAGGTTCGCACACTGTACTGCTCAGACTGGCTTGGCACCATGATCCTCCAGGTCTCAGCTTCCTGAATAGCTAGAATGACAATCATGAGCCACCAGTGACCAGTATGTGATGCCTTTTGAAGGCATCTTGGCGAGTCTGTAAAGGAGCCCCAAAGCGCCTGGATAGACTATGACCCAATCAAGGAGCTGGAATAGGGGAAGGCTGACCTTCTAGCCATTCTGTTTCCCCAAAATTAAAGATGCCAGATGGTGTTGTATGCATCAAACACCTAGGCCAGCAGCCACCAGGCTTAGTGGGGAAAAAGTTGAGAATACCCAAAGATTGAAATGTAGAAATCTCTGATTTTTGCATGCATGTGGTGTGTGTGTGTGTGTGTGTGTGTGTGTGTGTCTGTGTGTGTGTATGTGTCTGTGTGTCTGTGTGTGTGTTTGTGTGAACTCAGGGCCTAGGCTCTATCCCTGAGTTTTCTTGCTCAAGGCTAGTGCTCTGCCACTTGAGCCACAGCCCCACTTGCTTTTCGATGGTTAATTGTAGGTAAGAGTCTCAAGGACTTTCCTGCCCAGGGTGGCTTAGAAGCATGATGGGAGGCCCAGGGAAGCAAGAGTAAACACAACTCTCTGGTACAATCCTTATGGAGGGCCACTCCTGCCCCCTGGTGGCCAGATGCGAAACATGCGGCCCTGTGCCATCATCCTCTAGAGTTCAATTTGAGGAAGTGACCAGGGCCAAGCTGACTTTTGCTCACCCTGATTGCTGATGCCAGAGCAGGTTTTATCCACCCTAGGCCAAGACAGCTCCAGGAGGCCCGGCTTACCAGGGACACAAGGAAGGGAGAGGTCAGCGCCAGGCTGTGCTAAGAGCCTTTGCCCACGGATACCCCAACTTGGTCTTACTTATTACCATAAGACCTGTCAAAGAACAACCCCCAAAGAAGAAAATTGGAGCAGTGCCTCCAAGTGGTAGAGCTCTAGCATTGAACCAAAGAGCTCAGGGAATGGGCCCCTAAACTTTGAGTTCAAGACCCCCAGCTGACCTTCCCCCATAAAACACAGGTTGGCTAAATGTGAACTACTAGGATTTGTGGTGTTTCTGAAGAATGTTGATACTGAAGAAAGTACCCTAATTCTAATGACAGCTGAACTTGTGACATACAGCTATGTGGTGAGTCATTCAGAAGGCACTATTTGCTGGGTCCTTCCCACATGGGGGTTTTGTGCTGAGTGCTCAAAAAGGTGCTGTTTGCTGAGTCATCCCAAAGGGTGCTATGTACTGAGTCCATGAGAAGTGTGGGCCGACCTGGGTTTTTCAAAGGGTGCTGTGTGCTGAGTCCATTACACAAAGTACTGTATGCCGAGTCCTTCAAAAAGTATGGTGTGCTAATTCATCCTAAAGGGTCCTGCTATGTGCTGAGCCCTTCAGAAGAGAGGAATGAGGTAAGTTTTTTGAATGTGTGTGCCGAGTCCTTTACACAGGGTGCTCTGTACTGTCCTTTAAATGGTGCTGTGTGCTGAGTGCTTCCACAGTTTGGTATGTGCTGAGTCCTTCAAAATTTTTCTGTGTGCTGAGTTTTTCGAAGGGTGCTGTGCACTGGGTGTTTTACACAGGGTGCTTCATACTCAGCCCTTCAAAGAGTGCTGTGTGTGGAGTCTTAACACAGGGTGTGATGAGTCTCTGGGAAAGAGTGCTACATGCAGAGTTTTTCAAAGCACGCCATGCACTAAGGCCTTTACACTGCGGGCTATGGACTCCCTCCTTCAAAGGATGCTGTGTGCTGAGTATTCTACCCAATGTACTACATGCTGAGTCCTTCAAAGGGAGCTGTGTGCTGAGTCCTTTACACAGGGTGCTTTGTGCTATTTTTGGAAGTGGGCTGTGTGCTGAGTCATCCCAAAGGGTGCTATATTCTGAGTCCTTGAGAGGTAGTTATCCCCAACAATCACACACACACACAAACACAAACACACATACTCACGAGTGTCACCATGCACCTGTTTGGAGTGTAGTGGAGGGGGATGGAGGAGAGTCTACCCCAGCGGTGGGGCTGAGGGGAGATTCGATCCCCGGGCCGGTAGTGGGGTTGGGGGGGGGGAGTGCTGAGCTGAAGTAAGGCTGCAATTGCCAGGGTCTGGAAGCCTCAGGGCCCAGTCAGGCTGCTGTGGCCAGGGGTGAGGGGCGGGGCCCAGGGGAGGAGGGGACAGGACCCAGGGACCCACTTTGGTGGCAGCAATGGCCAGGGGCCCAAGGGGACAAGGGCGTGTGCACAGCAGGAGTGGGGTGGCCCAGGAGAGGAGTATGGGGCTGAGAGAGAGCAGAGAGAAGAGTGAGCATGAGCACAAGCAACAGTGGAAATGGCTTCAGTGGCTGGCGGCTGCCTAGATCATAGTGTGGGTCCTGGCTGGGAACATAAAGCATGTGGAACATTCATGCCAGGCACATTGCTGCGCACAGTCCCACAGAAGCACAGCAGCTATGGCGGCCCTGAGTCTGAGGTCCTGGTTAGGGGAGCACAGCACAGGCATTGGCTGCTGAGGCAGAGGCAGTGGCCACGGGGAAGAGGCCGTTGAGACAGCGGCAGTGGCTGAGGAGAAAGCGCAGAGGCTTCCCACAGCCCTGCCACGAGCCAGCAGATGTCCCTGCCCCCTCCCAGCAGCCCTGCGTCTCAAACATGGCGCTGCCGGCTGTGACCAGGGGAGCCTCTTGCAGTCACCCGGAAGAGAGGCCCACCCCTGGCCGACTTGTGGCCTGACTTAGTCGCAGCCCCGGGTCCTCAGACTCTGGGTGCGCACCTGGAGTTGCAGACTACAGCTTCTCCCAGCAGCACACGTGTGTGGCTGCCCTGCGGGCCCACACCCCAGGACCCCTGCACCCTGCAACCTCCCCTACTCTGCACCTTCCCCCCCACTCCCACTGACCAGGACCCGCGCCTCTGGCCTCCCCTCTCTTGTCCCACCTGCACCTCCCCCGTGCCCTACAATCCTCCTTGGCTCTGCCACAAATGCACCCTAGGGGTGGGGGTGGAGGTGGATGTCGACCCGAGGATCCCACCCCATCCATAGCGGCCAGTGTCCCAGGAAAAGGGGAGCTGCAGGGATGGGTGAGGAGGGGCTAACACAGAGCCCCTGTCTTGGAGCAGTTGGATCCACACAGCAGGACATCTGCACCCTTTCTCTCCTTGGTGGAAACTTGGTGGCTTTAGTCAGAGGTGGGGAGAAGCACCTCCACACCTGCTTTCTAGGGTCTTCTCCTTTTTACTGGGGAGGGGTGTGTTGGATGCAGAAGATAGGCCCCCCCTTTGTGAGCCCTTCTCTTCCGTGCTCAGTGACCCTTTCACCTGAGGATGTTCCCAGAAAAGCCCACTAGAGAGGTGAGAGCACTGTGGTCAGCTAGAAGGTGGATATTTGGTCGAAAAATGCACCTCCTCTCACAAACATACACTCGGCCTGTACCTCCAACCCCAGCTGTCAACAGTTCTGACTGGGTGATCACATTTCCCAGCTCTGCCAACCTCTGCTAGTGCTCCCAGTACATGTGGTCTCCTCATCTTCCCCAAGAATCTGCCAAGTCACCCAGAAGTATCTAGGCTGGAAGTAGGGAGTCCATCCAATTATATAGCCTTTAGGACCCCATCAAAGTCCCCAACAATGCCCCCACCCCAGGTCAGACACTTTTCTGTAGGCACCATGACCCCTGCTTTGTTTTCTGTCCAGGCTCTGAGAAGCCACCTGTCTCCAGACTCCACCCAGTGTCCTGGCCTAGGGTTTTGGTGAATGGGGAGTCAAGGCTGGTTGTTCCCAGGGGAAAGGGTCTGGCCCTGAAGAAAGGGGGAGGCAGGGTGGTTCTGCAAATTAGAGTATTATTTTCCTTGGGTGGGAGCACCTGGTTCTGACAAGGGAACCCCCATACTTGAGCTGGTACATCATCCAGATGAGAAACCAACAAACTCAGGAGAGGCACTGCTCTGAGTCTGTGTGAGAGAGAGAGAGAGAGAAAGGGAGAGAGAGAGAGAGAGAGAAAGAGAGAGAGAGAGTTCGTCTTTTTCATTCTACAGCCTGACTGTGCTCAGGTGAATGATCAGTTGGCAAATTGCTGGTGCTGCATGGATGAGTCGTCTGTCACTGGTTTGGATTTGTGTGTGTTTGTGTTTCTCTGTGTGTGTGTGTGTGTGTGTGTGTGTGTGTGTGTGTGTGTGTGTGTGTGTGTGTGTTGGGAGAGCAGGGAGATAAGAACAATGAAAATATATTTAAGTCACCCTGTCTAAAAAGAGCAAAAGCATTTTATTTGTTGTTCTTTATTCATTAATGCCCAGTACAAGCCCAGTCACATTTTTTGTTTTCTCTTTCACTGTTTCATGGCTCTGTTAGGAAAAGTTTCAGTAGATGTTCCTTTCCACCTCTTTCTTCTGCTTTCTTGCATCCCACAGTAGCTGCTGGGCCTACATGGGTCTCCTCTAGGAGGCCTGTGTGAACCACACACCAGAGTGGACACCTGCCCTTCTGTCTTCAGCCAGAAGGCTCGTGAGGCTACTGTGACCACAGCCGCACTCTTCCAGACAGACAGTCTGCTCTTGTGTGTATAGTGGGAGATAATTCAAGGTTGGGAATGAGTCTGCCAAACATAAACAGGGAATGAGATAGGTGGGAATAGGGCAGGGGCTGTGACAAACGATGTGACAGGATAAGAGGGTTCATCACAACGAGGATGAGAGGGGAATCTTATCCAGGGTATTGACAGTGTCCGTGGGCATCTGGGCAGGGGACTCCAGGCCCCCAATGGTGGCATGGATTCCCTCCTGGGGCAGTGCACTGGTGGGCACTCCTCCCTGAAGTCCTGCAAAGTCCAATCTGTGTCCTTCCTGGGCTGTTTCCAGCTGGTCATTGGTAGGCAAGTGTTTTCTCCCTGCTGGAGTCTGCTTGGGATCAGGACATGGCAGTTAGCTAAGGCCCTGTAAATGCCATTTTCTGTAACCTGTTGTAGGCTGTCTGCAAGGAAAAGGGGTCTACTGACTTTGGAACCCATTAAGTTTGATTGGGACAAGTGAAATGCCAGGTTTTCAGAGATTTTTCTTGAAGCTGGCAATTTCTACTAATGGCTGGGATTCTGGGTCAAATTAGATGGACCATTTCAGCCACCAAACAATGACATTCAAAGCAGCACAGGCAGAGTTCCCAAGCCAGATGGTCTGCTATGAATGTGGTGCCTTGACTGCCTTTCTCCGGCAGCTGCTGATTCTCCTCCGGCTTTCTCTAGGGTGATCACCACAGGCAAGGATGTCATGGGGAGCAGAGATTGTGACCTCGCCATCCACAGCCTGCCAGCTGTGAGCAGAGACAATTCCCAGCACCTGTACTGGACTCTGGGAGATTGAGAGACCCAGGACGCCTCAGGGATCCTTTCTCTGCAACATGAAACATGGGGGCTGGATGTGGTGGACCATCCTGTCTGACCCCAGGGAGTGGAGAGGAGGCCCCTTGAGCCGGGTGTTCACCTCAAGGCAACCTTAATCACAGCTAAGTGGGGAATTGAGTGCCACAGAGCTGGTTAGTGGCTGGAACTAGATCCTTGAGAAGATAGGCATCCCAGAGGCCCCTTAGAAACAAAACAGTTAAGTGCGGTGGCACCAGGAGGGTGGGAAGGGGGAGGAGGGAGAACTGTGGGAGAGCTACATCAGGCTTTACCTCCACCCAGGTTGCTTACCTGAATTGGATGGGACTTTTCTGTAGTATTGTCGTAGGCAGATGCTCATTTATTTATCCAACAAACTGTTACAGTGAGTGCCAGGTCGGGATGGGGGGGGATGGGTCATAGATGATGAAAGGTTCCAGTGCTGGTTCCACAGCACATGAAGAAATCTTGGTTTGAGCTGGCTGCTGGTGCTTCACACCTGTCATCCTAGCTACTTAAGAGGCTGAGATGGGAGGATTGAAGCTTCAGTCCCAGGTAGGAAAGCCTGTAAGACTCTTATCTCTAACTAACTACCAAAAAGAAAACGCCAGAAGTGGATGAGTGGCTCAAACTGTAGACTGTTGGCTTTGAGTTAAAAAGGCTCAGGGACAGCACCCAGGTTCTGAGTTCAAGAGGAGGAGTGACACAAAGAAAAGAAAGAAAAAGAGAGGAGGGAAGGATGCAGGGAGAAAAGGAGGAAAGGAAGAAAGAAGGGAGCATGCAAGCCTTGGTTTTGAGTCCCTGGATCAAGGGAGCCAACCATTCACAATCTCCGTGGGAACAGTTTCAGAGCCTAAAGCCAGTATGTGGGACCAAGCCACTGACTCCTTCATGACATCAGCAACTTCATGCCATCCATGATCTGTGAGGTGGTTGACTGCAGAGGGAAACAGCCTCAGGTAGACCCTAGGGCACAGGGTGGGTCACTGAGTTTCAATCTCCCCTGGCATACCAAGTTTATTTTCTGGTCAGATAAGAAGAAAGTGTCCAAGGGCTAGGGAGGTATAGGATGAGGGAGTGTCAAGAGGGGAGTGGCAAGGGATAAACAGGAAGTTGAGAGGTAGGAAAATCCCAGATCAGGTGTGTCAGGCCATTGGAACCATGACCTCACTTGACAATCTAGACCATCAGTGATACAGACTTCGACCCAGCCACATGGCTATTAAAAGTCCTGGCACTCTGGGTTCACCATTGACAACCTGGCTGTTGTCCGCTGCAGGATGCCTGTGCAGTATATCCTTGGGGAATTGGACTTTTGCTGGCTCAATCTGAAGATGACACCCCCAGTGTTCATTCCTTGACCAGAGACAGAGGTAAGCATGCCACTGGCACAGGACAGCCAGGGAATGAGGGCGGGAGTCAGACCCGTGTTGCCCAGAGACTTCCTCTAGGCGACTCTAGGGCCCCATGACTGCCATTCTCAGAGGTAGAGGTGGGTCTCTTTGCTGGCTCAGCCTTTAGTCTAGATGGCAGATATGGGATTCAGAGAAGGCTGACTGAAGGTCGAGGCTGGTGGGAAAACCAGAGCCACTGGGCTCTGAGCAGGGTTGTTTTTTGAGGATACTCACAACCCAGGAACATTCCTGGGATGGATTGGCCCTTTTCTCCTTCCTGAAAGAGAGGGACCTAGAGCTCTCCAGTCTCTATCCCTTGGCTGAGAAATCCATACATTCCCATATCCTGTGGTTGGATAACTAGACCTCACCTGACTGCCCAGTGTCGAGGCAGGACAATGAGAGATGTTGAGTCCTTGATGAGGTCACGGGATCCTCAGTATGAGATTGTACTTGAACGTCCTGACTTGGTGCATGGTTAGTCCCATCTAAGACTGCCATGATATAGGACATAGAATCTAGAGAATCAGAGCAGGATAGGGTCTATTCTGTGAGTCTTGAGTATTATGTGTGAGCTTTGAGCTCCTGTATGCTCACCTGCTTCCCTTTCTTGGGTGGGTCTATGCTAGAAAAAGCTTAGAACTAGGGCCTGTGTCACATCCCTTGTTTTATGCTCAAAGCTAGCACTCTACCATTTGAGTCACAGCTCCACTTGCAACGTTTTTGGGTGTTTAATTGGAGATAAGAGTTCTCAATGACTTTGCTGCCAAGTGTGGCGTCCAACTGCAGTCCTCAGATCTCCGTCTCCTCAGAGGATAGGATGACAGCCATGAAAAAGCATCTTTGGTCGGGTGCCAGTGGCTCATGGCTGTCATCCTAAGTACTCAGAAGCTGAGGTCTTAGGATCACGGTTCAAAGCCAGCTTGGGAAGGAGAGACCCTCAGACTCTTCTCTCCAATAAAGCACCAGAAAACCTGAAGTGGTGCTGTGCCTCTAGTAGTAGAGTGCTGGACTTGAGCTGAAGATCTCAGGGAAGCACCTAGGCCCAGAGTTCAATCTCCACAACCAACAAAAAGAAAGTAATGCATCTTTGCCTGCAAAGGACAGTGGAGGTATGTTTGTGTGTGTGTGGGGGGGGAGGGATGGGAGACACCTAGCGCGCCGCTCAGTCTACGTTTTAAATGGATTGCACCAAACTCTTAGTCCATGGCAGCCCATTCTTGACCACAGGTGAAGCTCTGGGTTGTATATCGACCATCAGACCTCAGTCTCCTCACGGGACAATTGTGAGGAAACAAGGGATTAATAAAGAGGGATCTCTCGAGCAGGACCAGCACAGAGGGAGCATCTGTCAGATACGGTTCTCAACAATTCTGTGAGCATATGACAGGAAGTTACCCAGAAAAAGCTCAGATGGGGTCTGTTATTAATCATGCAACAGGTGTGGGATTATGAAACAAAACATGGCTGTTTTTCATCATTACCCTATTCCCATGAGGAAGGGGATCCTTCAATGCATTCAGTTTTGCAGCTGGGGAAAATGAGGCATGGAATAGCCAGGTGACCTACTCATGACCTCCAGCTGACAGGAAGCTTGGCCTGACTTCTCTGCCATGCTTCCTAGGACAGTGGGTGTTATTCAGTCCACTTCTTGTGTTGGGAAATCCACTTCTTGTCATTCGTAGGGCTTGAATTCTGGGCATGGATGCTGTCCCCGAGCTCCTTAGATCAAGGCTAGCAGTCTGCCACATGACACAGCATCACTTACAGTTTTCTGTTGGTTCTTAGAGGATAAGATTCTCACAGACATTCCTGCCAGGGCCCGCTATGAACCATGATCTTCACATCTCAGCCTCCTGTGTAGTTAGGATTATATGCCTGAGTCACCAGCACCTGTCTTAAGTGTAATTCTGTCCCTCTCTTCCTCTCTCCCTCTGTCTCTGTGTGTGTGTGTCTCTCTCTCCCTTTCACTCTCTCTCTCTCTCTTTTGCTCTCTCTCTCCCTCTCTCTCTCCCTCTCTCTTTCTCTCTCTCTTAGGAATTGGTTGAATGGGTGCTGGAGGAGGTGGTCCAGCATCCCCATGTGCCTGGAACCCAAGGTGGCCCTCTCATTCTGGAGGTGGGCTGTGGGTCAGGAGCTGTTTCATGCAGCCTGTTGAACCAGCTTTATGAGGTAAGCCCCTCTGTACCCCGGCTAGACCGTGATGGTTATTCATTGTCCATCCCATGAGTCCTTCCCCACATCCCTCTGCTACACCGTTGAAGGAAAGTGGATGAGGAGGTGTCGCCTTGTCCCCCTGCCTAGCACAATCCCATGCCTCTGACCCATACCCCCACCTATCTGGCTAGACCCTGGCTATAAGACCATGAAAACACTCCGTGTCTACTACCCTTTGCTGCGGAGTTTCATTTCGGTGAGGGGGGGGGGTACAGAGGAAAGACCCCAGACCTGATAGCTCCCAGGGGACATTTGTTCTTGTGACAGCCAAGTCATTGCTGTGGATAAGGAAGAAGCCACCATCAGATTGACCCAGAACAATGCTCAAAGATAGGTAGGCTGTTGAATTATCAAACCCACTCTTGTCTGCTTCCTACTCCCAACAAGGAGGTGCAGTGTGGGTGGCCCGGCACTGGGCCTAAGGGATTATAAATGGATGGTGGCAGTCAGGAGCTCATGGCTCCCACCCATCATCTTGGCTGCTCAGGAGGCTGAGGTCTGATGGTCATGACTCAGAGCCAACCCAGGCAGGAAAGTCAGTGAGATTCTTATCTCCCATAAAATATCTCCCTCCCCAAACCCACACACAAGCCAGAGGTGGTGCTGTGGTCAAGTGGTAGAGCCTCAGGCTTGAACAAAAGAAGCTCAGGGATAACACCCAGGCCCTGAATTCTAGCCCTAGGACCAACACAATCATAAAATAAATTTACAGTATACACCTTTTATATGACTACCAAGAAAGATGGATTCTGTCTTCTTGCTGGTACTTGTAGCCAAAGGTAAGGGGCTCCCCTTGAGGTTCCCCTAAACCTCTCCTTCTTTTCTTTATCTGTCCAGGCTTCAGTTGCAGGACAGAATTTGAATCATCCTTCTGGATGTGACCTTAGGTACCTTCTCTCACCCACCTTCCTTGTGGTCAGGATTCTGAATGCACTCCCTGCTGGAAGGATGAGGCACCGCAGAGTTGAGGGTAGGTATCCCAGACACTCACACACACACACACACACACACACACACACACACACACACACACACACCTTAAGCCAATTCAGACTAGCCTTTTCCAAAGACACTTTATCTCCTTGGATTGACTGACTTAGGAGAGGACTTTGATCGCCTGTAACTGATTATTTTAACTTGGGCTTGCTAGTTGACAGTTGATAAATAGGAGCAAATAAAAGCATTTGGTGCCCGTCACCTGGGGCTCAGGCTCATGCCTGTCATCCTGGCTACTCAGGAGGCTGAGATCTGAGGATCACAGTTTGAAGCCAGTCATAAGCTGGAAAGCCCATGAGACTCTACTCTCCATGGAACCACGAAAGAGCAAGAAGTGGAGCTGTGGCTCAAGTGGTAGAGCACCAGCCTTGAACAATAAAACTCAGAGAGAAAGCTCCCAGATCCTCAGTTCAAGCCCACACAAAGAAATGGCCCCATCTTGTTGCCCACAGATTGCCCGGGCCTTGAGCCCCCTCTCATGGAGTGTTATACAATACTTGTCCCTGGGTGGTATATCAGGGCTGTCAGAAATCCGGTGCTGGAATCCAGGTCTTCCTTTTCGTGCACTCTCAACCCACACTGAATGGAAGGCAGAGCATGACAAGGCCAGCAACCTGCACAGTGGAGACTCGCCAGCTCTGCCTAGGTGATCGGAATGGGCTTCTTGGAGGCAGAACTTGAAAAGGGGGTCTTGCTTAACAAGGAGGATCTGACAGGAAGCACAGAGATCAAAGGTGCTGAATATGATGGACAACATGTTTAGCCAGGGATGCTGGTGAGAGACTCAGTGTGGATGTGTGAGCCTTGGTATAGATATGCGAGATTGTCCCGAGACAGGCCTGAGGGGTCGCAGAATAAAAGCTATCCAAGGCTGGGACTGTGTCTTAGAGGTAGAGCGCTCATCTAGCACACAGGAAAGCATGGGTTCGATTCCTAGGTCCTGCATACACAGAAAAGGCTGGAAGTGGCACTGTGGCTCAGGTGAAAGAGCGCTCCCCTGGAGACAAAGAAAGTGGGTGACAGCGCCAGGGCCCCGAGGTCAGGCCCCAGGGCTGTCACTATAAAACAGTTCTCCCAGGGACCTTGGTGACAGGTGGCTGACTATGCCCTAAAGCTCTTAGTAGATCAATCCATGCTTTCTGTCTCCATTGACAGAGGGGAGTTGGACACTCCTTCTGCCCTCGGCACCCCTGGATCCAGTTATCAGAAACCTTCCCAAAGTCTTCCACTGGGACATAGAGCAGCTGGCCCCAGAAATCCTCAGATATTGGTTGGGTTGGGCAGGAGGATATAGGGCAGGCCCCAGAACTCCTAGTGAGTCTGATCTGCCCTGGATGACCAGGCAATCCAGAGGAAGCAGATGGGAGCTTAGAGACGGCTACTGGTATGAAGCGGGCCCTTTAATTCCCATGGCCCCACCCAGATTCTGAGCCTTCCTTTGCTCTCTCTGATGGAGATGGAGGGGTGTCTAGGTGGTAGCATCTAGAGGAGGACTAGGTGGAAATTCTGAAGGACTAGATACCTTACACCATGAGCTGGTGTCTCACTCCTGTCATCCCACACCTGCCATCTTGGCTGCTCAGGAGCCTGAGATCCAGAGGATATCTTTTCCCAGCACAGGCAAGAAAGTCCTACAAGAGCTTCATCTCCAATCTCCAACCGGAAGTGGCACTGTGGCTCAAGTGGTAGAGCACTGGCCTGGAGGAAAATTAGTCATCAGGGACAGTACCCAAGCCCTGAGTTCAAGCCCCTCAACCAAAAAAAAAAAAAAAAAAAAAAACAAGAAAGAAAGACACCCCTTCCTTGCTTGCAAGGGATGGTGAAGTAGTGGGGTTGCTGGGGTTGGGAGACCAGATGCTGGCCTCACTGTACAGACATTTCTAAGAATTCTCCAGGTTTGCCCCAGTGTGAAGCCATAGCAGGGTGGGTGGTGCCTTACCAAGAACTCCAGAGGTCATGGCCTGTGGCAGGCAGGGAGTGGGTGAATGGGAGCAGGGGTGGGATGGTAGTGTCAATTATATGCTCTCCATCCATGGAAGAATGGTTTTGGATGCTGGTGACAAAGTCTGAATTGAAGGGTTGCATGTGGTTTGTGGCCTGATGAGTTGGGTTTCCTCTGTGTCTAAGAAGGTGGCTGAAGCCGGTCACTGCCAGTGGCTTATAACTGTCATCGTTGCTACTCAGGAGGCTGAGATCTGAGGATCGCGGTTCAAAGCCAGCTTGCACAAGAAAATCTGTGAGACTTTATCTCCAGTGAACCACCCGAAAGCCAGAAGTGGTGCTGTACCTCCAGTGGTAGAGCGCCCACCTTCAGCTGAAGAGCTGAGGGACTGCGTGCAGGTCTAGAATTCAAACCCCATGACCTACAACCAATAATAAGGTAGCTGAGTTTTGGTGTGTACAGTTAGGAAATGCCAAGATGTGTTATGAGCCATTCCAGATGTGTGAGATGTCCTGAGATTTGTCTACACTTGGTCTGAGGATGGTAGTGACATCTTCTTGGGTGTGGGATGTTCAGGGTGCTCAGAGACTCTTAAGACCTTGGGTTAACATTTTGCGATCGTGGTCTCAGCACTGATGAGGCTTATCTGCAAGAGTATAGTTGTACATAAATTCCTCAGCCTAAATTTAGCCACTGTTCAAAAATGTTTATATCTTTATCTGTCACCCATCAGAGCTTAAACATGAGTATAAAGTCTAAGGAAAATGATAAGGTAAGAATTTTGCTTTTTTGTATATAATGTAAATAAAAATGCAGCATAGAGTAACTCATTGGTCTAAAGTCAACCTATTTCTGTAAAACATTTAAAGCATTTCCTTACAATGTGTATTATTCTCAAGAAGGGAATGGGGAATGTGAGAAGAGGACTAAACAGGTATTGTCTTCAAATATACATACTTTGGATTTACCTCTTTATTTTGTTATAGGCATTTTTGATAAAAACTGTTTGAATAATTGATTTCCTGGTCAGATATTATATATCTTAGTTGCATAAACCAAACTACATTCAGAAAATGGTCTATACTAATTAAGTAAAGGAAACATATTCAATAAATAGCAAAAAGTATATAGCTATGGGGTAATATTTTGATGAGCACATTGGAAATATTCTAATGTAATAATTAAGTTGAACAATTTCACATTGACAGTAGTTAACTGGAATAATTTAAATGAACAAAACCTATTTCTCCTTTTACTTTATCAGGGAAATATCTGAGCAAAAAATGGAAATTAACATATGAATCTATAACAACTGGAATTAAATTTTGCCTTTTTATTAGCAAATATTAATTTCACAAGGTATTTTATTGTGTTATACACATACGTCCATATAATGTAGCTTGCTAAATTTTATTCCTTTTATTAATTTCATTAGCCTATTTTTATAGTTATGTTTTATTATGTCATCATACTAACTTATGAAATATTTGAACATATTTACTCCACAGTATTTCTCTTCATCTCCTCTTACTTTTTTCCAAATTTAATCAGTTCCATCTATTACACCTGGGTTATTCATTTTATTTTCTGGGTCTAGAGTCTGCATATGAGAAATCTAGTATTTGTTTTTCACAGTATGGCTTATTGCTTTAATATGAATGTTTCCAGTTCTATTTTCTTGAAGATAATATGATTTCATAATTATGTGTGGCTAAATAGTACCTCATTGTGTATATGTATATATATATATATATATATATATATATATTACAATTTCTTTCTTCAATGAGTGATTAAGGAACATGTAGGTTAATTCTGTAGTTATTTATTTTTTATGTGGGAGAAGGAAGGATGTAAATAATGATGCTTGGAATGAGAAACATGCTCTTTAGGCAGGCACTCTAATATTTGAAACATCCTCTCAGCTGCTCTTTCATCAGTATTTCAATAGTGTATTAAATTTAAAAAATAAAATTTAATTACTTTTGCAAAGGTGTTTTTTTAGTATCATATTATTTTTTATTACAATGTTACGTTTACTATGTCATGTGAGGATGAAAATCTAGGCATGTTTGTATATGTAGCTGACTCGAAGGAAACAATGTATACGAGATACAGGATTCAAATAAAAGTTTGAGACCTATAAGTTGCTAAATTGATGTATATGTCCAGTTTGTGGTGTGTGGTTTCAAGATCACATTTTGGTAGGTTTCATACCAAGTAAGTAGGTGTTTCTAATCCAAAATTGTAAGGAATAAAATAATCATTGTCTTGGTACTCCAGACATTGAAATAAATGGAAAAAATGATTGAAAGTATGATGGATCAGTAATAAGCCTTTAGACACACTACATTTTCCCCAAAATCTTCAGATGTACTCTTTGGACATTAATTACAAATATATTTATAAACATATAGATAAAATATGATCTTATATATAAATATATGTATATATTATAAATATATCATATATATATATTAAATGTATATCATAAATATTGATTTATATTTAAATGTAATTCATCTCATCATTTATACATATATATATATATATATATATATACATACATATATATATATACATACTTTTTTTTTTGGTCAGTCTTGGGACTTGAACTCTGGGCTTGGGTGCTGTCCCTGTGCTCTTCAGCTCAAGGCAAGAGCTCTACCACTTGAGACATAGCTCCACTTACAGTTTTCCGGTGGTTTATTGGAGATAAGAATCTTATGGAATATCCTGCCTGGGCTGGCATTGAACTGTGACCCTCAGATCTCAGCCTCCTGAGTAGCTAGGATTATAGGCATGAGCCACGGGCTCCCGGCTATATTTACATCTGAGAATTGTTAGTGGAACAAAGGGTACAGAAACTATTATTCTTATTGAGAAATGACTTCACACTGGCAGGTATAATTATAAGAAAAACGATAAATATTCACAGTGGCACAAAAATCCCTTAGTTGCCTAGCAAGACAGCATGTTTTTCCAGACACTGCATGTGGTGTGAGCGGTGTGCAGCCCAAGCGACTGTAGAAGATATTGGACCCTAAACAAAACTGACAATTGCATGAACCCAGTCCTCTATGACAGATTTAGCCAGGCCTATCTTGCAGATTCTTGTTAGGGACATGATGAAAAATTTATAGTTTAGTTGTGGTTACAGAACTCTTTTACACATGTCACTCAGCCATTAACTATATTTAACATATTTCTTTTTACTCTAACTTATATTTTCATGGCTAAGGAAACTGCTTTTTGTTTGCGAAAACTTGGCTCTTCACAACATAGACATGGGTTTTTCATCCTTTTGAAATTACCGTCTGCATAGTGTTCTATGAGATGAGCTTCTCTTTGCAATATCATCAGAATAAACTTACTCTGATTCAAACTTGGACAACAGCTACCTTGTTCTCTCTCCTAGAAAACCAACTGTATAGACTTCTTTATGTGTAAACAGACCCTCATTTACTTGCAAAAGTCTGTCAGTGAGTCAAACCTAAATGACCCAAGTGAGGTGAATTCCTCTCTCATGCTTACTTTACATTAAAAATGGTAAGAACTGTTCAGCAATGCACATACTTTTTAATGTGAAGTGTGACTCCTATTTTCCACAATGTGAATCAAGCAGAGGAATCAGTTTAAGATGTGAAAGAGACTTACAAAGAGTCTTGGACTTTGAAATTTTCCCGGGGTATGAATTTTTGGAGAAATATCCCTTTTCAAAGACAAAGGACTCAGTTTTTTTTTATATTGTGTTGGTACTGGGATTTGAACTTATGGCCTTGAGCTCTATCTGGGCTTTAATTCTCAATGTTTGCTCTATACCACCTGAGCCACACCTTCACTTCTTCCTTTTACCACAAGTGGAGAAAAGAATGTCTTAGGTTTATCTACTTAAAATAGCTTGGAATTGCAATTGTCAAATTTGAACCTACTGTGTATCTAGGTGTAAGCCACTGGTGCTATGCTAGAACTCACTTCTTAAGAATAAATAATCACAAAAAGAGGAGAAATAAATATTTGTTCAATTATTTATGTGTGGTCTGATAAACCAAATCACTTGCTACTGGAAAAGAAAAGGAGAGAAGATAGAGATTGATATGGAGGAAAGAGAGACAAAGAAAGAAGGAATGGAAGGGTAAATGAGTGGAGGGGAGTAAAGGGGAGGATATGAGAAGAGAGGGCAGCTGAGTAGAATTGTCTACTGCTCACTAAGGTATTGTTGGACAATCAGTACCTTTGCATTTATGTAGCCAAAGCTTTATATTTTTGGTAGTAAGCTGAGATATAAGATACCAATTTACAGGTAGTAACCTGTTAGTGTGCTTCCTCCTGCACCAAGGAAGCCACAGTTCAGTTACTGTTACAGAGAAGGCAAGAGTAAGCAGTTTAAGTTATACTGAGAAACAATAATTGACATGCCAGGAATGCTCCCTTGTATGGTGAAGTCAAGCATCACTCTTGTTCCCTGCTCCAGTCTTCCTCTCAACAATAATAGCAGAAACAGAAGAGGAAGGAGATATCTGAATAATGATCATTTCTCTGTTTACCCTCATCCCTTGGCCTCTCAAACAATAAAGCCAAAGGAGACTTAACCTGAACTAGTGGGGAAAATGGGGGGAAAAGTGCAGTCTAACATATTGTGAAACTTTTAAAATAATTGGGGCAGGATTTCAAATACTGAAATAAAACTTTTTAAATTATTAATAAAAAGTTACTAGAAATTTATTGAAAATTTAGGGCTCACTACATAGTGGAATCTGCATAATTAAAACTGACTCATGCTCCTATCATCAGAAATTGAAGATCGTCCTTAAACATAGACTGCTGAAGTGATAAGCATGGAAATTCATGATGGATAGCATAATGCTAAGAGCATGGAAATTATTTCCTTTCCATCTTCAGTATGTAGAGAAGAAAAAAACTCTATAGGATGGCTCTGAAGGTGCAATTCTAAATTTAGGACAGAAGGTGAATAGTAAAAGAGACCTATCTCAGCCATTCAGAGATTAGAAATGTGGAGAAATATACTCATTTATGTGGTCAAACATGGAAGAGAGGATGTGGCAAGCCCATAGCCAAATGCCAAAGGTAGAGATATTTAACAAAATACCATGAAGTTGAAACAAGTCTTAAAAGGGGATCTTGGCTTAAAGGGAGTAGGGCAGAAGGCTGGAGAGTGAAATGGCGGACTAATACAGTCATAACACTCAATGTACATATGTGAGACTATAAGTAGGAAATTTGAAGGGATAGGTGGGTTTGGGGTAAGGGAAGGAAGAAAAATGGAAAATTTGACAATGATCCAGATGCACTGAACATTGAAATGCACATACACTCTATTCAACACTGACATGAGGAAGTGAAACCCCTTTGCACAACTTGCTACAGATAAAATTTTTTTAAGTTTTAATATTAAGAGACCAGAAGCATAAACCTTCAGAGGTAAATAAGAGGATAGTATTGACATATTGTTGAGGCTTGTATTCCTTTCAATATACAAAATTTAATAAGTATCAAGTCTTCTGCAAATTGCTAAAACCGTAGAGAATCAAATTCCAATATTCCTTCATTTCCAATAAAAATAAATCTTATAGACCTTTAGGTTTCTCAGTTGTCTCTAAATATCTTAATGTAATGCATTGGAACTAATTTCATTCAATATTTAAGTTTAAATTTTAAATACTAAATGCTTTTAAAATCTTCTCACTTATGCACAGGTATGGATAGATAACTGATGTGGGCAGAATCAGAATTATTCAGAAGGTTACAAATGGATGCTTACCTGGTTTTCTCTCTGATGGGTCATAGAAGACAGACTGTCCTAATTGGAAAAAGTTAGCCTTCCCAGATTTTCTACATATAAACACTCCATCAACATTTTGTTATTAGAGGATTATTCAAGATTAGCTATATGTTGATTGATAATGACAGAGCATGACAGAAAGGAGAGGGAAAACCATCTACACTTCAGTGAGGTTCTGACTTGTGCTTCACAAAGTGTTATGAAAGCTCTCCATGAGAAATCTAGCAGCTGAATTTCTAAAAAGTCCTTGGATTGTTACACTTTCTGATAATGTCTCAATTCAAGTACTTCTCCTTAGAGTTCCATACTATTCAATGATGCTGTATTAGCTCCTTGTTACAATTTGCAGACCGGTCTTGGTGATGAAATTTGTGCTTTTCAAAATTGCTCTCCCAATTCCATCCACAAACTGCAGACAAAATTTATCTGAAAAAAATTGTATCTGTTGATAGTGCATATAATTTTATGTTTCATTACAAAGATAGAATGTAGTAAAAATTTTCATAGCAATTACTCTGCACTAGCTTGTGGGCAGATTCTAAAGTAAATAATATACTGTGTTCATGTAGAGAATTTGAGTATCCAAAGTTTTCATAGCCTCTGGTCCTAAAACCAATACCTTACGGATATTGAGTGACAAATACAAATTCCTATAGGTACAGAAGTTTTCCTTGTATCTTTTTAACATATATTTTTATTGTAAATATACTGTACATAGGGGTTACAGTTACCTAAGTAAGGTAATGAGTACATTTCTTCTTGAGCATTGTTACCCCATCATTTGTTTTTCCTCTACCATAGTTTTCCTTCACACATCCCCAACTTCCCCATTCACCCCCACTCTGATAGACTGTGTTGTACATCTCATTGTTAAAATGGGTCAACCTGTATCCTTTCCTTGCATCTTAAATGAAGAAGTGATGGCTTGATTTTTGCTGATTCTACTTGTGTTGACACACCTAAAATCACTTGCCAAGGCCAAGAGCACATAAATGAAACGCCAGCATTTTTTTTTCACTTGGTATAATTGTGTTCTACACATTTGTTGACAGGTTACAAATTATTCTCAAACTTTAAAACATTAAAAATATTTTCTTAAACAACTGGTTTTTCCCCATCTCCTCCACAAGTTATATTGACATCAAATATAGTGAAAGCAGGGGTTATACTGTGGGGGAGGGACATACAAAGCAACAAAGAGGGGGGGAGGGGGGAGGCTGGGAAGGGATGTGAAGGGTAAACCAAAGGAGGAGGCTGCAATGCTTGGTAAGAAATGTACGCATTATCCTGCCCATGTAATTGTAATCCCTCTGTACAGTATGTTCACAAATAAAATTAAATTAAATTAAAAAAATATTTTCTTTTTTTCCTTATTTTCTTAGCCAGGAAATCAGCAAGACCTCAGTCAGCATTTCTCACATAAGACTTTTCACATGGGTTGGTTAAATGTATATGTTGAATCCAGTCTTCTGAGGATTCCCTCATCTGCTTAGGAATTGATGCTGGCTGTTGGAAAAGAGTTCAAGTAAGGATGCCATTTAAAGCTTTATAACTTTATTCTTTACCAGGGTATTCTCCTGCTGCTTTGGTTGTTGAGAGTGTCTACAAGAACAAGCATTCTGTGGGGAGCAAGGAAACACCATATGACCTTTACTTACTGAGATTTCTGAGTGATTTGCTATCACTTGTACCACATTTTGCAAATCGAATCTGTCAAAAACTACCAATTTTAAGAGATAAGAGGAGTGGTAAAAGTATTCTGAGAGACAAATACATCTTCAACATATTTGGTTCCAAGCATTCCACTCAAGGCATATTCAACAACTATTGAAACTTGTGTTGTCTGTAACTATGTGTCTTTCTCCATGTGTGCATGTATACATGTGTATATGTATACGTGTACTTGTGTGTATAGTAACATACCTTTGTACATATATAAGGGCATAAAAACATATATATGCATATATAAATAAATATGCAGATATAAATATGTGTATATATATATATATATATATATATATATATATATATCAGTTGTTCAGTGACTTAACCTATACTTCCAGCACATTGTCATTCTCACAAAGTGTACATGATAAATTGCTCCTAGGATCTGTGCTCTATGATGGGCATCCTTTGTACTCACTTCTCACATTCCTTTGTTTTTCATCCCTGTGAGCAACTTCGGTCTACTTTCCATAGGATAGCTTTGTTTTCATTATATGTAGTTACTAACTGATAATAAAAGAAAAAGGTTGTTTGTAAAAGAAAAAGAAATTCTTTTTGGGTCCAGTTGTGGGGCCTGAACTCTGGGCCTGGGTGCTGTCCCTCAGATCTTCAGCTCAAGGCTAGCACTCTACCACTTGAGCCCCAGCGCCACTTCCGGCTTTTTTCTTATGTGGTGCTGAGGAATCGAACCCAGGGCCTCAGGCATGCAAGGCAAGCACTCTACCACTGAGCCACTATCCCAGCCCCAAGAAAAAGAACTTTTAGGTCACAGGTCACAGTATCTTATCCATCCCAACAATTTTTATGAGATAAAATTTATAATAGTAATAAAATGAAAAGGAATTCCTAGATTTGCTGTTTTGCCATTTTGAATGGCAAAGAATAATATCATGTAACTGTTATAACTCTTAAAGAATGCAAGGGTAACTGATGGTCGCTATCATGTTCCCACAAAACCAGTGGATACTGAAGGAATAGTAGACCAGCCGAAATCCTAAGTACCAGACATGGAGCATGAAAGAGAAAGAGAGGAAATGGGAGAGATTGAAAGAGAGAGAAATATCATAATACTGGAAGTGCATAACAGATAAACAAGAGCTGTATGAGAATATTCATACTGCTATCTTTAAACTCTACATGTACATTTGAAGGCATTTGATGTATGATAACCCATCAACATGAAATATAAAGTTATTTTGATAAAAATAAAAATAACTCAGAAGAAATTATAAATGCAAAAACAATTTTCACAGAAGCAAACTCTCAGAGATATTTCATGACTTTGAAAAGGATAAAGTGGCTGAAGTTAGTATAAATTTAGAAGTTCAATTCACAAAAATATAAAAATATATTTATATATTTCCTTATATAACCCAAAGCAGAAAGCAAATGTTGTTTAGATGGCTTTTTTTAAAACACAGTCTCTCAGGTGCTGGGAAGGTGGCTCAGTGGTAGAGTGCTTGCCTTGCATGCATAAGGCCCAGGGTTTGATTCCTCAGCACCCATAAGCAAAAAAGATGGA
This sequence comes from Dipodomys spectabilis, assembly GCF_019054845.1. Lineage (NCBI taxonomy): Eukaryota > Metazoa > Chordata > Mammalia > Rodentia > Heteromyidae > Dipodomys > Dipodomys spectabilis. The sequence continues at coordinate 4,765,732 of NW_024870984.1, forward strand.
AGTGGTGCAATGGTTCAAGTGGAAGCGCTAGCCTTGAGCTGAGTGACAGCACCCAGGCCCCAGAGTTCATGCCCCATCACCAACAAAATCAAAATACAAAACAAAACAAAACACAGTCTGTCACGTTTTGTGGCCTCAACTCTGTAATACCACTGCTTCAGCCTAGGGCTAAGATATTAGGTGTGAACATTTATCAACACTCCTGATTCAGACTCTATTTTTTAATACATATTTTGTTCTTAATTTTCCTCTTTGTAAATTAACATGCACCTATAAAAATTGGTTTGGCCATCCAAGTAACCTTCTCAAAGCACCTCCTAATGATGACTTACAAAAGGTTGTACAAGGGCTGGGAAGGTGGCTCAGTGGTATAACGTTTGCCTTGAATGCCTGAAGCCCTGGGTTCGATTCCTCAGCACCACATAAGCAAAAAGAAAAAAGCCGGAAGTGGCTCTGGGGCTCAAGTGGCAGAGCACTAGCCTTGAGCTGAAAAGTTGAGGGACAGGGCCCAGGCCCAGAGTTCAGGCCCCATGACTGGATGCCCCCCCCAAAAAAGTTGTACTATATGTCAACAAGTAAAGCGATGCTACAAATAAAGAAAACCAATAACTAAATATTAATTAATAAAATAAAAAACATCAGTGTTTTAACTATTTGAAATATGCTACATATTAGGTTTTACTATTTTCTCATATTCTTGTACATTTAACACTGACTAAGGTTGTGATGTTCAACAAGAGTTTTATAGAATATGAGCAGTCTTTAAAGTTTCCCACTAAGATTACTATTTATGGCACATTTCATTATTTGTTTATGGCTTATATCATCATTTTTCCTCATTAACATATAAACTAAGGAAGCCCTAAAGTTTTAACAGAAACTGTGTAGTAAACAAAGTGTGAACTCTTTATTCTGCTTCTTTACACAAAACTTTGTGACTTCTCATTAATAAAATTTCTCTAAATTCTGAAATGTACATACTTAGTAGGATATGTCTGCTATTATAACAGCTTAAATACTTTATAGAAAAGTTTTATACTTGCCAAACAGTCCTAATTTTGGAATATATAAACAAATTCCCAAAATTAAATATATTTAAAACATTAAAACTTTTAACAAACCTTAACACTTGCTGCAGTGTTCATTATGACAGGTGTCTTGTACAGAATAGTTGAATTCCTCCTCCTATACGTTTCTTGAATAACAAACATATGGAATTATTTTGTTTTTGACATGTCAATCTTGACTTTATTCTTAAATGTGTGCTTATGTAAGAAATGTATGGTTCTACAACTGCCCATGAAATAAGTTGGCTAAAGACTTAAAGAGAAACTTCTCTGAAGAAGAAAGAAGGATGGCCAATAGACACATGAAGAAATGCTCAACCTCTCCAGCCATAAAAGAAATGCAAATCAAAACAACATTAAGGTACCACCTCACCCCAGTTAGAATGGCAAAAATCAAGAACTCTAATATCTAATAACAACAGATGCTGGAGGGGATGTGGATAGAAGGGAACCTTACTTCATTGTTGGTGGGAATGTAAACTTGTTCAACCACTTTGGAAAGCAGTATGGAGGTTCCTCAAAAGACTTCACATAGAGCTCCCCTATGACCCAGCAATCCCACTTTTGGGCATTTACCCAAATGTTTACAAACAAGACCACACTAAAGCTACCAGCACAACAATGTTTATTGCAGCATTATTTACCATAGCTAAGATATGGAACCAACCCAGATGCCCCTCAGTAGATGAATGGATCAAGAAAATGTGGTATATATACACAATGGAATTCTATGCCTCCATCAGAAAGAATGACATTGCCCCATTTGTTAGGAAATGGAAAGGCTTGGAAAAATTTATATTAAGTGAAGTAAGCCAAGCCCAAAGAAACATAGGTCCCATGGTTTCCCTTATTTGCAATATCTAGTATATGTATGAGTCAAGCAAAAAAGGTCAGATAATGTGATGTTAGGAAAATGAACCCTTAGATATGTATTTAAATGTTTATTTTCTTTCATGCATTTGTTTCTTATGCATTTATAAGATTATTTCTTTGTTGCTTTGTATGTCCCTCCCCCACAGTATAACCCCTGCTTTCACTATATTTGATGTCGGTATAATTTGTGGAGGAGATGGGGAAAAACAAGTCATTTAAGGATACAGGTGGACCCGTTGCAACAATGAGAAGTACAAGTTGTCATGTCGAGAACGAACTTTACAACTTTGGTGCGGGGGGAGGGGGGAGGAGAGGATTGGGTGGGGGAGGCTTGGGGAGGAGGCTGGGAAGAGATGTGAAGAGTAAACAAAGGAGGAGGCTGCAATGCTTGATAAGAAATGTACTCATTATCTTGCCCGTGTAATTGTAACCCCTCTGTACAGTATGTTCACAAAAAATAAAAATAAAAAAGAAATATATGGTTGCAAAATTTTACAACAATTCTATTGAACTTCCTTTTTTTGAATTGTGTAGTTTAAAAAAATCAATTGCACTTTAGACATAAAAAATATTCTGTGCTCAATTCAGCATCACATACACTCACATTGGAACGATACAGAGAAGATTAGAATGGCACCTGCACAAGGATGACATGCAAATTCGTGGAGCGTTCCATATTTTTACAACAGATGCTAGGGGGGATGTGGCCACAAGGGAACCCATACAGCATTGTTGGTGGGAATGTAAACGTGTTCAACCACTTTGGAAAGCATTATGGAGGTTCTTCAAAAGATTCCACATAAAGCTTCCCTTTGACCCAGCAATCCCACTTTTGGGGATTTACCTAAATGACCAAAAACAAGACCATACTAAAACTACTATCACAACTATGTTTTATTGCAGCATTATTTATGATAGCTAAGATATGGAACCAACTCAGATGTCCCTTCTGGATGAATGGATCAAGAAAATGTGGTATATATACACAATGGAATTCTATGCCTCCATCAGAAAGAATGACATTGCCTCATTTGTTAGGAAATGGAAAGACTTGTAAAAAATTATATTAAGTGAAGTAAGCCAGGCCCAAAGAAAATTGCCAGTGGGTTTACAAAGTTGTGTTTAATACCACTTCTATGCTGGCTTAATGCTTTGTAAACAGAAGTCATTAGAGAAATGCAATTCAAAATTACTATGATACTACTTCATAACTATTATAACCCTCATCAAAAAAATCAAAAGAACCAGGTGTGGTGGTAAAGGCTTGTAATTCGAAGCATTTAGGAGGTTGGAGTAAAAGGATTTGGGTCTGAGGTCATCTTGGGTCCTGCACACAGTAAAAACCTGCCCTTTTAAAAAAAACTCAAAAGGTAATAATGTTGGCTGGTGAGAGTGTGGAGAAAGGGAAACTTTCTACACTCTTGGTCAAAATACAGGTTAGTATTCTCCTTGTAGAAAATAGTATGCAGTTTTCTAAAGAAATCCAAAGTTGAAATATCATCTGACCCACCAATCATGTGATTATTTCTCTCTGGGTAACTTGTAAATATATCTGTATTTCATTGTTATTCACATTATTCACAAAAGCCAAGATAATAATTGAAGTTAAGTGTTCAACTACAGACTAATAAACTGTGGTGCATGCACAAATATATTTTTATGTTTCATCCTTAAAACAAGACTTCTCCCATTATGCACAACCTATAATGACCTGAATGATGTATTCTAAATGAGGAAAAATGTTGTCTTCTGTTTTTTGTAAACACACACACACACACACACACCAAACTCAAACATTAAGAGAGAATATTTTTTTAAAGTAAAGCAAAGTGGAATTGCTGGGGCATTTAGGTCATAATGTAGAAAATAGTAGAGATACAGGATGAACCGGTATAGATTTGTAATGTACAACATGAGGATACAAGGGACAACACTAGCCTTACATAGGAATGAAGCTAAGTAAGTACGAGATGTTCTTCCTAATAGGGGTTGCTCTTTTGGATGTTCTTCCTCCAGTATTGGATAAGATAAACATAATTCTTTAAATATACCTGCCTGTTTGCAGAAATAATAACAAACAATATAGCAATAATGTTGTATGCTCAACATAGGACAAAATGTCTAATTAAAATACATGAGATTATCCTTGGTGTAAACTAATTATTACAAATAAAGGAAACTCTAGGACCTATGTTTTTTTAAGTCTGGCTTAATTAATATAATTTTTTTCCAAGAACTTCCATTTCCTTACAAATGAGGTGGTATCATTCTTTCTGATGAAAGCATAGTATTCCGTGTGTGTGTGTGTGTGTGTGTGTGTGTTTGTGTCATTTTCTTAATCCATTCATCTACTGAGGGGCCTCTAGATTGATTCCATATCTTTTCTATGGTAAATAATACTGTGATAAACATAATTGTGCTGGTAGCTTTAGTGTGGCATTGCTTGTGGCCACCTGGTTAAATGCCCAGAAGTGAGATTACTGGGTAATAGGGGAGCATTATTGTGTACATCAAGTATAATCTTAGTAGATGAGCAGAGTAGCCCTATAGCTATGTACATATGACCGTATAAGGTGATTCCAAGTGAAATAAACTCCAAGACATGTTCTTTGTTGTTGTTGTTCTTAATGTACTGCAGGATTTCTTTTTATCCTTTTGTGTTTTCCCCACCTATAGTTTATCCCCTGTAGTCGCTGTATTTGGTTTTGATTAATATTTAGTCACTGTATTTGATTTTGAATAACTCTGGTTATTGTAAATATGAACTAGGTTAGGGAAAGGGAAAAATGGTGAGACAAATGACAAGGGGGAGCCTATGTAACAATGATACACAGAAGACAATATGTTGGAAATAATCTTGGAGGGGCTGTTGGGAGGGAAGAGGGAGAAAAATGGGGGAAGGGATAACAAATTAGAAAAGAAATAAATTCATTACCTTATTTAGATAACTATAATCCCTCTGTACATTACCTTGACAGTAAAATTTAAATAAAAAATAAAATAAAGAAGGGATGAGAAGGGGAAACAAAGGCGGAGGCAACAATGCTTGATAAGAAATTTATTCATTATCTTGCCCATGTAATTGTAACCCCTCTGTACGGTATTTTCACAATAAAAATAAACTAAAATAAAATACATGAGAGCAGCAAGACAGGATATGGGACTGGGGAAAATACTATACTAAGAGTAGAACAGATGTGGAGAGCAGAAATTTTACTTTAACATAGGAAGTAATTAACTAGCATTCAGATTTTCAGCCTCATGTCAGTAACTAAAAGGGGAAAACAAAATGCACAATCAGCAAACCAATAGAGATAAAATAGAAAACTAAACAATAAAGATGAAGAGTCAACTTGGACCAAAAATAACAAATGACACAATTAGGAAACAAATAACAAGCTGGTAAGTTTAAAAATATTAACTATAATTCTATTAACAGTTGTTTACATCACAATTTGTTAGAACCATAATTCAAATCACAATTTAGTACTACATCATTTTAATAAGTTACTTATTATTGATTTCTTAATGTTGAATCCTTAATATATAATTTTACTTTTAGCAGCTATAGAAAAGAAGAAAGTGAATCTAATTTTAATAATATATTTCATGAATTGTAAAATTGAGAAGCATTGGAATTTAAACAAATAATATATCATTACTTTTTAATTCTGTGAATTAATGTAATAATTCTAAGTGTATTCTACAATTAGCACTCATCTTAACATCAAATAATAAATTACTGCACATGACTTTTGATATTAAGTGGAAGCGTTCAGCACTGTGGTAAAATTCACACCACACAGTACAAGAGAGTATGACTCTTCTCATCTAGCATAAATTGTGGAAATTTGATTTCTACATGCACGTTAAATTCCTGTCTAGGTAACGTCTATAAAATTATATACAATTATATAAACGAGGAGTATTACAGATGATACATAAAAGTCATATACATTAATTAAATTCTTATTATTCTGCATCAAATAAATATTTATAGAGACTGCATTTCTGAGTAGATGATGGTTTATGTGTGCCAGATTATTCATATTAAGGCTTATTTTATATTTTTGATAATGTTTCTACAGTTGGATTTAATTTTTCATAAGGGGTTAAGTATATTATATTGGATTTATGAAAGTAAATGGAATCTTTATTCTATTAATCCTTTGCCACTTGTCTAATCCCAATATAAATTATCCATGTGTTTGAAGTAATGAAAATAACAATAGATTTTTTTTGTGAAAATAGCAATAGATATAAGCACAATAAATCATTCTGTAGTAGACAAGTATTTTCACCTTTATTTTGATAGTTGGTCCTCTTTTACACTACAAAATATTCTTGGGAAAAGGTACTCCAGGCTGACCACAACTGCAGAATATTATGATTTGATCTATAATAAGATAAGGAAGGAAGGGGAACCTTTCTTCCAAAAGTCTGCTCCCAGGGATGTGATCAGTTGTATGGTGGTGACTTGGAAATGAACATTTCCAATGAACAGTCATCTTAACAAGCCATCTTGATATAACATTTCTGTAATTGGTTATAGAGAATTTTTGATGGCTTTGCAAGGATGCCAGATTGCCTCATTTTGAGACAATTTAAACAGGAATTTAGTCACCTGTTCTTTGTATCTTTAGGAGAAAAACCCATTGACTCTAAGCCAGGGGATCACAAAGGCTGAGAAAAGCTACTACCTTCAATCGTGATCCTAGACTTCTAAAAACAAAACAAAACAAAAACAAAACAAACAAAAAACACTCCAGTAAGCACAGCCAGTCAGGGCTGCTATCACAGACTACATGAAGTCAGGCCAGAAACAGAAGTTGAGTCATTTAGTTGATAATATATTTTTTATGAGACAGACTCAAATGAGACTCCAGAGAGAGGGTCAGAAAGACTGATGAGAGGGACTAAAATTGATCACACGAAGATTGGAAAGTAGAATTCCTTGTAGAACAAATAAATCATAGAAAGCCTGTGCATGTAAGAACAAGACAGCAGACCAAATTCCAGAAATGCACATTATCTTAGAGGTCAACTTAATGAATTATCAATGGAAATCTTTGAAATCTTAAATATTTGACCACATGTGGGAGAAGGACAATTGCTGAAGAGAAAGAAAATATCATCATTCTATCAAGAGGTCCAGTATCACATTAGGAATTAATAAAGCACAGATTTGTAATAAAAAGAGAAAACAATTATTCCAAATGAGAGGTTCATTTTTTTTGATGTAACAGTTCTTGATTTAGGTGCTAGCAATTAACATACAATTGATCCAGTCCCACAGCTGAGTTGATATTGACTGCAGTATTCCTACATAAAGGGAAAGAGAAACTTTACAAATATCTGATGAAATGAGTTGAGGATGAAGTGTTAGTGATATCTGAGGTTTAGACACAGGTGAAGAGGTGGATTTTCTTTGCTAAAATCCCCCCATTTTTATCCTGGTGCCAGTGGCTCACAACTGTAATCCTAGCTACTCAGGAAGCTGAGATCTGAGGACAGTGGTTCAAAGCCCCCTGGGCAGGAAAGTCCCTGAGACTCGTATCTCCATTTAACCACAGGAAAACCAGAAGTTGCACTGTGGCTCAAGAGGTAGAGAACTCACCTTGAGTTGAAGAGCTCAGGGACAGTGCCCAAGCCCAAACTTCAAGCCCCTCAACTAACAACAACAAAATCTCCCTTTTCTTGGACTGCCTACCTCTTTTCCTAACATTCAACAAAGGAGCCTTTTTATCACCCACAACATTTAAGTCCTATCCTAGCTAATGCAAATAGAATGATTTGGTTTCTCATGTCGAAAGTTCATATTTGAAGAAACAAATAACAGCAGTGGTAACTTTTTGCAAGTCCTTGAACTCTGGGCCTGGGTTATGCAGGTAGCTTTCATGTGAGATTGTTTGTTATTTATTGAATTACTGCCGATGAGGGGAATTACTGGGTCTTAAGGGAGATCTATATTTAGTCTTTTCAGGAAACTCTGTATTGCATTCCACAGTGGATGAACAAGTGTAATTTCCCACCAACAGTGTAATAGAGTTCCCAATTGGCTACATCCTTGTCAACATTTGCTATTGTTAGCTTTCTTGATAATGGCCATTCTAACTGGGACGAGATAGAATCAGTCTTGTTTATTTGTAGACTTGTAGGCACCTTCTAGCTACCATAAATGAATGGATCCATGAAACTTATATTGCTCTGAGTCTGCATTCCGTTCTTTTTGCTCTTAGTATAATTGTACCAAGCCTTTCATTTTCCTTAAGACTTGTGAAAAGTCATCCTTTCTGAAGGGTGAACAGAATTCCACTCTGTGTGTGTGTGTGTGTGTGTGTGTGTGTGTGTGTGTGTGTGTGTGTAAGATCACTATAGGCCCATGAGTTCATTTCTAAGCCTTCTGTTTCATCTGTAATTTTGTAATTCCTTATTAAATTTGGATTGCTTTCTTTATTGTATTGAAGTATATAGTTGGGATTTTGATGAGTATTGCATTGTCAATTGTTTGGGGGCAGTATTGCCGTGTCTTCATGTAAATTCTTCCAACCAGGAGCATTAAAAGATTTTCCATTTCCTTGAGTCTCCTTCAATTGCCCTTTTTAGATTTTTAAAGTTTTCACAGTAGAGGTCCTTCACATTTTTAATTAAATTAATTAATTCCTGTTGTTGTTTGGTTTAGTTTAGATTTGCTTTGATTTTGAAGCTAATACATATGAGGTTGTTTTTTTGGATTTCAGCCTGGATCTTCCCATTGTTGGTAACACAGAAAAACTACTGACTCTAGTGGTTTTATGCCCTGCTGCTTTGCTGAAGGTTAGTGTCACCTTTAGTAACTTGGAGGAGGAAGCTATAGAGTCCTTTAAATACAGGATCATTTCATCTGTAAAAAAGGGATAGTTTTACTTCTTCCCTATTTGGATCCCCTTTATGTTTTTCTCTTGCCTATTGCTCTTGCTAGAAAGTCCACTACCATATTGAAGAGTAGTGGAGAGAGTGGACATCCTTGTCTCATTCCTGATGTTAATGTCTCCATGCTTCCACGGTTAGGTAAATGCTAATTATCTCTGTCATATGTGTGTGTGTGTGTGTGTGTGTGTGTGTGTGTGTGTGTGTGTGTGTGTGTGTGATATGTGTTTCATATATATATGTGTTTGTCATATATGTGTGTGTGTGTGAGTGTGTGTGTGTGTATTATATTGAGGAATGTTCCATGCATTCCTAGCTTCTCAGACCTTTTATTCATAAAGGGGTATTGGACCTTGTTAAAAGCTATTACTACATCCCTATAGACGATCATGTGTTTTCTTGTCCCTGCTTCTCCTATGGTTTGTATTATGATTATTGACAAGAATATTCAATCCAATTGTATCCTAGGGTGAATCCTATTTGATCATACAATATTATATTTTGTTAGTTGCTGAAATTAGTTGGTGAGAAATTTATTAAGAAGTTCTGCATAATTGTTTATCAAAGAGTTGGGTTCATAGTTCTTTTTCTTTGGTGAGTCCCTATGTGATTTGAGGAAGAGTCTAATTCTAGCTTCATAGAATGTGTTTGATAATTCCATTTCCCTTTCTATCCATTGAAGAGTTACATCTGTGTATTTTAAGTTCTTTGCAGGCCTTAATTTCATGGTAAATTCATTGAGTCCTAGATTTTTCTGGAATGGGAAGTGGTTTACTGACATTTCAATTTCATTTCTTCTTACGTGTTACTTCTTGCTTCAGATGCAGTATAGGAAAGCATCAATTTCTCCAAGATTCTCCAGGTGATTGGCATAAGATTGTCAAAATACTCTCTTATAACATTCTCAATTTTGCTTATATCTGTTGTGTTGTCTCATTTTTGTCTCTAATTTTCTGTATTTGGATGAGTTCTTTTTTTTTTTTTTATTATGAAGGTGATATACAGAGAGATGGGTTACAGTTACATAAGTAATGAGTACATTTTTAACAGTGTTACCCCTTCCTCATTTTTTTCTGCTTCCCTCAACCCTGACATCCCACTCCCACAAAGTTGTAAAGTTTATTTCTAACATAGTGTCTAGTGAATATCACTGTTGCTTTGGATAATCTTTGTCCCACCATTTTTGTGATTTCCCTTCCTTTCCCCAAATCAGATTAACTTATGTATAAGACAAAGGGTACAGAAATCAAAAACAGTGACTACAGGGAATAAACCAAAGAAGAAAAACTAAATAGAAATAACTAAAAACAGTTCACTATACAATCATCTTGTATCCATTTCTTGGAGCTCATTTCGATAAGAATCATTTTATGGTGATATGCATATTGCTATTGAGCTATTGGGAATATCCTAGACATATACTAGTTTTTCCAAATGAGTCAAAATATGTAGCCTATGATTCTTTCGGTCTGGCTTGTTTGAATTATTATGTTTCCAAATTATTTCATTTCCTTACAAATGGTGCAATTTCATTCATTCTGATGAAAGCATAGAATTTTCTTGTGAATATATATGACATTTTCTTGGTCCATCATTGCTGGGTCATAGGGGAGCTCTAGTGAGGAACCTCTATACTTTTTTACAGAGTATTTGAACAAGTTTACATTTCTACCAATAGTGAGTGTAGTAATGTTCCTTTTTGGCCATATCCCCACCAGCCCAGCATCTGATATTATTAGTTTTCTTCGTAATGGTCATTCAAACTGGGGTGAGGTGGAATCTCAATTTTGCTTTTATTTGCATTTCTTTTATGGCCAGAAATGTTGCATACTTTTTCATGTATCTATTGACCATTCATATTTCTTCTTCAGAGAGGTCTCTCCTTAAATCTTAAGCCCACTTATATTATGAAGGTTGTTGTTTCTATGAGGATTTGTTTTTTTGGGGGGTTAACTTTTGGGGCTCTAAGCATATTTGAGATATGAGGCCATTGTATGTTGCAGAGCAACTAAAGACTTTCTCCCAATCTGTGTGTTTTTACTTATCTTTCTATCTATATAAGGTCTCTTTTTAGTCAGATTTGGTAAGGGTCTGTCAAGTCTGTTAATTTATTGAAAGAACCAGCTCTGTTTTGTTGATCTTTCTATGTTTTACTTTGTCTTTATTTAGTTATTTCTGACTTAATTTTTTCATTTGTTTCCGCCCACTTAGGTTTGGACTTGTTCCTCTCTTCAAAGAGCTTTAGGTACATAATAAAAATACTGATTTGAGATTTCCCCAATTGCTTGATGTAGGCATTCAAAGCTATAAATTTTCCTGTAAGTACTGCATTTAATATGTCCCAGAGGAGCTGGTATTTTGTGTGTTCATTTTTGTTAAATTCCAGAAACTTTCAGATTTCTATTCTAATCTCTTCAGTGCCCTATTGGTCATTCAGCAATATCTTGTTCAGTCTTCATGGGTTTGACAATTTTTTTTTTGCTTTAGCTGTTTAATTGTAAGTTTATTCTGCTGTGGTCTGACAAGGTTTGGGAATTCAATTAATTTTTCTTTCAATTTGGACAGAATTTCTGTGTGACATAGGATAAGTTGTATTTTGGAGAATCTTCCATGACCTGCTGCAAAGAATGTATATACTGACATTGAGTGTATATTCTGTAGATGTCTCTTAGGGCTAGGTGGTCAATGCAATTATTTAGGTCTTCAATTTCTTGGTTGAGTTTCTCTTGGATAACCAATCCATGCATGACAATGATGGGTTGAGATGTGTTTAAAGGTTATGTAGTATTTGGTTGATGATGTGGGGTGCTCCAGGATTCAGGGCATTGATATTAAACTTGATATATCCTCCTAATGGAGAGCTGCTTTATCAATATGTAATGTCTTTTCCTACTAATTTTAATTTGAATTCTATATGATTTTATGTTAGTAATTCTACTGTGGCCTGTTTATGCTGTCCATTTGCTTGAAAATTTTCCTTCCAGCCTTTCAGTTTGAGTATGTGTTTGTTTTTGTCAATGAAATGTATCTCTAGTGGAAACTGGATGGATGTGTCTTGTTTTTTGAAACTACTATCTAATCTATGTTTTCTTTTTTTTTGGGGGGGTGTCCAGTTGTGGGGCCTGAGCTCTAGGCCTGGGCGCTGTCCCTCAGCTCTTCAGTTCAAGGCTAGTGCTCTACCACTTGAGCCACAGCACCACTTCTGACTTGTTTTTCTTCTGCTTATGTGGTGTTGGGGAATCGAACCCAGGGCCTCAGGCATGTAAGGCAAACGCTCTACCATTGAGCACCTTCCCAGCCCCTAATCTGTGTTTTCTAATTGGAAATTTAAGTCCATTGATATTGAGAGTTGAGGCTGGGAAATATCTAATAATTCCTGCTATTTTATACACCTGCTGTTAGGAGCTGTGCCTCATCTATTCTTATTATATTTACTTTGTTCTCTGGTAAGGAGCATTTTATATAACCAGTTCCTGTTCTTCTTGACCTTTTCTATGTAGGATATATTTGATTAATTTCAATCTTGCCGATTTGGTGGAGATAAATTGTTTCAAGTTCTCTTTGTCATGAAATATTTTTTATATATCCTTTAAATGTAAAGGAGAGATTTGCTTGGGACAATATTCACGGTTGCTAGTTGTTTGCCTTTAATGTTTGCCATATATCATGCCAGGCTCTCCTTTTTACCATATCGGACAAGAAATCATTATTTATTCTGACTGTATATCCTTTATAAATAATCAGTCTTTTCTCCTGGCAGCTTTAAGAATCCTTTCCTTGATCTCTAATGATCCTCTAATGGATTATGATGTGGTGGTGGGTTGTTCTGTTCTGGTATTCTCTGGTGTTCTAAAGGCTTCTCTTCTCTGAATGAGCCTATCTCTTTTGATGTTTGGCATGTTCTCTGCTTGAATTCTGTAATATGTTTCCCATCCATTTTGTTTCCTGCTCTTCTCCTTTTTGATACCTATCTCCCCCAAGTTTGATCTTCTAACTGAATCTGGAACTTCCAGCAAGATCGTTTCTTATTTCTTGGATTTGTTCTAAATGATTTTCTCCTCTTTTCTATTAGACCTAGTCTGTCTTTGATGCCCAAAATTATCTTCTATGTCATCTTTTCGCTCTAGAGACTTTCTATTTTGTTTTGGATTTCTCTGTCTCCTAATTTGTCATTTTTTAAGGCTTCTATCTTTATTAAAGCTTTGTTTTAGGTCTTGTGTGGACTTTCTTTACATCTTTTCTTTGGTAGGGGCACTGGAGGAGTTGGCTTTTTAGCTGTGTCTTCTCTCATACCTTTTAACTAGGTATCTATTTTTTTCCCTTGGACTCCTTTGCCTTCTCAGAATTTATTTATCTTTCTGTTTGTAGTCTACATGAATTATTTTGCTAATCTTTGGTTGGTCTCATCTTGTTCACAAATTTCCTTGTGGAGGTTTTGTATCTTTTCGCTAATCACATTTTTCAGCAGTACTTTTAATGTATTTTGAATACTATCTTCTAGGTCCGTAACTGTCTGTTCTAATGTCTGGTCATTTCCTGTGTGAATTATACTACCTTGGCATCAGTTTTCTTGTATTTTTCTGATTTGTTTTGTCCATTTGGAGGATTTATTGGCTTTCATTTGGGGGATCTATGATCTTAACAGGTGACTCTCTATGTTCTTGTTTGGTTTGCCAGGTGTTGGTTTGGTCTTCTGTTGTGATTTGTTTTTCTGGACTTAGGTTTTTGTCTAGACCATTAAGCGTAGGATTAGAGATCATTTGTGCTGAAATGTTGTCATGTTAATACTTGTGGTTCCAAAGACAGTTCGAACTGTCCAGTGGTAAGGTGAATTGTGTCTGTGTTTGGATGTGGCTGTCTCTGTTCCTGCTTTTTTCCCATGTGGCCCTTTTATTTCCACAGTGCATGTGTGCTTTTGAATATGTTGGGAAACACAGTCACAGCAGTCACTTGCCTGGCTAGGTAACTTATCATAGATTTCTGTTTCCTTGTGAAAACAGTATAAAAATCTTCTTTTGAATTATATATATATATATATATATATATATATATATATATATAATTCAAAAGAAGATTTTTTATATATATATATATAATTATACCTGACTTGGTTTGACCTGCTAGAAGTGGAGTACCTGCTAGGACTCTAAATCTCTGTTTCATTAGCTAGAGCTGGGGTAATTTTCTATTGTTATTCTGCCATTGTTTTTCCACTTCCTCAGGTTTATTTTTGATATTGTGGTTTTTTCACATAATTTAGGATTTGTGATGGTTGTATCCGGTTATTTTTGTGTTTCTGTTTGTGTTACTTTGAAATAGTGATTTCAGGCTTCTATGAAGGGACAGTAATAATATGAAATGTATGTTATTACATTGAAATAAAGAGAGCAGACATTTTAACCTTTTGCTACAAGTAAATTAATATTAAGCAAAACTAAGGAAAATAATTACTTATTTACTTTTTAGAGGATGATTATAGTACTCTTGGATATCTTGGAGGAAAAGATTTTAGACTCATTACAACTGATTCCTTACATTGAAATTATAGGCTAACCATTCTTTTTCAGAAGACAAAAGCTTCAGTTATTTCATATTAGTATTATAAAATCATAATACCTGCATGTTGGTTTGTTTTCATCTTCAATTTTCAATTCCATTCTTAATCCATTAGGTATCTAGGGCTTTGAATGACCAATTCCTTAATATATATATATATATATATATATATATATATATATTTCTTATATTGTGATATAAATCTCAGTGATATAAATATGAATTCATCTCTCCGTCTCATCTTGAGCTACATTCATATGAAATTTATGCAGTCTCAAGCATGAAACCTATTTTACTCTTTTCTATGTTTTAATCAACATATCCATTCTCTTTAGAAATATGTTCTCATCTTTTTCTAGAAATATGTCTCTCATCTTTCTCATGTTTCTCATCATATTGCTCCAGTGAAGGTCATGTGTTTTCAGTACTTTAATTGAAATAAATATAAAGTTTTGAACATGAAGACACCCTCCAATTATCACTTTAAAGTAAAACTTTGGGGACTATTTTATATATAAAAATTAAAAAGTACAATGCAAATGTTTATACATGAATGATCCAATGATTAAGTCAATTAGACCCAAGAGGTACCAGAAAATCATCTCAATTTATTTAAAGGCACCAAAATATTAGTGCTCATGAATATCACTCATTGTTAGAAAATGACTAGTCAAAACAAAGTTTATATTATATTTGAAATTTAAAAAATGAAAATTACACCCAGATTTGCTGTCAGTATCCTGTTTCCAGGGATACATTTTTTTCAGCAAACAGGGAAACAAAAAATAAGGAAAGATATAAAATCAGACTGTCTTTCCTTAAGATGATAATTTGCACACAAATCGTGTGATTTATTCAAAGATATGATAAACATTCATAAGAGGATATGTGATCAGAAATGATATGTAAGCAAAATAACTGGAAAATTGTATATGTAAATTTTGCTTCCAATATAAGATTACATGAGCCTATTGAACAAGATTTTGTATCTGTAATACAGATCCTGTATTCTACATTTTAGACATACTCCAATTCTCTTACCTCAGTTCCTGATCAATATTCTTCTACTTGCATGATGTCAATTGCTACTAAAGTAACAAGTTGTGTCTTTTTTTCATTTCTAGATCCAATAAATTTTAGTATTTTGGAATAGTAGTATAAATTCATGGAGTTTGCTTTGATGTCAAGTTTGAGGATCCTGTATTCAGGGTATTGTGAATTAGCCTGAAGCAGCCAGGAACATATTATGAATATACAGACACAGAGTATACTAAGATCTAGGGACTTGATCTCAGAGAAAGATAAAGGTCCAGGCAGGATTTTGAAGCCAAGTTAAAGCAATGGCGCAAACATCAATCAACTATTATTACAAATGAATGGAACTGATCTCTGATGTGTCTAGTGGCAGCTCTGTGTGTGTGTGTTTGTGTGTGTGTGTGTGTGTGTGTGTGTGTGTGTAGAGAGAATTTTAGTGTATCTTCCATATTTACAGTCCATAGAGCATTACTTGCTATGGAGAAGGTGCTCATATCAGAGCTCTGATACCGCTGTCATCACTTTTAACTGCTAAAGGCACTTGCTTAATCTCTAATTAAAAAGAAAAAAATAAACTAACATCTTACAGGATTGTTTTGGTAATTAATTGGTATATTGAAGGCCAAAGGGAGGTATTGAAGATTATTATAATCTTTTTCCTCTCTTCTGATTATTACACAGCAATAGTTGTGATTTTCAGGACTCTCTTCCAATGTACTCACAGCTGAATTACTAATATGCTTAATAATATGAAAGATATGATACAGAAATAGATCAGCCAGCAAGCACAAAGAACTAGTGAAAAGATCAAACTTTTGAGCAGGGTTGCCACTTCATTTAGGAATGCAATTCCTTCATATGAACTTCAAATTTTGTGGCTTTCCTTGTGTGATTAAAAGGTAAGAAAGTATAAACAAGAATTCCTGTTCAGCCAAGTAGAAAATGCTCATGATCCCATTCTCATGTTGCAAATTTCCGTTCCATAAAGACTCTTCATTAGAGTGCTTTCATTTAATATACTTCAGCACATCATCCTTCCCTGTTGGAGACAGGAAAAAAGATAATTTTGTTTGAATATTATCTTACGTAATTTAGTGTGTATAGGCATGATTTGTATAATTACAGATGTTTGTAATAAATGTAAGTAGGAATCATGTCACAACTAAAAATATACATAAAATCACATAACAAGACTAGAAGTCACAGCATTTTGTGCATAAATACATACATTAGATTAGTGAAGAATTTCTATTTTGAGAAAAACTTCATATTAAAGTATAATGCACTTTACTAAGGGTTGAAACATTTTATTGAAAAATATATTTCTTAGAGATATTTTTGCTTCATAATTTTAAGAAGAAAAATGATCCCAAAGTAATTTTTTTATTGTTTTCCTGTTTCCATGTGTTTAACCTTCAAATTAGAAATCCAGATATATGATTTAATTTAACCAAAAATATTTATTGAGTATAAAGTCCTTCTACTCTCTTCATTTTTCACACTAAGATCACCAAATATGATGAGTCTGAAATAATTAGTGTCTTTTTTACCTATGTTAATATTATTTACAATGTGAGTGAAATGTTTAAAAAGTAGTATTTATTTTAGCTTAACTGCTCTGAAGAGACAATAAATGATATAATCAAAGGCTAAAAATGATTAGATTTAAAATTTAGAATTCAGGAAATGGTTTTGACCACTCTGGTTACTGGAGCCTTCACTACAACCTCATGAAACAATTTATATTGATGAAGCAAAAACCTGAGGTTAGCCATTTATGAATAAAAAATCATGTCGTTCTGAATATGTAGAGTTACATATCAAACATAGAAATTTTAGCTTTTAAATACTTGAATATTCTAGTACATTTAATTGCAGGGTAAGTACTTGTTTTGAAAGGAGATAAAATTGCATTTATTTTGAAATGTAAACCTAAGTATTCATTTGAATAAAAGACAATGTTTAAAATATCACTCATTCAAGAAAGAAGATGTCCAGTTAGTTGTTTTTCATGCCAATTATGTTCTCTAAACTTACTATAAATACTAGATTAGTAAACCTAATTCATTATTTTCTGGGAAATAGAAATTCAATTTCCTAAAACTCATGACTATAACTTTTTCTCAAACAATTGCTAAGTAATTGTTTTATATTTTTTTGTCATGGGATATTATTTGATACATTTTTATTCATTAAGTTAAATAAATGGCCAATAACAATATAAATTATGCATGAACAAGTTTATCTAACACAAGTATTTCTTTCACAAGGCATATCATGGCTCTCTTAAGGAACACTAGAAAGCAGTGTGTTCTTTATTAATTTTTAGTTATTTTCTTAATAGTTATTAATTGTCAGAAGTGGCAATTCTATAATATATTTAAAGCATTTGATTATACTCCCTCTATTTCCTTTTCATTGCTCCTTTCTCCGAAGATTTTCTGCTTTTCACATAAAATTACATCTTCATATACGTGAATATAAACTAATTTGGAATATTTAAGCTAAACTGCAACTTAATTCAAGATGTACAGTGGATTAATAGGATGATTAAAAACTTCAATATTTTGTGTTAACTTCTGAATTGAGTTATCACTATTATTATGGTTAGTGTTAGGATCCCAGACAGAATTAGAATTAGAATTAGAATTAGAATTAGAGAAATAGAAAATTTAGGTTCAACACAGAATGACCCATTGCAACAATGATACGCACAAGACACTATGTTGAAAATGAACTTTACACCCTGGGGAGGGAGGAGTAAGGTAAGTGGGGAGGGATGGGATAATGGGAGAACAAGACAGAAGGGTGTAACAATGCTCAACAAGAAATGTACTCCTTACATTACACGTGTATTTAATCCCTCTTTAAAGCATCTTTACAACAAAATAAATTTTTTAAAAAATAATGAAAAATAAAACCTGCCAGTACATAGGAAAACACTTAAAAATTTTAGGTTCAAAATGCAAGTAAAATTTAGACCTACATGCTGAGCAAGGTTTAGAAGAGGCTTCTTATTAACAAGATGATTCAGATATATGTAGGCTTAGGATTAGCAAGGTATTCCAGTTAGAGCTGGGTTAGGATGAGAAAAAAGATATAAGATATTGTGTAAAACTGCCACATATTTTAAGAAGAATGAATGGCATCAAAGTTAGAATGAATGAAAACCAGTGTTACTTTAAACATTCAGATATAATTTGGTTTAAAGTGTGAGATACTTTGTTTGTTCTAGCTAGGGTTAGGGAAGGATAAGCTTTAGGGTAAATTTTACTTTTACACTAAGAAGTAGAAGCAAAAAATGTGTGATTGAATAGAATCTAGACAATTTTCCTTACATTAACCATTTGGTGTTAAATCAGACGGTGATTAAGATTAGGTTTCTGGTTAACCGGGGTTGAGGATAGAGTAAAGAAATGGGATAAATTAGTGGCTTGCACCTATTATCCTAGCTACTCAGGAAGCTGATTTCTGAGGACCACAGTTCAAAGATAGCCCGGGCAGGAAAGTCCGTGAGACTTTTATCTCCAATTAACCACCAGAAAACCCAAAAGTGGTGCTGTGGCTCAAGTGGTAAAGCACACACCTTGAGCTAAAGAACTCAGGGATTGTGCCCCGGCCCAGAGTTCAAGCCCCACGACCGACAAAAAGAAAAAAAAAAGAAATGTGTTAAATGATAAGTAAAGCTGAACTTATTTTAGGTTCTAGGAATTCAGGAAATGCTGGGATAATGGAAGTACAATTTATTTCATAATATCAGGAATTGAGATCAATGGGTATAATGATTGCTGTTATGGAACAAGATACATTCAGAATTAAGAGTGAGAAAATCTGTAGGGTTTACAGAAAACCTGAAATTTATTTCAAGAATTACAAGTGGAATTTCAGTTAGTATTGCAGAAAACGAGCATTTTTCATAAATTTTAGAATTGGGATACTATTAGTATCAAGCTTACGGTTAGGATTCCAGCCGTGGTTAGGGTTAGAGTGAAGGAGAAGAAAATGAGGCTCAAACTGAAGGTAAATTTTAGAATAAGCCTGGTAAGAATTAGAATGTATGTGAACTAGAGTATTGCTATTAATATTAGAATCTACTTACAATTAGGCTTATGGTTATTGTCAATGTTCCAGTTAAGATTAAGTTAGGGTTAGAAAATGACTAAGATATTTGAAAAAAATGAAACCTATTTTTGGAAGGCTTATTTGAATCAAGTTAGGATGAGTGAAAACTAGTGTACTTGTGTTAGTGTTAGTATTGTCATACAATTAGGATTAAGATTAAGGTCAGTATTTTGGTCTGATTATGATGACTGTTATGAATAAGAAAGTTTTTAGTATAAAATTCAGTTCTCACTAACAAGTAGAAGCAAAAATATGAGACTGAATAGTAACTAGAGCATTATCATTATATTTATTTCTCAGTGATCATTCTTGTAATGATTAATGAGAGTTTTCCAGCCAGGTTTAGGTTGAGAGTTAGCATTAAGTAATGGACTAGAGGGTAAGTAAATCTGAAAATGTTTTAGGGTACAGGGTTTGTGGAAAAGTAGGATGAATGGAAACTACAAAATTTTTCCTGATAAGAGAATTTGAGGACAAGTAATATAATTGTTCATGATAGAGAACAAGATAACTTCAGAGGTAGAGTCAGAAAATTTGTGGGAATTAGGGCATACTGAAACTAATTTCCAAAGTGCAAACTGGAGTATTCATTAGTATGATTAAAAACTAGTCTTTTCCTTAAACGTTAGAATTGGACTATCATTAGGGTGAAAGTTAGGTTTCAGTTCCAGCTGGGGTTAGTGTAAGCATTAGAGAAATGGAAAGTTAGGGTACAACTGGAAGTAAATTTTCGAATAACAAGTCGAGTTAGAATTATGATGAATGTGAAATAGGAAACGGCTAATAATATTAAGATTAGGGTATGATTAGTGTCAGGGTTAACCTGAATATTCCAGTTAGAGTTAGGGTTACAATAATGGAAAGATAATGAGCAAAACTACAAACTATTTTAAGAAAGATAAGTTGAATCAAAGTTAGGATGAATAAAAACTAATGTATTTGTGTGGCTTTTAAAATCCAAAGCACATTAGTTCCAGTGTTAGGGATACTTTTCTAATTCAGGTTAAGCTTAAGGTTAGGGAAGGGTAAGCTTTAAAGTAAAACTGAATTTTTTGTTAACATTTTCAAGTAAAATATGTTTGAAATTTAACAAAAACTACAGAGTTTCTCTAAGTTTCCTATGCAGGGTTCAATGGTGTTAAATTTAGAGTTAGGTTTCTAGTAAGGTTTAGATATATAGTAAGGGTTAGGAAATAGAGTAGATTTTAAGTAAACCTGCGACTTCTTTTTGGAGATATAGGAGTTCTGTACAAGTTAAGATTAGTGGAAACTATGGTATTTTTCATGATATGAGGATTTGAGGTTAATGATTCATAATAGGGAACAAGATAGATTTCAGACTCCAAGTCTAGGAATCTGTAGTATTTGGAGCAAACTGAAAATCATTTCAAAGACAATGGGTATCTGTAAGGATATCTAAACTCGAGTATTTTCCATTAATTTTAGGATTGGGTTACTATTATCATGAAGGTAACTCTTAGGGTTCTGACCAGGATTAGAGTTAGGATTAGGGAAATTGAAGGTTGAGAACTTGAGTGACTTACTTCCCTTGTGTATGTATATGCACTATTCTAAGGCTTGAACTCAAGGCTTGGGTTCTCTTCCTGAGCTTTTTGCTGTAGGCTACAAGCCACGAATACACTTCCAGCTTTCTTTGGCAGTAAATTGGAGATGAGAATCTCACAGACTTTCCTATCTGAGCTGACATTGAAGTGAGATCTCCAGATCCCTGCCTTCTCATTGAAGTTAGGATCAAAACCATAGGTCTTGTCCGTAGTTTCCCATACTTGTAGTAACTAGTACATGGTATCATATGACCATATAAGATGATGTTAAGTAAAATGAACCCCAAGATATGGACACAAGTGAGTTTTTATTCCATGAGAATCTTATCTCTATATAATCCCCCAAATAAAGTTGGAAGGGGAGCTGTGGTTCAAGTATAGAACACCATCCTTTAGGGAAAAAGCTTAAGTGAGAAGGTAAGGTCCTGAGTTTAAACCACAATATTAGCACTCAAAAAGTTGATTTCTTTTCCTTGAAGTTTTTATTAAATTGCTCAGAAAATAATAAACATTGAATTTATGTTTAGCATTACTATGAAAATCATGTTATATTTATTGATGTTATTCTTTATTTTCCTAAATTTTATTTACACATTAATATCCAGTAATGGAAAGAGACGATTAGTGTTTCACAATTTTTTATGGCAGTTGAATATATGGATGAGAGATGCTTACAAAGAATTTGGACTGAAATAGATATGTGCAAGCTCTTCATATAAATAAATGATAGTTGAAGAACCTGTGGCCCTGTATGAAATAAAATAAAGAAATCAGCAAGGAAAGATAAGGTATGATTCTGGAAATCACACAATTTTGGAAGATAAAAAAACAAGGAAAATATTTAGTTTTTTGTATGTTCTTTGTAACCCACAGACACAATTTATTCCTTATTTCTACTGTAAGGCATTTCAGTTAACTTTATTTTACAAAGTTAAACATGATTGGCATTTAATACTAACTGGCTTCTGTCACAGGTGAGCAATTATTCTAGCCAGGTGCTAGGGGTTCATGCCTATAATCCTAGCTACTCTGAGGGCTGAGATGTCTAGAGCCTAGTTCAAAGCCAGATTGGAGAGGAAAGTTGTTGAGACTTTTCTGTTCAATTAACCACAAAAAAACTGGAAGTGGCACTGTGGCTCAAAGTGGCAGCACTAGCCTCGAGTAATAAATTTCAGATACAGAACCCAAGTCCAGAGTTCAAGTTCTCTGAAATAATTCTTAAAATACTTGTTCTCAGGATTTCTTTAACTTGTGTAGAAGAATGTTTTAAACTTAAGGATTTTTTATTTCATGTTGTCAGCATTGATTTTTAAGATGTGCAGAGAAAAATAATTTAAAGTCAGAACTGGTTTGAATTGCTTTTATTACACATTGCCTCTACACCCAGAGATCAGCTGGAAAGCAGATGGCCAAATCCTAGCTGTTAGCAATGAATATGGATATGTGTTTCTTTGAGCAGATAAACAAACTTTTGTAATGGTAGCCTTTATATATAACACCTTAATTGTAATAATAAAATTAATATTATTACTATTATTATTTTTGTCTGCTGTGGGGCTTGAATTCTGGGTCTAGGCATTGTCCTTCAGCTCTTCAGCTCAAGGCTAGCACTCTAACACTTGAGCAACAGTGCCACTTCACATTTTCTGAACCTTCAGTTGGAGATAAGGGTCACACAGACTTTCCTGCTTGCGCTGGCTTTGAACAGAGACCCTCAGTTATCAGCCTCCTTAGTAGCAAGGATTACAGGTGTGAGCCACTGGCAGCCAGCAGTAAAATTATTTTGAAAAAGAAAAACCCATGATTCTATCTTTAAAAAGTTACAATCTGGCAAGTGTATCTGTAACATTAGTTGTATCAAGTAACAATAGGCAGCAATCATTTTTAGATCTCACTATGTCCTGTCCAATGCCAGATAAAATATCATTAATTTACTTTTTCCTAACCAAGTTCATGATGAATTCTCAGCACCACAATTTTCTAGTGAGTAAAAAGAATTCTTCAACGTATTTATTTCAACAAACAGCATTTTGCACTTGGTTTTTTTTTTTAATTTTGCCAGCCCTGGGGCTTGAAATCAGGGCCTGGGCACTCTCCCTGAGTTTCTTTTGCTCAAGGTTAGCACATTACCAATTGAGCTACAGCACCACTTCCAATTTTTCTGCTTATGTCAAACTGAGGAATCAAATTAAGTGCGTCATGCATGCGAGGCCAGCACTCTACCACTAATCACATTCGCAGTCATTGGGTCTTTTGTTGTTGTTGTTGTTTTAAAATAGCATTTTACTATGTGTCCTTCTGTTGGCCTAAAACTTAGGCTGGTCTCAAGCTAACTGCTAAATCAGCCTCCCAAGTTCAGAGATTACAAACATTGACCACCATTGACCACAAGATTCTTTGTGAGAGAATACTCTTTTCAGATATAGAAAGAGTTATTCTGTCTTCCTTGGGCTGGATGCTTTTTGCATTCTGCACTGTTAATCACATTTCTTGTCCTGTTATGTTCCCCCTTCTAGATCAATTGAAATATTTCAGGTTCTGAACTTGAAGCTGATCCCTGCCATCCAACAACACCACATTCTTGTGGATAGCACTAGCTGGCCTCATGAGCATAGCAGCCAGCTGGAGCTCAGCTATCTGATGGCCTTCAACTTCAACAATGCAATCATTTCTGTGCACAGACTGAAAACTGTCATAGGTAAGTTTGATTTATTCCAGCCTATTCTCAGCTACTTGCCATTCTCAGCTTTGTATGCTTTAAATTCTGTTAAACATTCATTACTATTTCCCACCATTCTCAAATGTAACATATATGAATTTCTTTAAAATTTATCCAAACATGCAAAAATGTTAACGTAGTTGCTGTCCACCAGTGGCTCATGTTTGAAAACCTAGCTACTTTAGAGGTCAAAAACTGAGCATCTTGGGTTAAAGCAGCCCAAAATCCAGAAGTGGAGATGTGGCTCAAGTGGTAGAGTGTCAGCTTTGAGCAAAAAGACTAACCAAGTATAATTGGTCTACTTTGGACTCACTCATGGAAAACACACACACACACACACACACACACACACACACACACACACACACACACACATACACACAATGTACATTCTCCTAGACTCCCCTTCTTGAGCAGTATTCAATGCCATTAACTTAATGCACGTTTTCCAAATTATTATGGTAGGGATTAAACTACATTTGTATTTATGAAAAGACATTTTTTGTACTTTTTCTTTTTCATTTTTTTGGTACTTATGTGATAAAACAGTGTTTTGTGAAGACTAAACAGAAATCAATGTGTCAGTAAATAGATAGGTGACAGACTGAAAGATGCAGATAATATCACTTGAAATTTTATCTCTCCAAATTTAAATATATATACATATGTATGTATTTAAAATTTCTGCCAAGATTTTATTTCCATTAACAAAGATCTATTTGTTCCATTATATAAATTTAACATGTTGTATGTTTCATAGTAGATTTATATTTATAGAATTTCTTAACTTTGGAGACAAGGTTCTGCAGTGTAGACCAGGCTTTCTTCAACTCCTAATTCTCCTGTGTCAGGTTCCTGAGTATTGGCTGGCATTACCATGTGGCAGCATAGTACCATGTCCAGCTATATTATTTATATTTTGTACAGTAGAATATTAATGTGAACAGCTTTAAGCCACATATCTTCATGAGCATGAATGAATTCCTTGCAGGAAATGTTATAAATAGAGTTACTGAGTAAAGCCAATAATGGTAGACATGCCTGTAATCCCAGCAGCAAGGAGGATTGTAAGCTTTAGAGCAGCCTGAGCTACACAGTAAGTCCCTTTGAAAACAAAACAACACTAGTGCACATAGAAAGCTGTGCAAACTGCCTCAGTTTAGTTATGAAGAATAACTCAAGAGACAAAGAGTATGGTCATTTAATATTATTTAAATAATAGTTATAATATTATTGATGAACTTTTGGTAAGTCTTCATATTTCCTGTTTGTATCCTTCTTTTTTCTTGCATATATTTTTCTTTTTCTTTTTTTTTTATTGTGAAAATACCGTACAGAGGGGTTACAATTACATGAGCAAGGTAATGAGTACATTTCTTTTTTTTTTCTTTTTCTTTTTTATACAAAGAGCAAAGAGTGGAAGTTTCTAGATATTGTGAGCAAAGCATGATTGAGTAGGGATCTTTACTTATTCCTTTCTGATCCAGGAATATGTGTTTCATGTGTAAGCAATAGTTCTAACTTAATATAATAAGGAATTAAACATTTCATTCTTTTTTTTTTTTTGGTTGGTCATGGGGCCTGAACTGTGGGCCTGGGTACTGTCGTTCAGGTCTTCAGGTCAAGGATAGTACTCTACCACTTGAGCCACAGTGCAACTTCTGGCTTTTATTTCTGCTTATGTGGTGCTGAGTAATCCAACCCAGGGCCTCATGCATACAAGGCAAGCAAACTAACACTGAGTCACCTTCCCAGCCCATAAAAATTTAATTCTTTTTCTTTAATTTTAATTTGTATTTTTATTTTTTGTGAACATACTGTACAGAGGGGTTACAATTACATGGGCAAGATAATGAGTACATTTCTTATCAAGAATTGCAGCCTCCTCCTTTGTTTACCCTTCACATCTCGTACAAGCCTCTCCTGGCCCCCCACTCAATCCTCCCCTCCCCCTCGCACCAAAGTTGTAAAGTTCGTTTTCGACATGACAACATGTACTTCTCATTGTTGCAACGGGTCCACCTGTATCCTTAAACGATTTGTTTTTCTCCATCTCCTCCACAAATTATACCGACATCAAATATAGTGAAAGCAGGGGTTATACTGTGGGGGAGGGACATACAAAACAACAAAGAAATAATCTTATAAATGCGTGAGAATCAAATGCATGAAAGAAAAAAAAAACATTTAAATACATAACTAAGGGCTCATTTTCCTAACATCACATTATCTGAACTTTTCTGCTTGACTCATACATATACTAGATATTGCAAATAAAGGAAACCATGGGGACCTATGTTTCTTTGGGCCTGGCTTACTTCACTTAATATAATTTTGTCCAAGCCTTCCCATTTCCTAACAAATTGGGCAATGTCACTCTTTCTGATGGAGGCATAGAATTCCACTGTGTATATATACCACATTTTCTTGATCCATTCCTCTACTGAGGGGCATTTGGGTTGGTTCCATATCTTAGCTATGGTAAATAATGCTGCAATAAACATAGTTGTGCTGGTAGCTTTAGTGTGGTCTTGTTTGTAAGCATTTGGGTAAATGCCCAAAAGTGGGATTGCTGGGTCATAGGGGAACTCTATGTGAAATCTTTTGAGGAACCTCCATACTGCTTTCCAAAGTGGTTGAACAAGTTTACACTCCCACCAACAATGAAGTAAGGTTCCCTTCTGTCCACATTCCCTCCAGCATCTGTTGTTGTTAGAATTCTTGATTTTTGCCATTCTAACTGTGGTGAGGTGGTACCTTAATGTTGTTTTGATTTGCAATTAATTTATGGCTAGGGAGGTTGAACATTTCTTCATGTGTCTATTGGCCATCCTTCTTTCTTCTTCAGAGAAGTTTCTCTTCAAGTCTTTAGCCCACTTATTTATTGGGCAGTTGTTTCTTTGAGGATTTGTTGTTGGGGGATTTAATTTTTTGAGTTCCAAGTATATTTTAGATATGAGACCATTGTCCGTTGTAAGGCTAGTGAAGATCTTCTCCCAATCCGTGGGTTTTCTATTGATCTTGTTAGCTATGCTCTTTGCAATGCAGAAGCTCTGGAAGTTCATGCCATCCCATTTGTCCAACTCTTTTTTGATTTGTTGTATTTCCGAGTCTCTATTAAGAAAAATTTGGCTTGAGCCAAGGAGACCTAGGGTTTCTCCTATTCCATCCTGTAATGTTTTCAGAGTGTCTGCTTTGACTCTGACGTCTTTGATCCATTTGGAGTTGATTGTGGTGCAGGGTGATATATAAGGATCTAGCTTTAGTTTTCTGCAAGTAGTTAACCAAATTTGCCAGCAACATTTACTGAAGAGGCTGTCTTTCTTCCATTCTATTATTTTAGCTCCCTTATCAAAGATTAGTTGACTATAGGTCTGTAGGTTCATTTCTGGGTTTTCAATTCTATTCCATTGGTCTTGAGGTCTGTTCCTATGCCAGTACCAAGCTCTTTTGATTCCTATGGCTTTAAAGTAGAGTTTGCCATATGGTATTGATATTCCTCCAGCAGTGTTCTTTCCGTTGAGGAGCGTTTTTGCTATTCGGGGTCTTTTATTGTTCCATATGAATTTTTGGATTGCCTCTTGTATTTCCTTGAAGAATGAGGTTGGAATCTTGATAGGTATCACGTTGAACTTGTTGATCTTTCCAGTCCAGGAGCATGGGAGGTTTTGCCATTTTCTATTTTCTGTTTTGATTTCCTTTTTCAAGATTTTAAATTTTTCATCATAGAGGTCCTTCACTTCTTGGGTTAAGTTAATTCCTAGGTATTTTATTTTTTGAGGTGCTATTACAAATGGAGTTGTTTTCCTAATTTCAGCCACACTTTTCTCACTGTTGGCATACAGAAAAGCCATTGATTTTGGGGGGTTAATTTTATACCCTGCTAATTTGCCAAAGTTTTGAATCAGCTTGAATAATTTGGGAGTGGAGTCTATGGGATTCTTTAAATAAAAGATCATGTCATCTGTAAAGAGGGAGAGTTTTATTTCTTCTTTCCCTATTTGGATCACCTTTATGTTTGCATCTTGTCTTATTGCTGTAGCTAGGTATTCTAATACTAAATTGAAGAGAAATGGAGAGAGTGGACATCTTTGACTTGTTCCTGAGTTAAGACGAAATGGCTTTAGTTTTCCACCATTAAGTATAATGCTGGCTGTAGGTTTGTCATATACAGCCTTTATTGTAGTGAGGAATGTTCCATGGATTCCTAATTTTTCCAAAATCTTCATCATGAAGGGGTGTTGCATCTTGTCGAATGCTTTTTCTGCATCTATTGAGATAACCATGTGGTTCTTATCCTTGCTGCTGTTGATGTGATGAATAATATTAATTGATTTGCATATGTTGAACCAGCTTTGCATCCCTGAAATGAATCCTGTTTGCTCGTGGAGTATAATTTTTTGGATGAATTATTGAAGTCGATTGGCCAAAATTTTGTTGAGAAATTTTGTATCAATGTTCATCAAAGAAATGGGTCTATAGTTCTCTTTCTTTGATGGGTCCCTGCCTGGTTTTTGGATGAGGGTTATGATGGCTTCATAGAATGAGAACAGTCGTGAACTTTTGAAATCTCTTTCATTTTCATTGAAGAGTTGGAGGAGTATTGCTGTGAGCTCTGCTTTGAAGGCCTTGTAGAATTCCGCTGTAAAACCACATGGTCCTGGACTTTTCTTAGCTGGGAGGTCTCTTATTGCTGTTTCCATTTCAATGCTTCATATGGGTCGGTTAAAATGTTTTAACTCATCTTGGTTTAGTTTTGGCATGTCAATATTTGCTAGGAAAAGGTCCATTTCTGTCATGTTCTCAAACTTATTAGCATAAAGTTTTGAGAAGTATTCCCTTATAATGTTCTGAATCTTGGATGTTTCCGTGGTGATGTTTCCATTCTCATCTCTGAGTTTATTTATTTGGGTGTGTTCTCTTCTTTTTCTGATAAGATTTGCTAAGGGTCTATCAATTTTGTTAAGTTTTTCGAAGAACCAACTCTTTGTTTTGTTGATTCTTTGTATAGATTTTTGGATTCCAATTCAATTACCTCTGATTTAATTTTAATTATTTCTTTCCATCTCCTGGATTGGGGTTTACCTTGCTGCTCTTTTTGAAGGAGGTTTAGATGTGTCATTAAATTGTTGGTTTCAGATCTTTCCAATTTGTTGATGTTGGTGCTCAGATCAATAAACTTGCCTCTGAGTACTGCCTTTGCTGTGTCCCAGAGGAGATGGTAATTTGTGTGCTCATTTTTGTTGAATAGCATGAACATTTGAATTTCCTTTCTAATCTCTTCCATGACCCACTCGTGATTCAGCAGTGTGTTGTTCAGTCTCCATGTGTTACCAGACTTTCTTTGGTGGCTTTTGTTGTTGAGTTCTAATTTTATTCCCTTGTGGTCAGAGAGAATGCAAGGTATAACTTCAATGTTTCTGAATTTAGACAAGTTTGCTTTGTGGCCTAAAATGTGGTCTATTTTAGAAAATGTTCCATGTGCTGCTGAGAAAAACGTGTATTCTGATGCTGCTGGGTGAAATATTTGGTAGATGTCTGTTAAATCTAGTTGATCTATGCAGCTGTTTAGATCTATGGTTTCCCTGTTGAGTTTTTGCAAGTTGAGCTATCTAGTGGGGAGAGTGGTGTGTTGAAATCCCCAACAATTAATATCTTTGGATCTATATGGGATTTGAGGGAAAGTAGTGTTTCTTGGATAAATATGTGTGCTCTGTAGTTTTGCAAATAGTTATTTAGAATTGTAATATCCTCCTGAAGGAGTGATCCCCTAATTAGTATGTAACAACCTTCTTTATCTCTTCTCACGAGTTTTAATTTGCAGTCTATTTTATCTGATATTAGGGTTGCAACTCCCGCCTGTTTATGGGGGCCGTTTGCATGGTAGATTTTGCTCCAGCCTTTAACATTGAAAATGAGTTTGTTTTTACGGGCAAGATGTGACTCCTAATGGCAGTAGATAGAAGGATCTTGTTTTTTAATCCAACTAGACAGTCTATGTCGCTTATTGGAGAGTTAAGTGCTTTAATGATGATAGAAAGGACTGAGTGGTATTTGGGAGTTCCTGCCATGTTATTCACCTTCTTGGGTGCTGCGAAAACTGGGTTCTTCCTATAGTTCTTGGATTCTCAGTTTGGGTGCAGTTTCTTGGCCTTTATTGTGGTTTGTTGGTTTTCAATGTGTAGGACATCTTTAAGAATCTTTTGTAGGGCTGGTTTGGTGGAGATGTATCGTTTCAATTTTTCTTTGCTATGGAAGGTTTTTATTTGGCCTTCAGTTATGAAGGAGAGTTTAGCTGGGTACAGTATTCTTGGTTGATAGTTGTTAGTTTTTAGGGCATGGCATACATGATTCTAGGCTCTTCTTGCTTTGATTGTCTCTGCAGAAAATTCTGAGGTGATTCTAATTGGTTTCCCTTTAAAGGTGATTAATGTTTTATCCTTGACAGCTTTATGAATCTTTTCCTTGGTCTGAGTTGATCCTGTGTGGATTATAATGTGATGGTGGGATGTCCTATTGTGGTCTGGTGGAGTTCTAAATGTTCTTATATCTGAATAGGGCTATCTTTTTGCATGTTTGGGAAGTTCTCTGCTAGGATCCTGTTAAACAAATTTCCTAGTCCATTAACTTCTGTTTCTAGGTTCTCCTCTACACCCATTATCATTAGATTAGGCCTTCTGATCATGTCTTCCAAGTGTTGGATAGATCTGTCATATTTGTTGGACTTGCCTTGGATGGTTGTATGTTCTTTCTCTATAATATCTAGGCTGTCTTCAATCCCCGAGATTCGATCTTCTGCATGGTCTAACCTGCTGTCAAGACTTTCTCCTTTTTTTTTATTTCTTTTCCTTCTAGTTGGTCAGCTTTGATGACTTCAAATTCTTTGTTGAAGCTTTGTTTTAGATCTTGTATGAACTTCTTTACTTCCTTAATTTGGTGTTCAGTGTTTATTCTCAAATCACTTAGTTGTTTGGTTATGGTTTCCTTGGACTCCCATTGCTTCTGTTGGGCTCCATTCAGCCTTGCCTTTGTGGTCTCCCTGACTTCCTTCAGCTGTTTGTTAATGGAACCCATGAATGCCTTTAGTGATCTTTGTGTATTCTCATCCTGCTCTCTCAATTCCTGTATTACTCTTTCCTTATCCTCCTCCCATTCATGTCATTCCTGTAGTTCTCTTTGAGTGTTCTCAGCCTGCTCATGCCATTCCTGACTTTCTCTTTGAGTATTCTCACGCTGCTCACGCAAATCCTGTATCAGTTTTTGAGTAGCTTCTTCACGCTTATGATATTCCTGTATAAACCTTTGTATTGCCTCCTCTCTCTCCCTCTCATGCTCATACAGAGTCTTTTGTAGGTTTTCAATGTTTTCCTACATTGACATTTTGTTTGCCTCCTCTCTCTCCCTATCACGCTCATACAGAGTACTTTGTATGTTTTCAATCTTTTCATTTGTATGTTTGCCAGCAGGGAATATAATGAGAGAAGGGGGGAGAGATATAAAGGAGATGTTAAAGATTTAAAAATAAAAATACTTAAAATATTATAGGTATAAAGAGGTAGTACTGTTATTAAGGAATTTAAGTCTCAGAGGTTTTGAATTGAGTAATAAATTTGTGGATTAAGTGTGTACATAATGGGGGATAGGGTCTAATAGTCAACTACGGGTTTATCTGAGGATGTGCATAATAACAATTAAGTCACATGAAGAAGAATGAAAGAGAAGAAAAGGTGAAAAGGATAAGGAAGAAAGAAAAAAAGATCAGAAGTTCAGTAGAGCTAAACAAAAAACAAAAAGAAATTTTTTAATAAAAAGAAAGAAAAAAAAGAAAGAAAAATGCGCACACACATGTGTCCCTAAAATAAAGATTATAAGAGGAAAAAAGTTACTAGAAAACAATTTTTTTCAAAAAAGGTAAAAATTAAA